>NC_059114.1:87569378-87888378 GCF_020740685.1 Jaculus jaculus
AATGAACTCCAGCTGAATGCGCCACCTTGTGTATCTAGCTTACATGGATCCTGGGTTATTGAACCTGGGTCTTTTGGCTTTGCAGGCAGTGTCTTAACTGCCAAGCCATCTTTCCAGTCCATTTATTTACCATCTTATTGATAAATAACAATTTGGTAGTTTTCTGTTTGTTTTTCAGTCATCACAAGCAATGTTGTAGCAAATTTTCTGTTGTGTGAGTGTAAGTTTTAGAATAAATTCTTAATTTCACTGCCCATTTAGTTGTATGCACACTTGAACTGTCAATGAATATTACTAAGCACTCCTCCAACGACATTACACCAAAATTTGCTTTCTTGTAATCATGATAGAACCACATACAATGAAATGATCTACTTAGTAAATGCTGATCATTTGAAGAGCTAGTTCATTTTTCATATTACTTTCAGGCTGTTTGCTTTAAGTTTATTTATTTATTTGCAAGCAGACAGAAATAAAGAGAGGAGAGCAAATGAATTCCAGACACATATGCCACTTTGTGCATCTGTCTTCATGTGGGTATTGGAGTATCGAACCCTAGGTCATTAGGATTTTCAGGCAAATGCCTTAGCCACTAAGCAATCTCTCCCACCCATCAGTCTGTTTTTTTTTTTAATATTATTTACTTATTTGACAGGGAAAGAGGGAAGGGGGGAGAGAGAGGGAATAGGTATGCCAGGGCCTCCAGCCACTGCAAACTCCAGACATATATGTCCCCTTGTGCATCAGAGTTACGTGGATCTTGGGGAATTGAACCTGAAATTTCTGGCTTTGCAGGCAAATGCCTTAACAGCTAAGCCATCCCTCCAGCCCAGTCTGGTTTTTTTTTTTTTTGAGACAGGATCTTGGTGTTAAGCCCAGACTGGCCTAAATGTCCAGGTCCTTCTGCCTCTGCCTCCTGGGGTCTGGAATTACAGCATCTCCTACCATGGGCAGTCTGTTTGTTAGTGCTTCGGAGTGAGAGGTTTGAATATTATGGTGAGTTATTTTCTCACTTACAGTCACTTGCATATTCAAATGAATCTCTGGTATATATTCTCTGCTCATTTGTCTCTTAGTTTACTTTAGGTTAGTAACAATTTGCCACTAAAAGAACAATTAGAAACTTTCCTATTTAAAAACAATTAACTCTGTTTCTGCTTCTAAGAGAGTAGCAAAATTTCCTTACCTTTGAGTATTTTTTTCACATTTAAAAAATTTTTATTGTATCACATTACAATTATTTAGTATTTTTGTATGTTGCTTTTAGGGGTTTTGCCATTCATATAAAAAGCCTTCTTATGCCAAACCTGGAAAAAAATATTCATAATTTTTCCAATGCAAATCTTTTGCATAAGTTATTTTTGTTTCCAAGGATAAGGAAGAAAGCCAAACAATATTTTTCCAATTGTTGGATATTTTCTCTGACATCAAATCAAATACCACTTCTATCAGAGGCTAAAAATAGTCTATGGCTACATTTCTTATTTATTTATTTATTTATTCATTAGTTATTTACTTGAGAGAGTAAGACACACAGATACAGAGAGTATACCAGGGCTTCTTGCAATTGCACATAAACTCTAGATGCATGCTACACTTTGTGAATCTGGCTTTTTATAAAAAATATTTTATTTATTTATTTGCAAGTAGAGAGATAGAAGGATAGAGAGGAGACATAAAGAGACAGAATGGGCGCGCCAGGGCCTCAGCCACTGCAAATGAACTCCAGACAGTTGCATCTGGCTTACATGGGTCCTGGGGAATGGAACCTGGGTCCTCTGGCTTCGCAGGCAAACACCTTAACTGCTAAGCCATCTCTCCAGCCCAGTGCCTTTCACTTTTGAGCCACCTCCCCAGCCCTCCATAGCTATATTGCTATCATGTCCTATTCTGTATGCTGTTTATAGTTCAGTTTCCTCTGATGGTAGTTCTTTCCTTGGCTAAATTTCATGTCTTAGAACTACATACTAAGCTATGTGGTAACTCTCGCCTGTGTGTGCTGTGTTTGAGAGTCTCTATCTGCCTCTGTGGACAGATGTGCTTAGGAAATGAGCTGGCCTGTGTTGTGAAGGGAAGACATCTCACTGTGCTTAGTAGGGCCAGGGCCAGTTTCTTTTGGTGTGGGAGGTCCCCATCACAGGTAGGTACCCTCTGACATGCTTACACAGCCATGATTCTCGGGTTCTGGTGCCCATATTCACTGTTCCAACTTGGGAATAGAGGCCCTGTGTCTACCATGACATTAGAGATAGTGGGGGTGGAGGGATGAGGGGGGAAGAGAAGTCTCAAATTTCTGCTGTTTCTGTGGTTTAGCAAAACAGTTCTCCCTGAGAGAACTTCCCTACCTCCCTGTCTGCTCCCTGAGCCTACTAGCTCTTGGTGGGGGTCTCCGACTGCATGTAGCATTGGCTGTAGTACCTTCAACCTGGTCGGCCTTCTGACGGTGAAGGGTTCCTCCAGAATTCTGACCCATCAGTAGCACATTCTTGTTGCCTATCACGGTTAAAAATAACTCCTCTCTCAGCTCTCGTTTTTTGCGAAGATGGCAAACAGATGTGGGCAGTTGGTGTTTCGTGTTGACCCAACCTATGACCCTCTCCCTGCTTAGCAGGATCTTATACTGTTTCCATGGGAATGTAGAACATCCTCCATGGTATGTGGCCTGTCAATATTTATTGCTGTTGCAGCAGCATTAATTTTATAATTCTATAATTTGAAAAAGGATTATCTGAGCCTGAGCTCCCCCTGAAGCAGGCCTGAGATAAGGATAATTTATTTGTATATAATTCACTGAAGTATAACCCCAGGTATCAGGAGGGATGGGAAGGAAGAATGAAAGAGTAAAGGAAGAAAACTTGACAATGGGTGCACTCCTCAGTTGCCATTGCAGTGTATGGCGGTCCAATTTTACTTTAGTAGAAATGTAAAAAATACCTCCCTAAATCGCTCATCTGGAGAGGAGGCTTAAGCCTTCAAGTCTCCTGTGGGTTGAGTGGTTGGTCCTGGAGAGCTTAATTGACTCTTATATGTGTGTCCCAGGGGAGAAAGCCACATTCTTCAATGCCAGAGAGAAGAAATAACGTCCCACCGAAGGCATGATCAAACACATGGAAGTGCTCTGCACAAAGTCACTATAAGTTTTCATGAAACCGTTCATGGAATCCTGCTGTAGTTTGATCCTGCATGTTCCCCAGTAGCCAATGTCTTACAGGCTTGCTGCCTAGGAGGTGGGGCCTCTTGGGATTTCCTTGAGTCATTGAAGTTGTTGGTTTTAAAAGGATTACAGGGTCTTGACTCATCCTCACTCCCATGTACTTCCTGACCATGAGACCCGTACTCTGTCCTACCAAATACTCTTGCTGTGGTGTGCTATCTTGTTACAAGCCCAAAATAACAGCCAACCAGCCACAAACAGGAATCCCCAGTATTATAAATGAGATGAACCTTTTCTCACTATAAGCTACCTCAAATATTTTGCTATAGTAACAAAAATCTAACTAGTATATACCTACAGCTATAGTCAGAATCCAGTAAATTAGACCGATGTTAACTCCAGAAGCATCTGAAAGATGTACACCCAAGTCTTAGCAATGTGACTTGGAAGAAAAATCACAGACTCTATCCTGAGTTGTCACTGCCCTGTTTGAAGGCCTGTGAGAACTCTGGGATATCAAGCACACTTAAATGTGTCCTTCTTTGAATGGAACGTTCTCAGTCTCAGTACTCTGATCAGGGTTTTGCATATCTCAAAACACATGGGCACGAATTGAACCTATACTCTCTAAACAATATTGATATTAGAAACTCATTTTACATTGCTGTTAGTAAGCATGTAATCATATCTTCATGCACGAATGGAGAAATTATGTCACATACACCCTACTCTCTTCATCTCTAGACACTAGAAGGCATACTTTGTAAGAAAGAGCACATTCCTCCATGGAACTCAGATGGAGACTCCAAAGGCTTCCTAAGAAAGTGTTCCACGGACCGGAGAGATTGCTTAGTGGCTAAAGCACTTGCCTATGAAGCTTAAGGGCCCAGGTTTGGTTTCTCAATACCCATCTTAGCCAGATGCCCAAGGTAGTGCATGCACCTGGAGTTCCCTTTTAGTGGCTAGAGACCCTGGGAGTCTCAAGCTGGTGTTTGAGTTACAATCTACTTGCCACTTACTGTGTGGTATTTTTTTTATTTAGTAAGATTATAAATAAATATGTATATTATATATATTGTACTATTATTATATTATATACTCAATCACACAGTATTTCATCAGGAACTCCATTAGCATTAGAACAAAAGCTAATATGCTACCATAGACAGTAGGTTTGGTAATGAAGCTAAAACAACTGTCACCATGCTGCAAGCTTGCCTGCAGACCATTTCTGAAGGATACAATTGACAATAGCAAATCGTGTGTGCACAACAGTCCCACACATCCATACGGTTGAAATAGAACTTAAGAGAACAAATTGCAAACAAGCCACCCCTCATCTGCTGCACTGCATATACAAAAATGCATCTTGTGACCATATCTTCTCTTTGCACAGTTCTATGGTCAGTGACAATGAATATGCATTAACAGTGAAAGGAAATGATGTTCTGATGCCCAAACCGTTAAGTCAACACAGTATTATTCTAAAGAAGGCATTAATATGTATTGAATTTGCAAATAATTAGGACAAGAAGGTATTAATCTTAGTAATTTTCATGATTTCTGTTTCTATATAGAAAGTCTTTCATTGAGCTGGAGAGATGGCTTAGTGGTTAAGCGCTTGCCTGTGAAGCCTAAGGATCCCGGTTCAAGGCTCGGTTCCCCAGGTCCCACGTTAGCCAGATGCACAAGGGGGCGCACGCGCCTGGAGTTTGTTTGCAGAGGCTGGAAGCCCTGGAGGGCCCATTCTCTCTCTCTCCCTCTGGCTTTCTCTCTGTATCTGTCACTCTCAAATAAATAAATAAAAAATTTTAAAAAAAAAGTCTTTCATCAAGTGAGTCTTAGAATCCAGTTTATTGACTGATGTTAGTACTGGATAGTCCATCTGTGATCCAAGTATGGAAACATAAGTTCTCTTCAAATTGCTGGGGAAATGAAATATCCATCTACCTTTACAAGTGATTGAAAGATTTGAACCAACTGTTATTTTGATCATTTTAAAATACCATCGCATATTTATTGCCAAATGTTCTTGGTTGAAGGTCATGGCAAATGCCTGCGAAACGAAAGCACAGCTTTAACAACAGCCCAGCAGACAGGCAGCAGGTCTGTCGTCATCCAGCTGTACGGCTTCGTCACAGCATGGGAGGATGCCCATCATCCCTTGATTGGCTGTGCATCAGTATGATGTTGCTGTGGACAATGATGGGCAGATTTCATGGCAGAGGGCTAAGCCACAGCTTAACAAACTTGAAGCTCTGAAAACAAGTTTGGGAAATTGTAGGATTATAACAAAGGAAGCAGCTATTTTAAACCCTGTTTATCAAAAGATCCTATTGCATTTCAGTTTCTGCTCCTGTCTATTGTTTGTGGTGTTGCTAATTGCCATTTTCTCTTGCCAGTTCCATTCTCTCAGTTTTTAAAAATTTTTCAGTTTTCCAAGCATGATGCTTCCAAGTAAGACCGTTCTGTTACAAGTATAGAAGTATAAATCCTTTTAGAACTCAAAGGAGCCATTAAAAAATCAACTAGTCCAGTTTTCTCATTTTAAGTAATGTGGTCAATGTCTCACAGCATTTTAGAAGCAAGACTCTGTCTTCCTTCCAAATGTTCCATTTGGAAGTAGCATTGGAACACTGTTGCCAGCATATAGATAATTCCTAAGAGAAAACATGAAAAAAATAAAAAGATTTGCTTTCATCAGCATATTTTTGGGGTAATTTCCTTCATTTAAAATTTATTTTATTGTAATCATGCAATATGTTGGCACAATGAATTAAAATTGGGGGAAAATAAAAAAACTGTAAGCAATTATATCATCTATTCATCACGGAAAGGAAGATACTTAATGTGTTTCTCCAGATGTTAGCAGATGATAGAGCCTAGAGGACAAACAGCTTGGAAAGGAGAGCCATGAGATGTATTCATGGAGTTACGTCTTGCCCCCAGATCCCAACAACGTTAGACTTGGAATGAGATCCAAAGTTCTTCCGAACAAGTTCACCGAGTCATTAGGTGTGTTGGGGGCTGTTCATATGAGTGCATGTTTTTATAACTCTTGCATCCACGATAAGAGGAGGAATTTTTATTCTATGGTCTGTAACTTCTCTCTGGATTAGCTTCAGAGATGCCTCATGCTCTCTAGCAAGGAGGAAAGTTGAGGATCAGAAAGTATATGCATCATGGTTCTCTAGACAAACAGAGCCAATTGAAGGGATGTATATTATAAAAGAGGTTTATTGGCTCGGCTTACATGATAGGGGCTGGGCAGTCCCGCAGTGGTTATCCGCAGGTTGGTGGGTCTGAGCACCTCGCAGCTGTTCAGTCGATGAGGCTGGATGTCTCAGCAGTCCCAGTGTAGTGCTGGAACTCTGGAGAGCTTCCGATCTTCAGTCCAGGCTGCAGAAGCTGGGTTCTGACATCTGGGAAGGATGGCAGGACCAAGAGATGTGCACCCACCAGCAAGCAGCAAGAGCAGCCAGGCGAAGGGCACCGCTTGTTCCTAGGACCTCTGTCGGCAGGTTGTGACTACAAGGGCTTCCCACCCTTGGAGAAGGTCTTCCCCTCTTCCCTGAGCCCTTCCTGAAAATGCCTTCACAGGCCTATCAGAGAGGTGTAGCTTCTCCTCAGTTCTCGATTCCTGATCTGATCAAGTTGACAACCTAGTTAGCTCTCACAGAAATCCTCTATGGAAAGCTGAGCAGGATGGGACACGTTTGTAATCCCAGCACTTTGGGGGGGGGGGATGAGGCAGGAGGATCACCATGAGCTCAAGGACAGCTTGGGTGTGTCTCAAAACAAAGAAAAGAAGGGGGGAAAGAAAAAAACAAGGAAGAGGGAGAGGAAGGGAAGAAGGAAGGATAAGTAAGAGGGGAAAGAAAAAGCAAGGCAGGATGTGGGGGAAAGGAAGGGTAGAAAGAGGGGATGAAGAAAGGATGAAAGGAAGGAAGGGAGGAAGGGAGGAAGAAAGAAAGAAAGGGAGAAAGGGAGAGAGAGAAAGGAAAGAAAGAGAGAGAGAGAAAGGAAGGAAGGAAGGAAGGAAGGAAGGAAGGAAGGAAGGAGGGAAGAGAGAGAGAGACAGAGAGTCTATAGAGATAAGTGGTGCATGTCCTCCATGGTGGGATTTGGGCGAATCTTTGCAAACACAGTGATCCATAGTAAAGAAAGCAGTGGTAGGTTTTACCTGCCTCCTCACTCTGGGCCTCTGGGTTATATTTGCCTGAGGAAGAAGGACCAGTGTTTGTAGTGCCAAAAATTCACCCTACATGATTCTGATCAAAGACAAACTTGAGGCAGGGTATTTTGCTCACATGTCACTTGGGATGGAGCTAACCTCACTCCATTGTCACCTAGACCAAAGTCAATGCAGAGCAGCATACAACTTCCCCTTCATTTTAGGATGGAGCGAATGCTCTTGGAGGACTTAGGAGCCAGGCCCAGGAAAGCAACGAGCTGCCGCCTACACAATGTGAGCTTTCAAACCCTAACAACAGGGAAGGCAGCGAGGAGTCCTTTCATAGACATGTATCATGAGGTTTTTGAGAGTCAGGTGGGATGACCAGATTGAGGACAATGTGTTTAAAAGGAAAACATAGAAAGATGAGAGGGTCAAAAATAAGAACTCTTGCTGAAGACCTTCTCTGAGACAAGTCTCCCTTCTGGGAGGAACTAAGGTAACAGGGAAAAGTCTCTGTTCATGTTGTCCTCTGGCACAATTCCCGGGGGCTTTCCTGGCTTTACCTTAGGCGGAGTGCATCTGGACTCAGGAGATGTTTGGTGGGATTCACTTAACCCCCCCTCCTGATGCTGGGCAGAGGAAGAACTGCTTATGTTCCAAAGGAATGGATGGAGGAAGGAAGAGTTACCAAGGAGCAGATGACTGTCCTCTTTGATTCCCTCAAAAGTGTAACAAGCCTTTCCCTCAGCCAAGATTAGAGGTACACTCTACTGGGCTCTTCTTGGAAGCCACTGTGAACATAGTCCATGCATGTGGCACCCCTCAGTGGTGGAAGTAGATTCATTTGTGGTGCTTTATATGACATCATAGCTAAAAACGCAGTGGTTTAAAATTATGTGACTTAGGAGGTTGGAAAGATGGTTCATTGAGTAAGAGCACTTTGCTGAGCCAGGATGGGGGACTGTGAGGACCTGAGTTCAATTCCTAACTTCTAAATAAAAACAACAACAACAAAAAAGCTAAGCATGGTCACACTTGCCTGGAGCTCGAGTCTTGTGGGCATCTGACACTTGAGAATTTCTGGAGTTCACTGGTCAGCCAGTCTGACCAAAAACCAGCAGCTCTGTGTTCAGTGAGAGATGCCATCTCAAGGAAACATGGTGGGAGGGAGGGGGAAAGGGGGAGAGAGAGAGAGAGAGAGGGGGGGGGGAGGACACCAACAGTCTACTCTGGCCTCTGCACACAGGGCACACGCAGACACTGTCTAAACACACCATGCACACCAAAAAATGTGAGGTTATCCTAGGTGATCAGAAGTCCAAGATCTTCTTCACTGGGTTCCTGTTGCAGTGAGGTACGCATTGCTGGCAGAAATCACCCAACCAAGAGCAGCTTGTGGGAAAAATAGATTTATTTTGGCTTATAGGCTCAAGAAGCTCCATGATGGCAGGGAAAATGATGGCATGAGGAGAGGGTGGACATCTCCTCCTGGCCAACATAAGGTGGACAACAGCAACAGGAGAGTGTGCCAAACACTGGCAAGGGGAAGCTGGCTATAACACCCATAAGCCTGTCTCCAACAGTACACTGCCTTCAGGAGGCGTTAATTCCCAAATCTCCATTAGCTGGGATCCTAGCATTCAGAACACCTAAGTTTATGGGGAGCACCTTAATCTAACCCTCACAGGCACCATCAAAGCATCAGCAAGCTCATGTTTCTTTTTTTTTTTAATTTATTTATTTATTTGAGAGCGACAGACACAGAGAGAAAGACAGATAGAGGGAGAGAGAGAGAATGGGCGCGCCAGGGCTTCCAGCCTCTGCAAACGAACTCCAGACGAGTGCGCCCCCTTGTGCATCTGGCTAACGTGGGACCTGGGGAACTGAGCCTCGAACCGGGGTCCTTAGGCTTCACAGGCAAGCGCTTAACCACTAAGCCATCTCTCCAGCCCACGCTCATGTTTCTTTACACTCTAAGGAAGAACCTGCTGCCTTTTTCTAGTGTCTGATGTTTCCTCCTTTCTTGACTCCATCCATCTTCAAAGCCAGAAGCTGAGCAGAATCTCTCTCCTCTAGCCCCTACTTTCATCCTTACACCTCTCCTAGACTCTGACCCAGGCTACCTTCCTCTTTCAAGGTTCTTAGTTTAATCCCTTACACATAGCTTCTTTTTGTTTTTGCTTGTGAGCTATATGAGGTGACTTCTTCACGGTCATAAAATTTGGTCAGTGGCATTTTTGGAGGGACTGTGCTTCAGACTAGCATACAGCTCATGTAGTCCCACGTGGAGGTCCTGGGGAGGAACCCTGTTATGGTTACTTTCACATTGTTGGGATAAAACAACCAACCAAAAGAAGCTGCTGGGATCCTATTTTGATGCCCAGTCTCAAGGGGAAGGCTCAGCATGGAAGGGAAAGGGTGATAGAGCTGGGCATCATTTCTTGCCACAGCAACGGACAGAAAGTGACAAGGGAGTGAGGTGAGCTCCGGAAGGAGGGAAGCTGGGCTATCATACCCAATAGCACATCTCCTCCAGCAAGTCTCCACCTCCAAAATTGCCATCCACTGGGGACCAAGTATTCAAAACATGAGTTTATGGGGGACATCTGACTCAAACTACTACAAGCCCTTGTTTGAAGCATTCATGAGAAAAGCAAGGTACAAAAGCCAGACGTGGTGGTGCACACCTCTAATCCCAGCACTCGGGAGGCAGAGATAGGAGGATCACTGTGAGTTCGAGGCCACCCTGAGAGTACATAGTGAATTCCAAGTCAGCGTAAGCAGAGTGAGACCACCCTCCACCCCCAAAAAATCAAGGCACAGGGGACTGTTTAGGAGTTGAGTACACTGACTGGTGCTGGCAGGCTGTAGTTAGACGAATGGTTCTGGTTGTCTGGCACCTGACCCTGTAATGATAGAGGCACAGGAATCCTGCCACCAGAAGAACATAAGAACAAAGGAACAGCAAAAGTCAAACCCGGGCTGGAGAGATGGCTTAGCGGTTAAGCACTTGCCTGTGAAGCCTAAGGACCCCGGTTCGAGGCTCGGTTCCCCAGGTCCCACGTTAGCCAGATGCACAAGGGGGCGCACGCGTCTGGAGTTCATTTGCAGAGGCTGGAAGCCCTGGCGTGCCCATTCTCTCTCTCTCCCTCTATCTGTCTTTCTCTCTGTGTCTGTCGCTCTCAAATAAATAAATAAAAATTAAAACAAAAAGTCAAACCCTACTGATTTCATTTACTTTGCAAACCAAACACCTGTTCCCAACTGAGTCCTTTACTGTCTCTAAGTATTGCCAGTCCCCAAGTGGGACAGTCTCTCTCTGGTCAAAAAGATTTTAAAGATACTGAAATATGATATGAATATTTTTTTATAAAACATAAGGTATTTCTTCACCTGCACTTGGTCTCCTAGGCGCCTAGTGCCCGCACCTCCCAAGCTGATGGCTGCCTTCTGGATCTGTATCTTTTCTGCCATCATCTCTACTGCTCTTGTGTGGACCTCAGAGGTTCACCTTCACAGTTCACAGAGAAGACTAAGTAGCACAGTCCAAATTATTCTTTCTTCTGCTCTAAGCAATATGACAGGCCTCCTACCCCTTTGTTTATCTTGTCTGAGGCTCATTCTTTTCTCCAAGGGGATTATTTCTGCTCAAGGAAGACTCTTTCTGACTAGCCCTATAATCCTCAAGGTAGGCCCTCGATAGGCCCTTGTGCTAGAAGCCTATCGCTGTGAAGATTCAAGATGAAATTTTCAGAAACTGAAGCATATGTTACAGTGATCATGTTGGGTAAGGTAAAGATTTAAACAAACCTTCCTGGATGCTAATTGCAACACGTGATTTGTCTTCCTTCTTAAATTTGAATGAATTATCATAGGCATGATGTTAACGCAGCCTTTGTCAATAATTCTATCTTTAAAAATCACATTAAGATACAAAGATGGCATAGTAGATCAGCATTTATAACTGATTCTAATACCAACAAATATACACAGGAAGGTTCCCAAACACTAGTGGATGCTCTATTCTAAATCTATGTTGTCACATGCCCAAGCCAGGCAGGTTCCACCTAGTTTCATCCATGGTCCAACTCTGGATGCCAGAGTTACAGTGTAGAGGCTCAATAATATTATCTTCTCTGATTCCCTGTATAGAAGGTATCATGAAGGTGTGAAACTATGACCTGGATTGCAAAGAGTTTTCTTCCAACCCTCAATCCAAACACAGTGGACAGGGCATTTCAGAGTTAAGGAGAAATCCAGTCTTGCAAACAGGACATGTGTAACATGGGGGGGGGGGGGTTCATAAGTTCTCGGAACAGAGAAACAGATAGCTATGGCTGTCAATCATTGACTAGAAAAAAATCTTTCACCTTTCATGTGAAGAAACTAAGGAAGCCACAGACAGCCACCGTTTGTCGTTTAGTGTCCCCTATATATAGCAAGCTCTAAAGAGAGGGTCTGACTGCTGTTCATCACAGAAGGGATAAAAGCAGCTACATGTTTTCTGAAGGTCAGGAAGAGTATTCAATTTCATAAATTCAATTTGCCAGCTCCAAGCTGCACTCACCAAGGTCAGCAAAGATTTAATCTGAAATTCTGAGTTCACTCCATAATATCTTAATGTGTTAAGCCTTCTCTGGGGCTGGTTATATTAGGATAATCAAATCAAATGAACTTTTGCTCATCTATTAGAATCCTGGTTCTTGTGTTCAAAGTAAAAAGACACAAGGGTCACTGGCTATAGCATTCTGTTCTGGCTGCATTAGATACCTGCTCTCTACATGTAGAGGAGAGTCCTAAGCTAAAAAAGCTGCTGCTACTACTGATTTTGTTGCATGATTAAATGAAGGGGGTATTCCAGGAGTCCATGGAGATTGAGGCCTAGGGAAGTAAAGAGAAGGTAAAACTGTGAGCTGAGTTTGGAGTGAGCAGAGGGACTGAACGAGGCAGTAAGAAATATTTTCCCATTAAGAGCTTTGTACATGTTTAAGTATTAGGTGTGTGTTTCATAGGGATTAGGGCTTCACTGCAAATGAGTGAGATTTTACATATAAGTCAGTGTGGAGTGGAGAAACAGGGACATGTTGGCAGATGAGATCAAGGGTCTGATAAGAGCCAAAGGTGCTCAGGAGAACATGAGTCTCCTAGGAGGCAACAAAGTTGGGGAAGTTTGGGCATCCACAAAGTGTAGGTTCAACCTAGTGTGCATTTTCGCCAACACTTTCAGGGCTGGATGATCTCTGTACAGAACTGAATGAGGCTTATTTCCAAAGGATTCCTCTGTGCTATTTAAAGAAGCTCAGATTCAGGGAATGGTGGCTATGACCTAGGCAGGAAGAGGAGTCCAAGGTACACAAAGAATTACTCTGTGGCTTACACACACACACACACACACACACACACAATATGTCAATAGGAGGGAACACTAAAGCAGGAGGTTGGGAGAGTGTATAGCAACTCCATAATGTGGTAAAGATTTGTGGTACTAAATATCTGACATCATGGCACATACCACTGTGTAATGGACAGAACTTATGAACTAAGTTTAAGTCGGGGGAAGGGATGGAGGGGAAGAGGATGTGGGAGAGGATTAATCAAAATTTGTATGTTATAAATAAGCCATATGGAAATCTACTCATTCACTGACTTGTAGTATATATGTTTTTAAAAGAGAGTGTTTCAGGCTGGAGAGATGTCTTAGTGGTTAAGACACTTGCCTGCACAGCCAAAGGTCCCAGTTTCAATTTCTCAGGACCCACATAAGCCAAGGTAGTTCATGTATCTGGAGTTCATTTGCAGTGGTTGGAGGCCATGGAAATCCATTCTCACCCTCCCTTCCCCCCACTCTCTCTCCCTCTCTCTCTTTCTCTTCCCAGTTTGGTCAGAAGTATCCTGTGAATCTGTATAATGTTATGCCTAAAGCCACAGATTGTTATTAGAAAAAATGTCAGCCCCAGAGATGGGATACCTTCTAGTGAACTGTTGGCTAGTGAGGCTCTGATGCCCCCAAAACATTGCAGGCTACTGCAAAGGCTCTTGGTTGTCCACCAGAATTAGATGGGAAGACCCTATTGCTGAAGATTCCACATACTCAGGATGCAGGTCACTGAGAAATCGAATTGGAGCCAAGCTGAAAACCTCCTCTCTCCCTGTTGACTAGCTGTCAGAATGCTGGAAAGAGTCATGCCTATTAGGGGAGAAAAATCATCAATGGTGTTAACCATCAGTGGACCCTGAAAACTTGATGGCTGGTCATCCAGGCCAAATGTACCAACTAGTGCAATGGTGACATGCCTGTTATAGGGGAAACCAACTGCTCTCTGATTGGACTAGAAGGCCCACTACAGGGGGTCTTGTGGGGAAGGAATTCCTGCCTGGAACTGAAAACTTGATCAAAACCTATGTTTGGGAAGCTCATAAGCACTGGGACAAAGCAATTATTACTGCTGTCTGGATAAATGGATGTGGTATGTCCACCAAACGGCACTCCAGATACCTGTGAGTATGTCCATAGAGTAATCCTACTCTCCCTTTTAGTTAGAGAAGCTTTTCAGATCATGGTGACCCCTGGGTTGACTGTAAGCTCACCAACGTGCTGAGAAGAAGTGACAGTGGAGTGTTCAGTGTTAAGGGACATATCTCTCTCATACCCTCTAAGGCTCAGGGCTCATTGTGAAAGAGGTGGCAGAAAGAATGTAAGAGCCAAAGGATGGGGAGGTCAGCTTACTATACTGTCCTCCAGACACAAAGGGGCCTTGATATTCATGTGGTAAAAAGAGTTTATTTTGCCTTACAGACTTGAAGGGAAGCTCCATGATGGGAGGGGAAAATGATGGCATGAGCAGAGAGGACGGACCACTTCCTGGCCAACAGTCAATGGGCAGCAGCAGCAGGAGAGGGTGCCAAACACTGGCAAGGGTAAACTTGCTATAATACTCATAAGCCCACTTCCAACAATACACAGCCTCCAGAAGGCATTAATTACCAAATCTCCATCAGCTGGGGACCTGGCATTAAGAACACCCAAGTTTATGGGGACACCTGAATCATAAACCTTTACTACAATGGTGGTATAGAATATAACAATAAGGTATATTCTAGGCTCTGCTGAAACTGGTCAACCACAGATCTGCTCTCCATCCTTATAGATTGGCTGTTTCTAGAATCATCTGTACATTCAGTGGTACAGTATTTTTGTCTTCTGTGGCTGGTATCATTTGCTTAGTACAATGAATTTGAGATTACATTCTGAGTTTGACGCTATATGGGTCAGTGGATTTGTTTTTCTGTTTCAATCCTGACTTGTATATATTATAAAGTTAAACCTTGTGAACAATTTGGCTGTCCATTCATCAGCTAATGGAGATTGAGGATTTCTCTAGTTTGTGACAGTTGTGAACAAAGCCATTATGAAGATTCTAGTATAAATGAATAAATAAACGCATGTTTCAGGATGCACATCTAACAGAAATGTTGGACCATGACACCTGTGTGTCTAACTTTGCAATAAGATGGCAAACTTCTCTCCAGGGCAGCTCAGCCATTTTGTATTCCTATCTGTCGGCAATGTGCAAGCATTCCACTTTCTCCTACCACCTCCTTTAACTGTCAGCCATTCTTGCCTTTCAGCCATTTAGAGTTACTTAATCTAATGGGTTGTAAGTATTATTTTATGTGATGTTAGTAGACAGTTACCTAAAACTAATGATTCTGAACATCTTTGTATGTGTTTCTTGACTATTTTTCATGTTTATTTAAGTATATTCAAATATTTTCTCTACTTTTTACTTGGCTCAGAAGACTCCTTTATGCATTTTCTTTGCAGTACAGGTCAACACATCACAAACATTTTATCCTACTGTCTGACTTGGCTTTATTTCCTATACAGTGCTTTAAAAAGGCAAATGTTTTTGATTTTTTAAAAAACCCATTTTTTTTTCTGTTACATTTTGTATGTGTCTTTCTGTCTTAGTTAAGAATCTTTGACTATATTTAAAAATGGTGATGATTTTATATGTGCTCATGTTTTCTTAGAGAATTTTAATAGATTTGGCTATTACGTATAGGTCTTTGACCCACTTAGATTCAATTTTTTAAATGTTTATTATTATTATTACTATTTTTAGTATTATTGTATGGACACATCATGTGTTGGAACATTCTTTTCCCTCATCCCTGCTCCCATTCTGCTGGGGTCGCTCCTCAGTGGGGTTGCAGGCATTCCTACATGGGGTTATGGTTTATGCATCGTGAGAGCAGCAATCAGTTATTTTTGGGGGGGGAGGGAATGCCTCTAGGTATGATGTCTCAACATGTGGCTCTTCCAATCTTTCTGTGCCCTCTTCCACAGAATTCCCTGAGCCGTGGTGGGTGTGTTTTAAGTCTACTTCAGTGATGAGCTCTCAGGAGCCTCTGGATCTCTGCTTTGGTAGGTGTTGACTATCCTCAGGGTCTGTCTCCTTCACTCTGGGGCTGAATATCAGGTTCAGCATGGAAGCAGCTCTTTTGCTCATCTCCCCAGTTCCTCTGTGGATTCAGCTGTGGCTTGGCTGAAATTTGAGGGGTAATTTATCTCCTCATGTCTTGCTACCTTCTGAAAAAGAAGAACAGATTCTCCAATGGAAAGTGAAGTTGGCATAGTTGAAATGGGATAAACATTATTAATTTAGAGAGAATTTGATGTATGTAACCCCTCTTTTAGCTAAAGCTTAGTGAGAGATTGACACTGGAAAATATACCTTTGTCTCTGTAGGGTTCTGGTTAGGTTCAATTTTTGTAGATGTTTATGGTTGAGGTTGTTGTGGGTGTTGGGGTCACATAGTTAGCTGATGTCCCCAGAGTCATCGTTGGAAAGGTTCCTCTTTCCTTGATCAGTTGCTTTGGCACCTTATTATGTAATTCCCTGAACTCACTACTCTCCATCTCTGTAGTTTCATAATAATACTTAAAATCGGGTTATGGAAATCATCCACCTTTGCCCTAGTTTTTCAAAATTGTTTTGAAAGGTGTTTTTTACTGTTTATAAAATAATCTTTCTGAGTTCAACATAAAGAAGCACAAAAAATAACCTGTGGAGATTTTTGGCTGACATATTTAAAATAAATTTCAATTTAAGGAGAAATGAAACGTTAATGGCATTAAATCTTCTATACCAAGAACACAGTATATCTCTCCATTAATTTTTTAATATTTTTTTCAGAAATACTTGTTTTAGTGCATAGCCTTGCAAAAGTCTCATTCAACTTTCAAATGCATATTGTGAATGTCTAATTCTGGTGTGTGTTTACTGCATCTGGAGTTTCATGGGTTCTGGGGAACTAAACTCAGGCCATCACACTTATCTCCTCAGCCCTAAAGCTTTTAATTAATTTAACACTTATACAGCATAGCCTAAGTGTATTGCTGCTCAAGGTAGGATTCTCAGCTAGTATTTTTCTGCATTCATCCAAGGCATTGCTTCATTGTTTCCTAGCTGCCATTTTCATGGTGAAGAGTGCTGTTGCTCTCCTGTTGAGTCTCCCATACTTAATGTGGCTCTGTTGGCTTTTAAAATTATCCCTACTGATTTGGAGAAACTTTACTGTGGTATCCCTTGGCATGACTTGTATTATATTTCCTTTAAAAGATGTTTGTTAGGCTTTTAGAATCTATATGTTTACATTAGCAAATTGGTAAATTATTGATCATTTTTTTCCAGTTATTTTTCTATTTTTCCCAGTTATTTTATTATTTTTTTCCTCCCCATTAACAATTTTACTTTTACCTGCTCATTTCACTTATAATAGTTTGCTGTTAATCAGGTTTTTTTTTTTTTTCCTCTTTGTAACTGTAGTTTATTTGGGGTGGCTTCTACAGCTATCTTCAAAGTGACTACACTTTTAATTTAGTGCCTACAATGACTCGTTCTCTATGGGAGATCCACTTCAGTGTCAAGTCTTTCAATTGTGTAAATTCTCCTTAATTTATTTTTGCATGTACCTGTGTAGTATGTGCACTGAGGTATGTCCTGAGGTACATGCACATGTGTGTGCAGATGTGCATGCCCTGTGCACACATGTGGAAGCCAGAAGAGAGCACCAGGTGCTTACCTCTTCACTCCCCTGCACACTGCCTTGAGATGGAGTTCCTCGCTGAATCTGGAGCTGCTGTTTCCTCCACAAACTCCAGAGGTTCTCTGGGGTTACAATTGTGTGTGGCCAAGATGGGGATTATAACCTAAGATGAATCAAGGTTTCCTCAGGCCCTCAAACTTTCACTGCAAGCAATCTGGCTTGCTGAGCCATCTCCTCACCCCTTCCTTGACTGTACTTTAAAGCTTACTTTTTTTCCTTTATTAGGTTTTACTCTACCTGTTGAGCATGTGGAGCATCTTTATGATATTTGCTTTACTACTTGTCATTTCTGATGTGTGTGCTGAATGATTTCTTGTGGCTGTGGGCCATATGCTCCTATTTTCTTCCATTCTTGATGACTATTTTTATTTTTTTGGAGCAAGAGATCATGACATTTACAATTTGGTTTTGATTACCAGACTTGTTTATTTTCTTTCATATAATTTTGAAGTATTCCTGGCTCAGAGTTAATTTCATTTGGAGTTATAAGATCCATTTGAGACATGCTTTTATATTTTGTTAGGACATGCCCAAAGCACTCTATAGCCCAAGGCTCATTTAACTGCACCTCTAAGGCAATAGGCTTTCATATGGATTATACTTGATGAGCTACGTATTATAGGACCGTTCAGTTTTTCTCAGTTCTTTGAGAACTCTGGGTCTTTTGCAGCTTTCTATCTGTTGTATGTACAGATCAGTATCAGTGAGACACTTAAATATTACTTTTCCTTATAAAGTCCTTTTCTCTGCTGCTCTTTCCCAAATAACTCACCACTTTTGTATTTATGAAAAAGACAAGGTCTCTAAATTTTATCTGCTCAACTCAACTGTTCTGTTTGGCTCAGTTTGCATTTCTTCTCCTGATTCTCCTGCCCACAGCTGCACACGGGGCTTGCTCCATGCATGTTTGTGCTTTTACGAATCATAGTATGGCCCTGTCTCTTGCCTATTGCCCAAGATCTGGAAACATTCATATAATGCATTTTATCTAGTCATGTAAGGGGAATCCAATACTCCACTGAGAGAAGCAGATATGTTCTTATAAAAATTTTGATAAGGCTGGGCATGGTGGTGCATGCCTTTAGTCCTAGCACTCGGGAGGCAGAGGTAGGTGGATCACTGTGAGTTCAAGGTCACTCTGAGACAACATAGTGAATTCCAGGTCAGCTTTGACTAGAGCGAGACCCTACCTCAAAAAAAAAAAAAAAAAAGAAAGAAAGAAAGAAAGATTTTGATAAAGCCATAAAGATTTTTCACTTCATCTTAAATACCAGAGTAAATCACTGTATGGTACTAGGAAGGATCATGGCATAGTCAAAGTGAAATTAAGAGAAAACACATGGACACTTTCTCCTGGACTCTACAGGTGCTAATGTATCCTTTGAGAGAAAGCAGAGCTTGGGACTCGTCCAAAGAAAGGAGCTTTGGTGTAGTCAAAAAGAACCTTGCCTCTGAGCCACAATGCTGAAAGTGAGTCCTGCTTCTGCCAACTTCTATGCATGCTACCTTATAAATGTTAATGAATGAGTTAGCAAGTTTCTATGTGACATTGCCAATGAACTTATTTCCATATCCAAAAACACTGAAAGTGAAACCACTCTATATTAAAAATCCCGAGAGAAGCGGTACAACATAAAATTGATCAAACATACAGAAATTAAGTTGGAGTCCTTAATACATCTGCACAATATAGGCAATAAAAAGAACTGATCTTATCAATTATTTATAATAGCTGATTTATAAAGAAACACCATAACTTATTTTTTATATTTTTAAATATTAATATTTGTTTAACATTAATGTTTTATCATGTGTGTGTGAATGGAGGGGTGTGGAAGACAACCCGAGTCTTGGTCCTTGCCTTCCACATTTTTTTAGGTATAGAAACTGTTTATTAACAGAAAAGGTCTACAGATTCTTTTCTTCTTAAACACACCCATAGTAGAGCCATGCTGGCCAGTGGTCTTGGTGTGCTGACCTGGACACAGAGGCCTCAGAAGTGGCGCAGCCCTGGGTGGGCTCTGATCTTCTTTGGTCACTCCAGGTCTTCCTGGAGTTTTTTGACCAGACTATTGTCCAGAAACTGGTTGTACTTTCCATCCTTCACATCCTTCCGTCTATTCTGTCTGGGATCTTGTACTGGCATGGATTCTGCATCACGGGGAGCACACATTCCACCCATCTTCTGTGAGTCCTCCAGCTCTCTGGGTTAGATCAGCGTCTACTCTCTTCAGTCCCACTTGAGCATACCTTCAACCCATGCCCTTAATGGCAGCGATGGTAGAGACTATTTTCCACCACCATCAATGTTGGTGTTGAGCACAAGATGAGCTAAGATTTCTCAGAGGTCACTAGAGACATGCTGTGGCACCATCAGCTTCCTGTGGAAGAGGTACACTTTGCTTTGAGGTAGGGCTTCTCATTCACCACTGCATTTGCCAGGCTTACCGACCCACAAGCTTCATGTTTCTTCTGCCTCCACCTTCTTTCCATAGCCATGCTAAGATTACAGACACCCATTCCACATGATCATATTTATGGGGGCTCTGTGGACCCAAACTTGGGTTAGCAGGCTTTACCCACTGAGCTATCTCTCCAGCCATCATTTGCAATATACTAGCTCTCAAAATATGAAAAGTAAAACATGTTCTTGGTAGAGGTCACCTTTTAACAAAACAAAATGTGAAGTCTTATTAATATATGGCTGTAACAAGAAGACACAGGGAAGGTTTTAGTATTAGATAAGAATTCATTGAAAATGTGACCCAAAATATTTTGCTAGCATATATGGGTGATAAATTTGGAAACTGACCAAGACTGTGAAAGAAAGTCAAATAGCTTCGTTTCTTCAAGGGAAGGGTTGAATTCATGATAAAATATACAGTGCTAAGTATTTTCAGTGTCCTACACTATAGTTTGGCATGCATCAATTCAAGTGTCACAATAAACTGAAGATAGAATTACTATAAACCTAGAAAATATTCATGAAAACAAACTTCAAATGTGAATCTGGTAAAATTTCAAAATGATCTAATTTTAAAAAGAAAACTTTATTAGAAGCTTCTTTTATGAATTCTAGCTCAATAGTGCGGCAAAATCCCTTTTGTAGTAATGATAGTAAATCATCACTTAATATGACTTGCCTTCTTACTCCCCTCATTAAAATGTGCCTTTAGAGAATTGGGGAGATGATCAGTGGGTAAAACTACTCACTGTGCAAATATGAGGACCTAGGAAGATCTGAGAAGTCCTGAGTTTTATCCCCAGTGCAGTCATAAACATCTAGGTGTGGCCATGTACTACTGTAACCTCAGTCCTAGAAGTGGAGAAATACTTGGGCTTACTGGTCAACCAATCTGACTGAAAATGCCAGCTCTTGGTTCAGTGAAATACAGAAGAGCAATAGAGGAGGTCATCTGACATTTTCCTCTGGCCTTCTCACACATGTTCACAAGGAGCACGCCCAACTGCACATGCATGTGCATATACTGGACACACACACCACACGTACTATACACATGCAAGAAAAGTACTTTTACAATGTTTACTGGTAGAAATATAGAATAGGTATACTTGCCCCTATTTTATCTAAGTTTAGCTAAAAAAAACTCCAGATTTGAGGAATAAAATATGAATAATTCTTTGAAAGGTGAAGGAAAGATAAGAGCTGAAGTAACACCTCCATATGCAGGGAACAACAGAACGTAGCCTTGGGTTTCTTTTCCTTATGCATCTCAGACTTGGAGTTAGGAAATTCCAGCACAGACAGAAATGACATAGGCCAAAACCCTCAACAAAGTCACAGTTTCTAGCCATGGGACCAGGAAGGTCTCCTACCAGCAAGGTGTACTGTGGGGGCCTGCCAGCTGGGGTGCGGAGACTGATTACGAAACTGGATTTCCTCCCACAGAACATTAATGAGGGCTCTTCTACCTCAAGGCTGGAGTTATGTCAGAGGAGGCCAAGTGGACAGCTAGAAAACTCAGCACCGCTCAACAACATAGCCGCCATGTTCTATGTGGCCTCAGTGGAGAGCAGCAATGATGGGTTTCCAGCCCTGTCAACCAGACAGAGACACTTCTTTAGAAGTGGATACCCCATATCTTCTTTGCTCTGATGCTTGCTTTACTCACTGCTAAGCATGCAGAATGGCTCACCTGAACACTTACTTCCACCTGAAATACTAAAGCATTTTCCACACCTACATACCCTCCCTTTCCCCACCGAGAAACAGTTAACACAAGAGGCTCAACAAATGCAAGAGTCTTATGACATACAACCTAAAATTTCTTGGTATATATATTTTTTAAAAATCACCTTTTGTCCTAGTCAGCTTTACATTGATGAGATTAACTTCCAAACCAGGCTCAGTTTATGGGAGGAATGGCATTTATTTGAAACTTATAAACCCAGGGAAAGTTCCATAATGACTGAAGAAGTCGGCCCCTTTTCTAGATCCAAGCACAGAGAAATGCCACCACACAAAACACGACAGAGAACCACAGTCAGAGCTCAAGCACTCTGCATACCCTGTGCTGGAATTCTAGACCCACCCCCAAACAAACCTAAGAGCTAGAGCCTAGGATCCACCCACAATGACACCTCTTCCAGCCAGGCAGCTGGAAGTCCAAGAGCCTTCAATAAAAGTAAATGTACTGGGGGACATCCATTGAAACTACCACATTCTGCCCCTAGCCCCCAAAAGATTCATAAACATCTCACACTGTAAATTGTATTCATTTCACCTTCAAAAGTTCTCTTAGTTTTTACCAACCTAAGATAGTTCCAAATTCCCAATCCTACTCTCAGATTTAAGATTATTCCTTCGCTGTGAGGCCTGTAAAATCAAAACACATTTTAAACTCTCAACATATAAATGCACAGAGTAAACATTTCCAACTGTTGTAAGGCATAACAAGGAGAGACTGGTTCAATGCAAACTCAGTAACCATCAAGCAAACATCAAACATCTGCAGTCCAAATCCAATGTCCATAATTAGTGACAAATGACAAGTCTCTGGATTTTTCCAATTCCACCCCTCCAGCTATCCTGAGTAGCCAGAGAAAACTATCATCCCGAGCCAACAGCACTCCGTGGTAGCCCTTGCACAGTCCAGAACATCTTCGGGTCTCCATGCAAATCACTGTCCATCTTCCAGTGGCTTCTCTGGACTTTGATCAGGGTCATCACACCCTGCCTCCTGTACGTCACCGCCGTGGCTCCTGGAACCATGTGCACTTCATGATCCACTCCACACATTTTTCATGTTGCTGAAACCAATGCCAGGCATGCGGGACACAGACATATTCTTAATTCAGGGATGAAAAAACTCACTGAAGCTTTAATAAAACTGAATCTTTTGGGGAACATCCTTTCAAACTACCAAACCCTTCACATAAGGAATCAGGAAGATGCCAAATAAAAATCTTTCAATAAGCAAGAACGAAGATGACTGAAAGAAATGAAAAGGCAAAGGTCCTCATCAAAGAGACACTATCTCTAAAGAGAAATATAATCTGCAAAGAAGAACCAAATGGAAATGTAAGAAGTCAAAGTCACATTAACCTCTGGGGCCTAATGAAATTACAAAGATTTTGTATGGCAAAGGACACTGTGAATAAAACAAAGAGGCGACCTACAGAATGGGAAAAAAAATCTTTGCCAGCTATACATCTGATAGAGAATATCTAGGATATACAAAGATCTCAAAAATTAAATAATAAGAAATCAAACAAGCCAATTAAAAATGGGCTATGGAACTAAATAGAGAGTTCTCAAAAGAAGAAATATGGATGGCATGTAAGCATCTAAAAAAATGTTCTACATCCCTAGTCATCAGGGAAATACATTGAGATTCCATCTCACTCCTATCAGATTGGCTACCATCATGAAAACAAACGATCAGGACTGGAGAGATGGCTCAGCGGTTAAGCGCTTGCTTGTGAAGCCTAAGGACCCTGGTTCAAGGCTCAATTCTCCAGGACACACGTTAGCCAGATGCACAAGAGGGTGCATGCGTCTGGAGTTCGTTTGCAGTGGCTAGAAGCCGTGGCGCACCCATTCTCTCTCTCTCTCTCTCTCTCTCTCTCTCTCTCTCTCTCTCTCTCTCTCTCTCTCTATCTGTCTCTTCCTCTCTGTCTGTCACTGTCAAATAAATAAATAAAAATGAAAATAAACAAATGATCAAAAATGCTGGCGGGGATGTGGAAAAAGAAGAACCCTTCTACACTGCTGGTGGGAATGCAGTCTAGTCCAGCCACTGTGGAAATCAGTGTGGAGGTTCCTTAGACAGCTAAAAATAGATCTATGAAATGACCCAGCTATAGCACTCCTAGGCATATATCCTAAGGACTCATCTCATTACCTTAGAAATTCTTGCTCAACCATATTTATTGCTGCTCAATTCACAATAGCTGGGAAATGGAACCAGCCTAGATGTCCCTCAACTGATGAGTGGATAATGAAGATATGGCACACTTATACAATGGAGTTCTACTCAGCAGTAAAGAAAAATAAAGTTATGAAATTTGCAGGAAAATGGATGGATCTGGAAAGAATTATACTAAGTGAGGTAACCCAGGCCCAGAAAGCCAAACATTGCATGTTCTCTCTCATATGTGGATCCTAGCTACAGATGATTGGACTTCTGAGTTAGTGGGAAGAAAAATCAGTAGCAAAGGCCAGTAAACTAGAAAAGAAATATAAAAGGAAGAGAAAGGAAGGGAGGCGGGTACTTTATAGGATGGTATTGTTTGTGTGTGTGTGTGTGTGTGTGTGTGTGTGTGTATGTATATGTGTATATGTGTATATATATATATATATATATATGTACACACACTCATATATACTCAAATATATATATATGCACTCATATATACCTATATATATATGAGTAGAAGACTATATTATACTACTCTTATACTATTATACTATATATTCTACTCATATATATATATATAACATATATATAGTATATATATGTATATATATATATGAGTAGAAGACTATATTAATGAGGGTGAAAAGGCTCAAAGTGAGGTCAGGGGAAGAGATTGAGTAAAGAAAAGGTGGAGGGAGGGCTAATCAAAATCTAAGAGGATGTAAATAAATCATATGGAATCCTACTTTTTTGGACAATGGAACACTCAGGAGCCATGGATTGTTGCTAGAACATTTTTAGTGCCAGGGATAGGATAACTTCCAGTGAGTTGTTGGCCAGGGAGGACCCTGATGCCCCGAAACATTGTAGGCCATTGTGAAGGCCCTTGGTTTCCCACTAGGAATAAATGATAAGACATGATTGCTGAAGACTCCACATACTTGGGTTGCAAGGCCACTGGGAAACCCTGCTGGAACTGGGTTGATAAACTCCTCCATATAGACCAGCTGACAGAAAGCTGGAAGAAGCCATTCTGCATGCAGTTCAATGCGAGAAAGAGAAATCACCAGTGAAGATACTCAACAGTGGACACTGCAAGCCTTATATTTGGCCAGCCAGTCCAAGTGAGCCAACAGGTGGCATGTCTGTTATGGTGGAAATCAACTGCCCTCTAATTGGACTGGAGGCCTGCTCCATGGGAGGGAATGCATCCCTGATACTGAAAACTTAAAACAGGGGTAGTCATGAGCCCTAGGGGTGTAACATCTGCTGCTGTCTGGCTAAATGTATATATTATGCTTATCAAACTGCCCAGTAAGCACTTCTCTTAATGTTCATACCCATATATTAATGCTACTCTCACTTTGGGTAGAGAATCTTCTCTTTTCAGATGGCAGTGACCATGGGACAACTCAGGAGGTATCATGGTGCTGAAAGAAATCACCGGAGTGCTCAGCACTGTATATCTCTATCACACCTTCCAAGGCTCAGGGTCTAATGCAGAAGAGGTGGCAGAAAGAATGTAAGAACCAAAGAAAGGGTCGCGGACTCCTTACAACGTGCTCCCCACAGTCACAAAATGGCCTGGATATCCATGACCTCACAATGCCTGACACTACCTACACAAGACCATCATGAGAGGAGGAAAAGATCATGATATCAAAATAAAAGAGAGGCTGATTGAGAGGGGGAGGGGATATGATGGAGAATGGAGTATCAAAGGGGAAAGTTGGGGGAGGGAGGGTATTACCATGGGATGTTTTTTATAATCACAGAAGTTGTTAATAAAAATTTGAGAAAAAAAATAAAAGAAAGTAACCAAGAAAAACTAACAACACAAGCATAGATGTAAAGCCTAAAACAGAAAAGACAAGGCGTGGATGGGGGAAGAACAACAGGAATTATTCCACTTAATCAATAAGAACCAAATACACTGGCTTGTGTTTTAGAGAACTATGATGATGATTTTATGTGCCAATAGTGCTGGACAATAATACTCAGATAGTTTAGATGTTTCTATGGATGTAGTTTTTAGGTGAGATTAATATTTGCCTTGGTATAGTTTGAGTAAACCAGATTATCATCTATAATGATGTGGGTCTCATCCAACCAGTTAATGGTCTTAATATAAAAACAGTGGTCAGTTTTCCAGCAGATCATTTTTGAATTTCAGCAAAAACTTTCCTGAGTGTCTAGTTGGCTATCCTACTTGGCTTATCTTGGTCTTGCTAAACCTTCCAACTATATGTGAAAATACCACTAAAATCTAATAAAAAAAACTGTTGGCCATGTTTCTTTGGATAATTCTAATATAGGAACTGTAAGAACGTGTTTAATATTCACATTATGCTAAGTTGGACAGCAAACAGAAAATGTGACTGAAAGAGTACCCAAGAAATAATGACTGAAAAGAAATTTAGAAAAAGATATAAATATATTCCAAGTGGTTGAGGGAAACACTAGTAGAAGAAACCTGGTAAATTTATACCAGAACTCGTCATAATTAAAGTTACAAACTAAAGATAAAGAAAAAAAACTACAAATCAATGATAGAGAAATAACACCTTCTCTATAAGGAAAATCAAATCAGAGAGCAGTGGATTTCTGGTCTGACATCAGGAAGAAGAAAAAAATTAGGCAATATTTTTCAATTTGAAAATAAAAACTGTCAAGCTACAGTTCTCAATCTAGTGAAAATATTTTTCAGGAATGAAGAAGAAACCATGACATTATCAGATGAAGAAAAATCAAACTAGAACTAATAAGCAAGCTCAGCAATGTTGCAGAATACAAGATAAACATACTGGACTAATTGCATTTCTGTATAATAGCAATGAACATATGGCATCATAAATTTAAAATGTAATCTCATTTGTAGTTATTCCAAAAATGAAATCATTAATTGTAAATTTGGTACAATATACAAACTAATATTTTGAAAACTGTAAAACACTAATAAAGAAATTAAAGATGATGTAAAATGGAGACATTTTCATAGGCTAAAAGACCCATGAAAAGCACCCATTCTCCTCACCTGATTATATGTTTAATGTAATTTCTATTCATATCTCAGCACTTTGCAGACATAAGAAATGTTATTGTAAAATTTACATGAATAGGAAAAGTTCTTTATTTTCATATTTAAATCTATATTAAAACTTTTTCTTACAAGCTCAACTTTGCTTTATAAAAATATTAAGGATTCTAGAATAACTAGAAAGTAGCATAAAGGTGGGAAAGTTACTCTATCCAATTTTAAGACTTGCAATATTCAAAACTGTATTTAGATTTTGGAGGAACAGATGCACAGATCAATGGAACAGAGTATAGAATCAGAAATAGGTCAAATATATTCAATTGGATTTTTGTGAAAAACATGAAGATTTGTTGAAGGAGTAATAACTCTTTCAACACACAAAACAGGAGAAATTGGATATTCCTAGGCATAAAATGAATAAATAAACCTCAAATCAAGCTACATATATTATACAAAGTTTAACTTAAAGTTGAGCACAAACTTAACTATAGGACATAATATTTAAAGGGTTTAGAAAATTATAAAAGAAAACCTTTATAATCCAGGGTTATAAGACAAATTCTTAGACTTAAAAATAAAAAGATGAACCGTACAAGAACATAATTCTAAATTACATTTTATTAATAGGAAAATAACCTGCTCCATGAAATATATTGTTAATAGAGACGACTGACTGAAAGAAAATGTTTGCAAGTTGCCAGCTTGGCGAAGGCTTGTAATCTCAAACATATATGTATACATACATATATGATATAAAATTTCAAACTTCTGTAGTAGAACAAAAGAAATAATAGATAAAAAAATATTGCACTGAAGAGGATATACTCATGCTCATATCATTACTCAAAAGGGAATTGAAAATTAAAGCCACAGGGAGACGTTATTGTACACCTCTCAAAATAACTAAAATAAAAAGGATGAAAACACCAAATAGGGAAATAGTGAAAACTCCATCTTACAGTTCAGCAAGCCTTTTCCTTTTAAGAAAATAGACTTGTAGCTATCATGTGATCTAATAATTTTAGGCTTACATATTTACCCCAGAAAAACACCCTTGTGGCCATACAGACATGGACATGAATCTCATAGCACTTTCATTTGTGATGTCCACGAAGTAGAAAGAACCCAGATGTCCCTCACTGAATGCATGTTTAAATCATAGGACTCTAGTCCAGGGAAGTTCACTAGAGACAAGAATGAACTTCTGAGACATGCAACCACCTGCAGAATATGCAGATTAATTCTGAGTGAAAGCACAGCCCTCAGCGTCAACACAGGAGGATTCCATGACTCATTAGTGACTTTGCTCATCACTGTGACAGAAGGCCTGGCAAAAGTCAACTCCAGGGAGGAAGGACTTAGTTTGGTTCTTGGATTGAGGGGATATAGCGCACCATGGAGCGGAAGACATGGTGGCAGGAACACGTGGCTTGGACTCCTCACATCTTAGCAGAACAGGAAGCCAAGATTTGACAGGAAGTGGACCCTGCCTATAAATCTCCAGGGCTGCCCTAAAAACTCACTTCTTATTTATTTATTTGTATGCATTCACCTATGCGCAGGTACATGTGTATATAAAGGTGTATGTGACTGAGTGTGTGCATGTGTGTGTGTGTGTGTGTGTGTGTGTGTGTGTGTAGAGGTCAGAGGACAACAAACAGAGGGCATCATTTCTATCAGGTTTTTTGAAAAAAAATATTTATTTATTTATTTATTGCAATCAGAGAGAAACAGAAAGAAGAGAGACAGAGAGAAAGAGTGGCTCAGCAGGGCCCCCAGCTGCTGCGAATGAACTCCAGGTGCACGCAGCGCTTTGTGCATCTGGCTGTATGTGGACGCTGGGGGATTGAATCCAGATAACTCAGCTTGGCAGGGAAGTGCCATAACCCCTGAGGAATGTCTCCAGCCCCTAACAACTCACTTTGACCAGCTAGGCTCCACCTCCCAAAGATTTGAACAGCCCCTGAAAACAGCACCAGCAGCTGGGGACCGAGCGTTCACACACATGTTCCTGTGGGAGACACAACACATCCAAGTCCATAACACATTTATATAACATTTCTGAAATGAAAAAAATATACATATAAAACATATTACAGATATCAAGAGCAGACTCACGAATTCAGATACTAAGGAGAGGCTGGTGTGGGAGTGAGCTGGAGTTGGTTATAAAAGGAGAACATGGATCCTCATGAGGACGGAAATATTCCGGGCTTTGGCTACATCAAGGAAGCAGGCTGGCTGTGATCCTGCTCCTTAGATGTGTGAGATGTTACTACTTGACATGCGAGGGACTGAACTGCATGTACTAGCCACACCTCATATCTTGAAACTCTAACCCTCAGCTTAATGACAGTTAGAAGGGGGCTGTTTGGGAAATAGGTCGTGAGGATACAGCCCCCAGAAAACCATCACCACTGTAAAAAGAAGCAGTAGAGGTTTTCTTTCTCCCCACTATATGAGGATCCAGTGAGAGGAAGACTGTGTACAGGTAGGAAGAGACAGAGCCCTCATTAGAAACCACCTGTGTTGTTCCGTTGAACTTGGCCTTTGAGCTACCAGGCTGTAAAGAATGACTTTCTCTTGTTTAAGCCAGCTGCTCTTCAATAGCGTTTTGTTATGGCAGGTCCGGTGGCCTGGGGCAGAGAGACACTGCATGAAAAGGGTATATATACTGAGTCCATGTGCTTTATTTCTTACTTCATGTGAAAATGCATGCATCTTATAAAAGCTTCATTGAAGGAATCATCTTGAAGAAATCTTTGAAAATATCTAGTCTCGACCTGTTTTCGACAGTCTTGGTCTTGCTTAAGATAATCGTTTTAAAAAATATTTTATTTTTATTTATTTATTAACAGAGAAAGAGAGAGGGAGGGAGAAGGAGAAAGAGAGAGAGAGAGAGAGAGAGAGAATGGGCACGCCAGGGTCTCTAGCCACTGCAAACGAACTCTAGACACATGTGCCCCCTTGTGCATGTGGCTAACGTGGGTCCTGAGGAATCGAACCAAGGTCCTTGGCTTGGTAAGCGAATGCCTTAACCGCTAAGCCATCCTCCAGCTCTGTTTAAGATAATCTTATGCTCCCATCCACAAAGTACTTTATAGACAAAATCCTGCCACGGAACTGTGTATTGTGTTGGGAATTTGTTGCTTTCTAGAGATGAGGCGTCAGACCTTGCTGGAGGTAAGCCAGCTTGAGTGGAGTTGGACCCTAGGAAAAGATTGAGGCTTGGCCAAGTTCCTTGGGAGCCTTTTCTCTTTCGAATAGCCCACTTTGGAATTCATGAATTTACATAGCCAGCAAGGAGAACAAATTACCTTTGTATTCTTCGGAGAAAACAAAGATCACTAGAGAAATTACATAGCAACATGCTAAGGATGATGAGCTCAGGACACTGAGACTGAACCCTCTGAGGAGCAAATGGACTTGATTAGCTCTTGACCGACGAGGCAGGTGGACCCTGAGTCACGGAGAATGAGAGGAAGTTGTTCACTGTGATTAGTTCATCTATGAAAAGGAAAGCTGTCGCAGGACTAAGGGTTCCCTGCACAAGAACATGCAGCTGGTTACTCCAGCCACAGCCCTCAGACGAGGCTGTCCCATGCACACCCGCTGAATGCAGAATGTGCTCACAAAACCCCTCTCCACAGAATATATCCAAGCGTAAATATGTGAGGAATGGAAAGTCATGATTCTTATTTGCTTTTCATTATGGATGGATTCCTGATATTCACTGTCCCAAGCAGAAAATCAAGGCCAGCTCAGAAACACCCACTGTCTTGCTTTTGTGGGCCTTTGCCAGTCTTGTAGAAAACAGTATCCATTGCAAAAATAAAGGAGCTGGGCTTGTGCTCCCCCACTCCAGCTGCATTCCCTGAAGTTGAGAATCAAATATCAGTTTCCACCTTTCAGCCAAGAGCCCAAGGTATTATTTTGCATCTGAGAATTCAGAACATAAACAACTTCCTGGGGTAGTTTTTATTTTGTGAAAACACATGGTAAGCTAAATTTACTGAAACAAGAGCCCACCTGAATTTAGAGACTGATGTATATATGTGTCACCCACCATTTGGCTCAGTGTTACAACTTTAATTTCCCTTTTAAGATTAAACCACCAAGGCTTGTAAAATGTAGAATGAAGCTAAGCTATTCACTCTGGTGAGTTTATCTATGAAAAGCAAAATTTAGTTTCCAGGTGGCATGATGGTCACTTCAATCTTTCCCTGTAACTACAAAACTAAGTAATCAGATGACCCCTCCCACCCATGTTAACCTGACCCACAATTTTACCCAATGGAAGTGCCACAAACTGGAACTCTTGGTACATCATAGTCCACCACACAGTCCCTATTATCTTTTTCAACTTTTTCTGTCAAGTTCTATATTATTTGCTGTGAATAAATTCCTGACCAGAAGCAATGGAAAGGGGGAAGAGTTTAACATACAGCTTCAGGTTATAATCCCTCATGACCCATGGAACGGCGCCACCTACAATTAGGGTTGCTCTTCCCACCTCAATTAACCTAATCTAGAAAATTCCTCACACACATTTCCAGAGTTTCATTTCCATGATGATTTTAAATCCTGTCGTCAGGATGTTCCAATCTAATTTCAACATGACCACTATTAAGAAGGTACCTTGGTGTATTAGTCAGGGTAATCTAGAGGAACCCTGACTAATACAGATTTTGGTACCAGAAGTGGGGTTCTAGAGGAACAGAATTGCTAGAATGAATTATTTTAAAAAGGGAATTTATTGGACTACTGTAAGCTTATCCAATAGCAGTTGCAGGCCCGAGAATCACCAAACCTGGTAGCTGCTCAGTCCACGTGGCCAGATGCCTCAGCAGTCCCGACCCGGCACTGCAGATGGTGCCGGAAAGCCTGGAGGCTTCCTGAGGAGCCACTGGGTTTTGATCCACACAGGTCTTCAGCTGATGATGGTCTTTAGTCCACACTGGTCTTCAATCCATGCTGGAAGGTAGGGAGCAGCTCCGGCAGCCAAGTGGAAGGAAGGAAGGAAAAATGGAACTTTTTTACCCAGAGCTTCCTTATATCAAGACCCCCTCTGAGCGGGGCTGCCCACTCTGGGGGAAGGGCTCACCCTGGGGGAAAGACCTCCTTCTTTCATTGATCCTTCCTAGAAGCAGCCTGTGGATTACTAAACAGATCAAGTTGACAACACCTTAACTATCACACTTGGGTAAAGGAGAATGACTGTTCAAATCAGTCATATCATCCGGTCTGTAACAAGAAAGGTAACGCTTATTAAAGTGCAACTCTATGTCAGACAGGGAGCCAGGCTCTGTGTATGTGCCCTCCCATTCAGTCTCACAGGCACTAAAGAAGGAGATTGTGTCTGTACTATAGCACCAGTGAGAAAAGTGGGCAGGTAAATGCCTATCCTGAGATTCCATCTCTGGAACAATGAGATTAGAATTGCATTTAAGTCTGGCTCTAAACAGTCATGCTCTTTCCTCTATTCAATCTGATTCTATGTCACCAAAATTCAAGAATTAGGGGGGTTCTGACAATCTTGTTTTATAATAGACTGTCAGAATGTTGAACTACAAATCTTGTCCTGTGGGTTTGAAGCTACTCATATACACATATACAGAAAGTGCAATAATTCCACTACAAGAATTTGAGTTTCTTTAGGTAATTTTTCAGTGGTACATATATGTATCACTTCTTCTCTAAGTCCAATGCTTAGTGTCTTAAAAAAGTTAGTATGGGGCTAGAGAGTTGGATTAGCAGTTAAAGGTGCTTACCTACGAAGCCTAATGACCCAGGTTCAATTCCACAGTACCCACATAAGGCAGAAGCATATAATGGCAAATGCTTCTAGAGTTTGTTTGCAGTGGCTAGAGGCCCTGGTGAGCTCATTCACTATGCCTCTCTCTTCTCTGTGTTTCTTTCTCTCCCTCCCTCCCACCCTCACCCCCCTCCTTGCAAATAAATAAATATACTTAAAAAAAAAAAGTTATATGTTTTGGAGGCAGGAGCCAGGACACGTGGGCCCTGAGCCCTGGATTTGTTTTCACATTCATTTTGTAGTCATAATACTGGACAGGCCCACTCAGGGACTCTGTGCTATATTTTATGATGTGTCAAAGGAACTTAGCATATGAGTATTTCTCTGTTAGGAATGTTTTCAGATGCAAGTCACAAAGCACATGAATAACGGTTGCTAAAAGTAGGACACATTCCTTATAAAAATATACAAGACAGGAGGCCAAAGGACAGATCAGCCACTCACAACAGCAGCACAGAGCATCTAGGTCTCTGCAACACGGCTCTGCCATTCATGGGGTTTTCATTCTCACACTTGTTTAAGGAGGCAAAGTGACCCTGCAGTTCTAAAATCACATACCTCCTCAGTGTAGGAAGAGATAGAGCCAATAAGGAGACCCTTATTGTGTGTGTGTGTGTTTTATTGGTTTCTAAGATAGTACCGAAAGTAATGGATTTTGTTTTGGCACAAATATGTAGATAGATTGATTGATGGATAGATAGATAGATGATTGATGGATAGATATAATGATATATTGTCTTTCCTCTTCTTCCCACTGCCTTCCCCATCCTCCTTCTCTACTCTTATTTAGCCCTTCCTACCCCCAACAGCACCCCTCCTGTTTTCTTGTTACATTTGCTCTCTCACCCCCTTTTGTTCCTCTTTAACCCTTCCTGCTCCCCATGGCCCCCTTTCTATGTTCTGTGATGTGCCCTCATTTTCTTTTCTCCTTCTTAGTGTTGGATCTGAACTCCACTGCTCTTTGAGTTGACTTTCCCTCCAGGGAAAGTTCTAGTTCCTACCCATCAGCCTGCAGACTTCTCCTCTTTACCTGTAGTCGGCACCTTTGGCTATGATGACTCCTGGCATGGATTTACTTGGGTCCTTCTACTAGTGGTTCACTCAGCCTCTTGGTTCATATTTATATCTTTTTTTAAGTTTATTTTCAGTCACTATTTTGCGAGGCACTCGTTCAGTCACACTTTCTTTTATCTGTCCAACTTAAAAATGGCTTGTCTCCAATATTCACAGTCAAGAAAATTGCCTTATTCAAATAGATTTTTCTCACTGAACTGTAACTACTATCTTAGACATTATGCATGCATTTCCACATTTTTCTATGTGCTGTGTCATGTATGTGAAGTACAAAAATGCAAAGTGAATACCATCGATGAATTGTTTCAGTGCAAAACAAACCTGTGACCTAAGGCTGGATATATTCCTTGCATCACTTGAAGCCACATCTCATATTTATGTTCTACTTCTGTTTCGATGTAGAATAAATTACACACAAGCTATGTGCAAATAATGCAAAAACATCTGGATGGAAAAGGAAAAAAATCAATTATCTGGATGTTTTGTCTATACAACATTGAAGTATGTACAACTGTGTAGACAAAACATCCAGATGGTTAAATACTACACTTGTCATCTCGACAGTTTGTTATGGACAAAAAGTACTGCCACATTAAGAACATCACAAATAAATACAAATATCATAACACAACATATTAAAGGTTGCCGGATTTGTTGAATGTGGGAAATTTGTTCCTAAGCTTATTTTAGGAAAGGATGACAATTAATGAGATAGTGTGTTAAATTAACTTTCAAAAATTCTAGACCAAGGCTCAAGAGATGGCCTAGCAGTTAAAGTGCTTGCCTGCAAAGCCAAAGGACCCAGGTTTGATTCACCAGGACCCACATAAGCCAGATTCACAAGGTGGTGCATGGTCTGGAGTTTGTTTGCAGTGGCTAGATGCCCTGCTGTGCATATTCTCTTTCTCTTTCTCTCTGCCTCTCTCTCTTCCTCTCTCAAATAAATAAATAAAAATAGAATATTTAAAAGAATGTTTAAAATTCTAAGCCATAGTATAGCAAAATAACCTTATTATCATAAGTTCCTAGTGAGCACAATAAATAGTGGATCCATTGCAAGACTGTTAATAAGAAACACACAAACCAACTTTATCTGACACGTTATTTTATAGAGGAAGCAATGTGTTTATAGAAAAGAGCAGTTACTACTCATATGCCAGTTTATCTCCTGGAACAACAAATACGGGAAGTTATCCTAGGTTTTCTAACAATAAGTCAATGCATTAGTACAAATTCAGTAATTATTTAGCGTTGAAGAGCCAGGAGTCTGCATACTTTTTCATTTTACTTTTTTTTGCACTAATTATCTTCATGGGAAGTGTTATTCCCATTTTATCAATAGAAGACTGGGTCTTGAAGATGCAAGAAAATCACTAGCTTTTCAGGGCACAACCATCTCTACAAATAGCACGATTCTTGAACGTACTTGAACAGGATGCCTTGGCCCAATTCTGAATGCCGTAAGTCTTACAACATTACATTTCCCAAAATGGGTGTCACGACTCCCAAAATGCTGAGAATTATAGCTAAGTGCGCTATGTCATGGAATCTTATTTTACCTTATTATCACTATTTCTCACATTCTAAGTCTCGCATACCAAACTGAGAAGTCAATGCGATTAAAAGGGATACTAGTGTTCAACAGGAATAGTTATTTTATCCTTAAAGAACCTGATAGATCAATATGCTGAAACACTATCTGATGGGCCTTGCCGAGATAACGCGTTAACTTTTATGGCTCACTGTTACCATTTTTCTTAAGTGGACAGCTCCAGCAACGATATTTGGAGGTCACTGGGGAGCATCTGTCTTCAAAGTCGGTCTTATGTAGTCTTGTTTTCTGGCAGTGACTTAGCTGGATGGGATAGTAAGAAAGAACGAAGAGAACTGTCTTTTTGCTTCCAAGTCAAAAATTGTGTGCTGCGGACCCAATGCTCTTGAACTTTCCAGGTCAAAAACCTGTCAAGAATGTCACCAGGAAGGGAGAAGCCTAAAGGGAAAAGCAGTCGAGTGTTCTGTTTGGGCCACAGTGGTACATTACTCACAACACAACAGCTCATCCTTGTGATAACCCCAAGTCTTGCAGACACATCCGTGGATGCAGAATTGGTCTGATTTATGACTATGGTGTTAGGCCTGGAACCGGCCTCTGGTCCACAGCACAAACTCACAAGCATGAGCTGCAAGGTGGCCTCCCCAGTGCAGCCAGGCCGTGCGTTTCGCCCTGTGGAAATTCCACACCCTTGCATTATCACAGTCTGCTTTAAACCTGTATTGGGCTCTGGAATCACATGGCCACGGTGTTACTGACTTTGAGAAGATACTGAATTGTGCACTTAAAAAAAAAGGAGAGAATTTTATGGCATGTGAGTTACATCTCAGTTTAAGGAAAAGTGCATCAAACTAATTAGAATGGGTTTTTGGACATCAAGAGATAGCACAAAGCAGTACCGTAGTGATTTAAATGCAAATGAAGTAGAAACATATGGAGTAAATTTTGGCAAAATTGCACACCATTTCAGAAATTAAGGGGGAAACGATCTTGGCAAAACCTAGTTGGGTTTTATCTAATCCAAAATACTTGAAAAATACATTGAGACATTTCATAAACCAAAATACAGCTGGTTTCCCCCTCCATTATGCATTTGTTACATATAATCCTTTCGGTTAAGCGCGGTTCAAGTTCTGTTGGAAGGTGCAGGTGGTCAGGTGCCTACGTTCAGAAGCTCAAGCACTCAGCACACTGTGGAACACAAGCAAGGTCACGTTGTGGGAAAGCCGCTGTGTAATATTAAAATTGCTTTTTCAGGAAGTATTCCTTATAGAAACAAAGGAGCAAGTCTTTCATAGCAGGTCTTGATTTAAGTTCAAGAACACAGAATTACCCAGATATCTTAGATAATCCTCATAGTGTAACCAATCTCTATTTTATGTTAACAATCTCTGAGCATATGTGTGCCATTGTGACTGAAAGAACAGTCCCCTTCATGACTGGATGAAACACAGTCAGGAAAGACAGAGGGTTCAGGCTGGAGGGATGGCTTAGTGGTTAAGGCATTTGTGTGCAAAGACAAAGGACCCAGGTTCAATTCTCCAGGACCCACATAAGCCAGATGCTTAAAGTGGCACACATATCTGGAGTTCATTTGCAGGGACTGGAGGCCCTGGAGTGCCCATTCCCTCGGCCCTCAAATAAATAAATATAAATAAAATATTTTAAAAGACAGAGGCTTCTACATAGGTTAAGATCTTGATATTTTTATATAAAATCTTGGTATCATTTTAAGCCATATATGTATTTATTTTCTCCTCTTGCTTATGAAGTCCTAGACTATAAACTTCTAAGCAACAATGCTGAGCGGCCTTCCCACAGTGGATTCTCAATGGGTCCTTTTTACCTGTAAAGATGCAAATACTTTTAACTCTCCCCCCTCACTTCTATTCAGTATAATTGCCCCAAGGACATTTTCCCTGATCACCTGCTTCCATGCTCAACCCACTGATTTTTCTTAACTTTACTTCCCATCATGCCAGAAAATAGTTTGACAACTCTGTCCATGAACTGTCCATCTCACCCACCGGCATAGTACTCTGCAAGCATGCGCCCCAAATGTCATTTGTTTCTCTAGGGGGAACCGATCATAAACTGTGGAACAAGTAGAGTTTGAGTCATTCATGAAACGACATTTCCCCAGGGGCTGTGACGAGGTCTTAAAGCAGCATGCCCCAATCCCAGCACGGGCAATTTGCAAATAACTGGCACTAAAGTCCACTGGAGGGAAGCATTACTTATAGCTACTGGACCCAGCTCGGGCATTCCCACAGCTCTGCCTAAGCCTGGTTGCTCCACGGGCCTTGGCTATCTGCCTTGCGTTTTGGTCCACGTGGAATCTGAAGCGTTGCATCGTTCTCCTGTGATCATGAAGCTCCTGCTGCCATGCCGGAACATGTGTGAACACCATCGATGTCCGTGGTCTGGCCTGCCAGGGGAGGACCTTGAGCAGGGAAAGGAGCATAGGTCTTGCCCCTCTGAGGCCACATAGACTCCCGGTCTCAGCAGCTATGCAGACAGGCTGGCACTGCACAGCCAAAGGTGTAGGAACAGCGAGAGACTCCTGGACCGTGTTTTTCCCTCAGGAGAATGCTCTGAGATCAACGTCCCGTGATGCCTGACTGGGGACATTCCATATGTCCACATGAGCAGCTGGCTTTTCTTGAGAAGCTGTCATCAGCTCGGTGACATAAACACTTGGATTTGTTTCTCTCTTTTCCAGACTTTGCTTCCCTCGGCAAGTCTTGTTTCACTCAATCAGAATGCGGACTTTGTTGTAAGGTCCAGCAGGCCTGTCAGCTGAGACGGTCCATCCTAGATCATCACTGAAGCAGCTCCCCCCCCCCCACCGCACGGGGCTTCGATCTCTGGGGGTAACGGGGACGACAGACGGAGTCGCATCAGTCACCTGTTGAAAATGGAGGATTCAGACAGGCTGAAAGCTGGATATCAGGAGGTAAGCTGGCCGCTGTGCTTGATGGGTATGGAGAATCCAGTGGCAGTGAGAACCGGGTGCTGCTCTTGACAGTGGATGACTTGTAAGAAGGAAATAATCGGCTGAGTTATTTTAGTGACACTTTGCAAGCTCAGAGGTCTTTGTGGTAGCTTGAAAGGAAATGCCCTCTTCCTTCAGATATATGGAAGACTGTATTGGAAATCAACTCCCCTGTCCCGTTACTAGGATGGCATCATTGCCAAGGGGGGTGAAATGCAGGGCACCGGGCTTACATAACTGAGCTCAAGCCTGATAGGGAACGTGTGCTGCTGAGGAATGGCAATCTCCATTCCCCAGTTCCTCAGAATTCTGCTGACCAGCGAAGGCCTCCCTTTTGCTCACAGGACGAAAAGGCCTCTTGTCTACCAACTGTGTGAAGGCTTCCCTTGAGGCAGGCTCCTTGGGGTGACTCGTCTCCTGTTCTCGGGGTTCTCCGCACAGCTCCAGGTATAGCCGGATGCAGGCTGCACGCGCTGGACTGTGGGAGGCAAAGTGGATCTACTGGGGAGGAGGAAGCAATGGAGTGGAGGCATCTGCAGGATTCTGCGGCCATGGGATTTGGCGAGACTAGAAAAAACAAATCAGAGATGTCTAAGATGACTGTAGTGTTTAATTTCTATAAGCAGAAATATCGAAGCCCAGAGTGGAAGGAAACTCAAATGCTCGCCTTGCTTCCAGATCTAAGTCAACTCACAGGCCCAGGGACACAGGGCAGATAAGGAAAGGGGATGGGGAGATATCTCCCCAGTGCTTCCATAGCCAACTTGAAGGGCACACACCCCTGGAGAAAGAAAACTGAAGTTTTGCAGAGGCACTGGGCTGACTCTGATTCAACTGGGCCACGCATACCCTCCTACTACTGTAGTTAGAATGGGCGTTTTGAAGAAAGCATCCAAGAATGTACTTGGGGACAAGATTGAAGTAAGAGTGACTTTGGCAACCAGGGAGTGGGAGGTGAGGAGGGAGGACATTACGTATATTGTGTTTAGAGAAGTTAGTAAAGGAAAACCACGACACGAGATAGAAGCTTAGAGAGGAAATAATTTAAAATAGGAAATGCCTTGTCAATAAACAATCTGTTACATTATCTCCATTTCTTCTGAGGATTAAGTCCTATGTATTTATTCCATTTGTAGAATAGCACCAGATAGGTTTTGCTTGCAGCTGTCAATGAGGAAAAGGGCAATTCTTCTCTTTTTCTTTTAGCTTTTAACGAGTTCTGAAACATGCCTTTGCGCAGTGGGACCAGGACATGGCAGGGTAGAAGCCTGGGGTAAAGCTTTGGCTAATGGGAACGTGGTGATAGTGGGGAGACAGACTGTTGGGCCAAATTTCATTCTGTTCCAGTGATGTGGCCTTGGGCTAGTGGATTAGAATTGAAAAGGGTCTGGGGAAGCATTAAACAGAGAAAGAATTTTGGAGCCTATTCTCTAGAAAATAAGCTTAGAGAAAAATTTACATGTTAACAGTATCTCAAGCTTTGCAAGCTCATGCGTGAGTTTAGAGAAAAGAAAGGATTTTAGACAAAAGAGAGAAGGCAAAATGATCAAGAAGTATTATCATTTGAATATGAAGAGATGCCCCAAAAGGGTCATGTGTTGAAGGTTTGGTTCCCAATAAAGCAATGTTCACAGGTGAGGCTTTGGGGTCTTGACTGCACATGAAGGCTCTAGTTTCATCCATGTGTTAATCTACTGGTAGATTAATGATTTGATGGCACATTTTGTGAGGTGGAACCTACTTAGAGGGAGTAGTTCTCTGGGGACATGCCTTTGAAGAACATGTCTTGCCCCCAGCACCTTCATTTCGCTCTCTCTTCTTCCTGACTGCCACGAGGCAGGCAGTAACACTCTCTTGCTGTCGCAGTGTCGCTGCGGAACCTCAGAATTGAAGCAGCACCTCCAGGCAGCCAGGCTGAACCCTCCGAAACTGTGAGCCAAAAGACGTCTCTCTCCCTTCAAGGTACTCTGTCTCAAGTACTTTGTCATTGTGATAAGAAATAAAACACAAAGCTTATTAATCACTAAAATCAATGTTAATTAGTAAGTGTTCCAGTCCAGTCCACAATGCTAGTAGAAATCACCCAACCAAGAGCAGCTTGTGGGAAAAAGAGGTTTATTTTGGCTTATAGGCTCAGTGGGAAGCTCCACGGTGGCAGGGAAAAAGATGGCATGAGAAGAGAGTGGACATCACCACCCGGCCCACATAAGGTAGACAACAGAGTGTGCCAAACACTAGCATGGGGAAACTGGCTATAACACCCATAAGCCCGCCCCCCAAAATACACTCCCTCCAGGAGGCATTCATTCCCAAATCTCTATCAGCTGGGAACCTAGCATTCAGAACACCTAAGTTTATGGAAATTCAAACCACCACATTCTGGCCCTGGCCCCCCAAAACTGATATCCATACATGATGTAAAATACAATGCATTCAGTCCAACATTAAAAGCCCCCATAGTTATAAATTCCAATGATGTTCAAACATCCCCATAGTCCAAGATCTTTAACTGAGCCATAATACAAAAAGTAACCTCAAAAAACCCATAATGGCACAGAATAAATATTCACACTGCAAAAGATGGCATTGGACATAGCAAAGCAATATTTAGCCAATACAAGATTTAAAACAACCAAGGCAAACATCAAACTCTGTAGCTTCAAGTCCAACAAATCTAGCCAGTGACAAATATCCAAGTCTGATAATTCTAACCAGCAACAAGTCTCTGGCTTTCCAATTCCACCCCTCCAGCTAGGCTACTCACAGTCCTGGAAAACTTCACTGGAGCCAGCAGCTTTCCTTAGCAGCCATCTCATGGTCCGGGCATCTCCACTGGGTCTCCATTGCAACCCATGGTTCATCCTCATGGCCCCATGGGGTCTCCATGCAGGCATCCAGCAAACCTGCTTCACACTGCCCATGGCCATTTCCAAAACACACGACTATGTTGCAAACTCAATGACCCTCTCTTACCTGCACTTTTATACTCCACAATACCAGGTAGGGTGCCAATTTGATAATCCAATGGGGAATCAAGCAGACTTTGAAGAATAAGACACTCCTTGAACACTCAGCCCCTTCAAAAGAGTCTACATTCCTCTTGTTGCCCCAGTGCATGTCAGCTGGCCCTATCTCAAAGGTCGTAATCTCTCAATTGAAGCTGAATGGGCAGAAATTCATGCAAAGATTTTTTTCTGTCTGTGCCATATACTCTGCTCACACCAGTTCATCTCTATGCAAAGCAACCCTGTAAACTTCCCAGGACCCAGGCATAATAGCAAGCTTCCCACACAAACTGCTAGCCCAGTCCAAGCAAAGCTCTTTCTCACCCTCATAAGTCAATTTTCACAGTCCATAGTTCTTACTGCATTCAGGTCTTTCAACTCTGACCAGAATAGTCCATCAAACTGTACTTACAGCACTGCATCTCTTAGGCCAAGGTTTCAAATCTTTCCATAATCCTCTTGAAAACCAGCTCCAGAAGGCCAAAGCCACACAGTCAGGTGTCTAGCAGCAAACTCACTCCTCGGTACCACTTTACTGTTGCAGTCCGGTTCACATTGCTGGTAGAAATCACCCAACTACAAGCAGCTTGTGGGAAACAAAAGAGGTTTATTTTGGCTTACAGGCTTGAGGAGAAGCTCCATGATGGCAGGGAAAATGTTGACATGAGCAGAGAGTGGACATCACCCCCTGACCCACATAAGGTGGACAAAAGACTGTGCCAAACACTGGCATGAGGAAACTGGCTATAACACCCATAGCCTGCCCCCACTGCCTCCATAAGGCGTTAATTCCAAGTCTCCATCAGCTGGGAATCTAGCATTCAGAACACCTAACTGTATGGGGGACACCTGAATCAAACCACCACAGTGAGTTAATATTCAAATGTATATATCCCAATAACAAAAAGTTTTAAAAATAATTATTTTTTATTAATTATTATTATTATTATACTACTAATTAAAAAATAATAATTAATTGATGGAAACAATTCTGAGTTATATCCATTATATGGTTGGAGTAGTCAACTCCCTAACTACTGAACAGGAAGTCTAGAGTACCCGTTTTTATAATCATCTTTGAATTTTAAGTTACATAAAAATGTCTCTAAACACATTTTTCCCAATAAAAATATGATCAAGAGTAATCTGATGTAACCACTTTTAGGTTCTTGGCAAATTATCCTGATCTTGTCACATCATATCTCTTCACATAAATACAGACACAGAGATTCAAATGTTTGATGCAACCATTCACATTTAAAGTGAAAATAAATCTTACCTCCATTTACTGCTATTGATAAAATTGCTCCTGAAGTTAACTAGGTTTGATTATTAAACAATCCTAACATGTGTTGTAATGCAAAACACTGTTAACCATTAACATGAAAAATTATCATGAGCCAGTCACAAATAAACTTAAGAAAAAGATGCTTCTGACTGCTCCAAAGGTAGTCCATTGTACCAACTCTCAGTTTTTGATCCTTCCCAAAAAGCTAGAATGGATTCACTTGATACATTGGAATACTATTCAGAAGGATCACCTTCTAAGAGCTCCTTAGTGCCAGACTAGAAATATATTTTGATTATCTAGACTCTGTGTAGCCTAACCCTAAAACCAAGTAATCATTTAGACAAAATATTCCAACATTTTAACTTTCAAAGACTCTAATAGTTTATGGAATATTTTCAGTACACAAAACAGGACATCTTGAGAATCCTTCCTTTACCTACCTGCATGTGAAATTAGGATATGGTATTGCACACATGGTCATAATAAACACGCTGAAGCATTTGGATCTTCCAACCTTTTTCTTTGTTTTCCTTTTTCTAGCTTAATATAGTGGAAAGTGAAAATTATTTGTTCAGTGAAAATGTCACATTTTGTGAGTCATTCATTCAGCAATGTTTGGCTAATTTGATTTTGTTGGGCATTTTTATAAATCTGATCTATCTACCCAGAGGACTTTTGGCACTAGCAGCATATTAAAATCAGAAAAAAAAATAACGTGTGTAGGCTAGAATTGGGAAGACTCGATTATATCCAGATGAGGACCAAATCCATTTCAGATTCCCAAACTAAATAAAATTAATTGTGTCAAAAATTAATCCTTTGGAGACTTCTGGAATGTGCATTTATTCCCGCTGTAATTACTGTCCGCTCCAGTGACCCTATTTCTCAACATCTGCACAAGCCCTATCCTCCCTCCATCTTCCTTTTGGTTCATTATCTTCTGTGCTTCTGATTTGCTTTGCATCTCAGAACCAGTATCAAAAGTGAGGCAGGTTTTCCAATTTTCTACCTCATTTTGGGATAATGCAATAGCCTTTCAACTAATTTCTTTGGCTTTGGAAGCCTCACATCCTTTTTTATCCAGTGGGCTTTGTCAAACAACCATCCTGAAATGTTCTTTGGGATCTCATCGATTTAAGTGATGGACTTGAAGGGTAGTTTTGGAACACATGTAAGGGACACTACCCACGGAGGGGAAGTGGAAAAGCCTAAAACAAGACACAGGGATCTGTGCATAGCAGAAGCCAGAATGATTTTTTTTAAAAAAAAAATTATTTATTTATTTATTTATTTGAGAGCGACAGACACAGAGAGAAAGACAGATAGAGGGAGAGAGAGAGAATGGGCGCGCCAGGGCTTCCAGCCACTGCAAACGAACTCCAGACGCGTGCGCCCCCTTGTGCATCTGGCTAACGTGGGACCTGGGGAACCGAGCCTCGAGCCGGTGTCCTTAGGCTTCACAGGCAAGCGCTTAACCGCTAAGCCATCTCTCCAGCCCCAGAATGATTTTTTGTGTGTGTGTGTGTGTGGAGCAGTCTTGGGTGCCCCACGGAAGTACACGGTTTCTGTGAATATCTACCATCTAATGTGACACCATGAAAAACACTGGTGAAACTATTAATGACACCTGGTTTGTGTAGTGTTCACCGAGTAACGTCCTGACCTACCTCATTTCCTTGGCCTTATATAATAAGAAAATGGGCTCAACACTCTCCTCTTCAGAACCCATTTTCAATCAATATCACTCACTCTCCAGTGACTCCTCTCACAGTACTGTCTGCATCAATAATTTTTCTGCAGCGAGGAAGAGTCACAGCTCAGACTGTGGCATTGACACACACACACGCGACATGTAAGCAGCCGAACTAATTCTGCAGAGTCACGATGTTCTGAATGCTTGTACCACCCTTGCCCTCTCCCAAAGTCTTAAGTTGAAGCCCTGAGCCCCGTCTCCAATGTGATGGTACTAGTGAGGTCTCTGAGCAGTAAGGAAATGAGATGAACTCATGACAGACGACTCCCCTTAATTCAGGAACAAATACAAAGCTGATACCCTCCCCAGAGTCACATGTGAGCTAACAGGCATTTTGATTGGCTGAGAAGCACCCAGAATGGCCAGTGGCTTGGTCACATGCATGGTTAAAGGTATTGAAGGTCAGCTTCAATCATTTCTTCATTTAATAGTCAACACAGAACCTGATATATGTAATGACGTATGAAGTGACTTGATGAGCTCATATAGGACTTTTGGCAAGAAAAGCTAATTATTGACTAATCATTGCCTACTTTGGGTCAAAGGCATTATTTTTATTTTCATTTTATTAGCATACAAAGAATTGGGTTTCATTCTGTTGTCTTTCAAACAAAATCTTCTGAAAAAAAAAATGTTAGTTACTTATTTATTTGAGAGAGCGAATGGGTGCACCAGAGCCTCTACCCCTGAAAACAAAGTACAGATGTCTGTGCAACCTTGCCCATCTGGCCTTACATAACTACTGAGGAATCAAACTTGTGTCCTTAGGCTTCTCAGGCAAGCACCTTAGCCACTAAGCAATCTCTCCAGCCCTTCTTTTTGTTTCCCTTCCCCTCTTTCCCCCATCTCCTCTTCCCTTGTTCCCTCTCTCCTCCATAGCCCCTGTTCTGCTTTCACACCACATGTAACTCTTTGTTCCCCTTTCCCCCAATCTAGCTGACTTCCCATGCCTCTCTCGTGGTCTCCTATTTAGCTTCATAGTACAAGTATAATTTCTAGACTTGTCTTTAGAAATTGTGGCTATTCCTAGCCTGAGACCCAGGGACAAATGCTGACCATATGTAAGGGATGTATAACAAGTTTTAAGATCCATTTCTAAAGAAATGAGGTGAGAAATGGCGTGACTGTGGAACGAGCACCATCTCTAGGGATGAAAAAGACTCAGCTTATCTATTTTCATAAATATATTTAATATTCATTTGTAAGCAGAGAAAGAAATAAAGAAGAGAAACAGAGAAAACGAGCCTGCCAGGACTCTGCAAATGAACTCCAGATACATGTGTCACTTTGTGCATCTGGCATTGTGTGGGTACTGGATAATCAAACCCAGGTCCTTGGGCCTTTCAGGGAAGTGCCTGAGCCGCTGAGCCATCACTGCAGTCCCTCAGTTTATCTTTTATTAAATCAGGCCGTCGGTCAGTAGTGCTGACCCTATGAAGACAGTTCTTCATTCAGAAGCATTGTGCTTCTTGGGCTAAAAAGTGGTGTGCTTGAATGTCAAGTTGACATCGGGTTTGCTTGTGATGACTTATCTCTATTTTCAGCATGATTGGATCTTGAAACACCTAGGAGAAAAACTTTATGTGAATGTTTGTGAGAAAGCTTCTAGATTAGGGTCATTGGCTTGGAAAGACCCATTCTACCTACCGGGAACACTATCCCATAGGCTGGGGTCCACAACTGAATAACAAGATGCAGGAGAGCTGAGCATCAGCACTTTCTATTCCCTGGCTGTGGAGGCGATGTGACCAGCTGCCTCCTGCATGGCTTCCATGTTTTCTCTGCCCAGGTGAACTGTGTCCCTTCAAACTGTAAGCCACAATAAACCCTTCCGCCCTCCCAGCTGCATCTGGTCAATTACTTGGCCACAGCTATGAGGAAAATAATTAATACAACTTCTGATTGTGTAGATTTTATCTCTGGACAATGCCAGGCCCTCACTGGAAAGTTGTTATTTTGCACAACCAGTTGTGCGGAGCTGTATGGCAAGTCGATGAAGGTGTCTTCCCAGTCTTGGATTCTATTATTTTAGATAAGCTCAAAGCAAAACTGCGAAAGTGACTTAGGGTCGAATGTTTTAGGATAATAATAAGCATTATTAATAATAATAAGCCATCTCATGACACGAGGCTAGGTCCTGCTGGCTGGCTGCCCCCCGTTCCAGTGGGTGCTGCAGGCACTGTGCAGACTCCCTTCAGAACTCACCCACGGGCTCCTCTGACTGCAGTGAACATGACCTCGTTCTCCAGGAACTGACTTTCATCAAAAGAGCTCCCTCAGCCCAGGATACATCCTCCTTCCTGGAAGATCACTCATCCAATAGCCCTTCCAATAGCAGTTGGCCTACATCTCCTTTCGGAGGGCCTCCCGGTCCCGAGCTGCCTGCTCTGCTGTCTGTAAGTACTATTCCCGGAACACTCGCTCATAACTGTCCTTCCTCACACACAACTGTCCCTCATCATATTTTCCAGAACGCTTGACCTATGAACATCATTGAATATTTAGGTCTGTGGCAAATGAAACACCTTTAAAATACTTGTTGGCAGGAAGTTCATTCTGTCAGTGAAAAGCTTTCAAGGAGAGGGTTGCAAAGAGGGTTGTGGCATTGCAATCAACATCTTTAGCATTTGTAGACAGGGCTCTCTGGAAAGTTCCATAGTGTCATATTGTCCGCCTCTTGATTCCAACCCAGTTTGGAAGGGGCGACTTCTACAAAATGTATAAAGAGGGTTAGGGCCCTCTATTCCTCAGAATAAAACAATGTATGAGTAAAGACAATGTGATCACTGGGATTGTATAAAGAGGAAACACCGGGAGATCTATGCGGGAGAAGCTAAGGGGTGGCTGGCGCGTTGCCGTGGCCACGCGTCCACAGCGTAGAAGATGCAGATGTTACCTTAACAGGAAGTTTTCATAACTGGACAGAAAGAATCTAGGAAAGGGGACAATTAGGCATGACAGGGACTTTCCAGAGCGGTGTGAGCCCAAACATCTTGGCATAGATGGAAGACAGAGCCTGAGAATACATAAATGTATTTAAAAAAAAAAATAGACATTTAGCCGGGCGTGGTGGCGCACACCTTTAATCCCAGCACTTGGGAGGCAGAGGTAGGAGGATCGCCATGAGTTCAAAGCCACCCTGAGACTACAGAGTTAATTCCAGGTCAGCCTGGACATGAGTGAGACCCTACCTCAAAAAACCAAAAAAATAAAATAAAATAAAATAAAATAGACATTTGACATTTTAGCAAATCAAAGACAACCATCTCTACCCTAATCTACTGATATATAATTTCTGTGCTGCTTGAGAAGTGTTTGGGATTAATATCTGAAAGACCTCAATTTACATACAAATTCATTAAACAATAAATTATTATCACTTATAATTTAGTTTCCACTCAATGTCTGTCTTTCTGCATGTAAAATGCTAATGTAAAAAAGGAGGTGATTGTAACCATATGGACATCCCAAGATTCTGATGCCTTAACAGAGTCAGTGACATCAGGACTGTAACCTTATCTGTGACCTGTGCTTGACGGCAAGAAATCACCTCTAAGCTTCTGGTTGTTGGTTTTTGATCTGTATCTGTATAATGTAAAGAAATGCTATCCAACAAAACTCTCAGTGATGAAAATGTTCGATGATCTAGCCTCTTTAATAGCTACATCCACCATTTAAAATGAAGCCAGGTGGGAAACCAACTGCTCTTGATTTGGCTCACTGAGCCTATCAGTGGAACGGAACCCATAGCTGGAGTTGGGAAACAAGTCAGAACCAGATCCAAACATGAGCTCACTCTCCATTATCAAGCTACCGCCAATCATGGGCTACAAGAGGGCCTACGCCTATTAAATCCTCTCTCAAAAAAAATGATGGTTATCCCATTTATCTGGTGCTAATTTTACTCTCTGTTGGAGAATCTGCTTCTCTTTTTCAGATAGACGCAGATCCTAAGGAGAGAACCACCCCATCATACCTCAAAAGGGCCACAGCTGAAACTAAGAATAATTGATGAAACAAGCAAGAGTGCTGGTTTCTTGGTGAACTTGGTACCAGCACAAGGGTGAAGGAGATCAACACAGAGAACAATCAACTCCTACCAAATCAGAGAGCCAGAGCCCCAGAGGCTCCCAAGACCTCATCACTGAAGCAGACCTAAAATGAACCCAACATGGCTCAGGAAAATTTGCAGAAGAGGGGGCGGAAATGTTGGGTCAGGATACACAGAGACATTTCCTCCTACCCCTAAGTGATGGCTAACCCCACAATGCACCACCCACATACCCCAACAAGGAGGGGCCAGGTGGAGGGGGGAGGACAGGGAGGCACCAACTTGACTGTATTCACTGAGTACAAAACTAACTTTAAAAAAAATTAAAAAGAATAAAATCAAGCCAGCATGACTGTAAAATTCAAAATTTATTTTTAATCAACTTATATTTAAATACACATAGCTACATATAGGTAATGACTACTGTATTTGGACAGCATACCTATGGAGTTACTAAAATTCACTATTGTAGGCTCAAAAGATGGCTTAGCTGTTGAGGCGCTTGCCTGTGAAGCCTAAAGACCCACGCTTGACTCTTCAGATCTCACTTGAGCCAGACCACAAAGGTGAAGCAAGAGCAAGGCCACACATGCCCACTAGGTGGCGCAAGCATCAGGAGTTCAATTTCCGAGGTGGAGGCCCTGACACACCAATTCTCTCTCTCTCTAAAATAAAAACAAAAATTCACTATTGCTATCACTGTGGGAAGTACATAAATGCTGCTACGGGTATGAATAGTTACAAAATGTTGTGGCTTCACTGCTGGCAAATGCTTACTATCTTATTTACTGTTGATCGATTGACTAATAATCAAGGCTTGCTATGACTTAAAACAGAAGTTGGGAAACCACAGTTTGGATGCCAAAGCTAGCCTGCTGGCAGTTTACTCAGAAAAAGGAAACAGTAACAGTGGTAGTGGTAGGTAGTGTAATACAGCATGGCCGCTTGGTTGGAATTATCTACAACAACTTTTGTGTCACGATGCGGCCTGGGTCATTTTTGGCAGAGGTAAGCTGGCAAAGCTAATGTATTCCTGTCTGGCTTTTATTAAATAGCTTTGCCCATCCCTGAGGTAGAATAAAGTAAAAATACTCTTTGATTTTAATAACTATTGACTTTCTGTGCTTTCAAAAGTTTATTTTAGAAGACTTTTGTTGGAAAGGGGTTTAATTCAGTTTACGGTGTCGAGGGGAAGGGGGTAGAAGGCAGGGACGGAGCAGGACGCCAGCAGCCCGTTGCAATGCAGGAAAGAAGAGAGGATGCAGAGACAGAAAGCAACACGTGGCGTCCCCCTCACAGTGACCCAACATCTCCTGCAAAACTCCACCTCTTAAGGTTCACCACTTCACAGGACTGTAGCACAAGCTGTTGATTCAGCCTTCAACCTCATGGGGGGAAATTTTGTATTCAGACCACCCTAAATGTCTTTTAATGTTTTCCCCATTTGACACCAATTAAATGTCACTGGCTCAGTATGTCTGAACTTTTCCTTGCCTTAGTTTAAATTTTGACAGTCTGATGATCTCTCTTAGGCAGTGTGGGTCCTAATTAGTTGACCAGACATTCTACCAGCCTGTTGGTGATTTCACAGTGTTTCCAGAATTCTCCCAGATGATTGTCTCTTTTTGAATTTTTATTTTGCATGTGTGTGAGAGTGTTTGTGTGTGTGTGTTTTGGGGGGGGGTGCATGCCCACAAGTGCCACAGCCCACGGGTAGAATCAGAGGGCAACCTCGGGGTGTTCACCCTCTTCCACCTCAGGACAGGGTCTCTCTTGTTTTGTGCTGAGGTGGGCAGCCGTGCTGGTCCTGGAGCTTAGAGATTCTCTTGGCTCCTCTTCCCCTTGCCAGAGGCACTTTGGTGTTACAGAAATATGTGCCACTTGAATCCTGGTTTTGCGTGAGTGCTAGGGAACCCTACTTGGGACAGCAGATTTGGGGAGCAAGCACTTTTCACCACTGACCCATCCTACCCCAATCCTTCTCATTTAAGTGAATATCAACATTCAGTTGTGTCTTATGATGGAAATCACTGATCTCCCAAACTTTTGAGATGATTCATCCACACAGCAAACTGTATAAACTAACACTCAAAGTGAAAATATTGCTCAGGTTTCTCATTTGCTGCCATATTGGAATTTGCCTACGAACTTTTACTCCATCCTTAGATCTTTTCCTGTAGCAAGCTAATGGCCATCCACTTTTCAATCCAAAGTCATAATGTCAAGTAACAACTTCTACAAGGGCTATCAAGGGTTATTCATCTAGCACACAGGATAACATCTAAGGTCTATCTTTCTTCTCCAAATGCAATTTATGAATTTGGCGGATATAAGTTAATGAACAGAAATTAAGCAACATATATTAACAATTTAACAGAACCAGCTAACCTAATTTCTTTCAATTTTTTCTCATTGTCATCTTTAAGTCTCAATTTTACGTGTGTATGTGTGTGTGAATGCGCGTGTAATTCTGGAGGGTACATGTGCATGTTTTTGTGCTTGCATATGGGGGCCAGATTAAAACCCTGGGGAGACCCTTTAAGAGATGGAGTCTCTCATTGACCTGGAGCAAGACAAACTGGCTCGACTGACTGGCCATGGAGCCCCAGGAACCACGTGGCCTGGCTCTCCAGAGGTGGAGCTACCAGCACGTGTCAACACATGCGGCGTGCGTTTGCTTGTTTTCTCCTGGCTTCTGGAGATCACACTCTGTTCCTCGTATTTACATGGCAAACACTTTGCTGACTGAGCCATCTCCCAATCTCTAAGGCCTTTTTTTTTAAAAAAAAAAAATTGTTTTTATTTTTCAAGGAATGGTCTCAGTCTAGCCTAGGCTGACCTGGAGTTCACTATGGAGTCTCAGAGTGTCCTCAAACTCACAGCGATCCTCCTACCTCTGCCTACCAAGTGCTGGGATTAAAGGTGTGCATCACCAAACCTGGCTAAGGCCTTTTTATTTTAAGTAGGAATGAAATAATTGTGCTAACATTTAGGTTTACTATTATGACTACAATTTCTGGTATTGAAAATCCAGGAATCAGTCTTTGGAGCAAATACGGCATGCGATTGAACTCTTTTATACCTAACAAGTACGGTCTGATCCTGATGGAGATATCTTCAGAGAGGAAAGGGGAGAAAATAAGCATAAGGATCTCAATAATTGGCAGTGCAAGCAGCCTTGTATTTCATTAATGGTAAGTTTGTCACCTTTATATTTATTGAAGTGGAACTGTCTTAAAACTAATTCCTGATATATAGCCTAAAAATAACTTTTAAAATATTTTATGTATTTGTTTATTTGTCTATTTATTTATCTGGTGTCTGTGTGCATGGACATGGGGCACAGGCATGCCACTGTGTACATGTGGAAGTCAGAGGACACTATTCAGGTCAGTCTCACCTGCTATTGCACTTGAGGCAGCATCGTGCTCACTGATCCATTCTCCAGGATGGCTCGTGAGTGAGCTTCTGAGAAATTCTCTTGTGTTGGCCTCCCTTCTTGCCAAAGGCATGCTGGGATGATGGAAGCCCTCTACACCCTCCAGAGTTTAAAAAAAAAATTACTTATTTGAGAGAGAGACAGAGGCAGAGAGAGAAGGAGAGGGAGAGAATGGTCACACCAGGGCATCCAGCTACTGCAAATGAACTCCAGATGCATGTGCCCCCTTGTGTATCAGGCTGACATGCATGGACTTCATGCTTTGTTGAAAATTTGATTCTTTGGCTTCAAGATTAGAGTTTAAAAGCACCCAATGTGTGTGTGTATGTGTATGTGTGTGTGTGTGTGTGTGTGTGTGTGTGTTGGGGATTTTATCTTACTTAAGTCTATAAGAACTATTATAGGTACTTTTGTATCTCTAAATGCTGCTGGCTGGGGCAGATGCTGTCAAATGGCAATTTTGCATATCAACAATTTTGCATACTGACTTACAGAAAAAAAAAATAGTCTGGAGTGAGGTTTGTTGGTCAGAGTTGAATGACCTGAATGCAGTAAGAATTATGGACTATGAGGTTTAGTTTATGAGGGTGAGAAAGAGCTTTGCTTTGACTGGGATAGAAGCAGTTTGAGAGGTTTGTTCTTATGAACCTTTGGGCCTAAACTGCTGCACATTCGCCTGCAAATTGTTTGAGAGATTACAACCATTAAGATTGGGCCAGCTGACCTGCACTGGGCCAACAAGAAGAATGTAAACTCTTTTAAAAAAATATTTTAGTTATTTATTTGCAAGAAAGAGAGGAAGAAGCAGGTAGAGAGAGAGAATGGGCATTCCAGGGCCTCCAGCCACTGAAATCAAACTCCAGATGCATGCGCCCCCTTGTGCATCTGGCTTACGTGGGTCATGGGGAATTGAACTGCAGTCCTCAAGCTTTGCAGGCAAGCACCTTAACCTCTAAGCCATTTCCCCAGCCCAAAATGTAGACTCTTTTGAAGGAACTGACTGCTCAAGGAGTGTCCTGTTCATCAAAGTCTGCTTTATTCCCTCCTGGATTAACAAATTGGCACCCTACCTAAATTCAGGAAAAAGAGGGTTATTGAGTTTGCGACACCATCTTGTGTTTTGGTAATGGCTATGGGCAGTGTGAAGCAGGTTTGCTGGATGCCTGCATAGAGACCCCAAGGGGCCATGAGGATGAACCGTGGATTGCAGTGGAGACTCAGTGGAGATGTTGGGACCACAAGATGGCTGCTAAGGAAAGCTGCCAGCCCCGATGAAGTTTTCCAAGACTGTGAGTAGCCTAGCTGGAGGGGTGGAATGGGAACTCCACTTGATAGTTAGAATTATCAGACTTGGAGATTTGTCATTGACTAGAGTTGTTGGACTTGAAGCTACAGAGTTTGATGTTTGCCCTGGTTGTTTTAAATCTTGTATTGGATGAATGTTTCTTTTATGCCCAATGACATCTTTTGCAGTGTGAGTGTTTATTCTGTGCCATTATGGGTTATTTAGGGATATATATATATATTTTTTTTGGTACTATGGCTCAGTTAAAAGATCTTGGACTATGAGGATATATGAACACCATTAGTATTAACAAAAACTATAGGGCTTTTAAAGCTGAACGGAATGCATTACACCTTACATTATGGATGTTTATCAGTTTATGGAGGCCAGAGGCGGAATGTGGTGGTTTGATTCAGGTGTCCCCCATAAACTTAGCTGTTCTGAATGCTAGGTCCCCAGCTGATGGAGATTTGGCAATTAACACCTCCAGGAGGCAGTGCATTGTGAGGGGTGGGCTTATGGGTGTGCTGGCCAGCTCCCCCTAGCCAGTGTTTGGCACACCCTCCTGTTGTTGTGGTCCATCTTATGTTGGCCAGGAGGTGATGTGCACCCTCAGCCCATGCCATCATTTTCCCGTGCCATTGTGGAGCTTCCCCTCGAGCCTGTAAGCCAAAATAAACCACTTTTCCCCACAAGCTGCTCTTGGTTGGTGATTTCTACCAGCAATGCGAACCTGACTGCAACACTACAAGAAAGAAAGAGACAAAGTAAGAAAGAAGAGAGAAGAAGAAAGGAAAGCAGGGATTTGATTCTTTATCCCTTTACAGGGACTTTCTTATTAATCTTTACTTTCCTAAAAATTTCCAAAACGAGCAGTCAAGGAATAGCATTGAATGTTTAGGCCTCTGATTAAGTTCTGCATGTATCATTATTTTTTAAAGATATTTGAGAGTTGGCATTGCATTTAAAATTTTCAACTCTAAACTGTTTCTTTTTAAAAATTTCACAAACCTATCTGTTGGAAGCTCTGAGTTTAGATTACTGACTTTGAGCCCTTCTGCAGCGGAGTTTAAATGACATTTTGCCATGACACTCCATTCACCTCGCGTTGACGTCCTCCCCAGCTTCTTTGGCGCACGGGGCATGAGCTTTCAGCACTGCGGAAAGCAGCCAGACACAGAAATCAGATCTACTTCAGCTTGCTGCAGCTTGTGGGGGACATCTGACGGAGCAAACGGGGTCCCTGTTCACATTTTTTCTCTCTGTACCCTGTATCTGAGGTCACTTGACAATCACACTCACATGTCCTGGAGATGTTTACAAAGTTACGAATTTAGCGTTCTTTTACGCAACAGCTCTATTTTCTGAAATAGTTGTGATACGTTTCAGAATCACTCACTTCATGCGCTCATGGCCCTTTTAAATGAAGCCCTTGAAATTAACTTAAAAGATAAAAAGATACACTGTTCATCTGGGAAAGAGGCAAGACAAAGGGAGGAAAAGAAGGGCCAAGGGTGTCCGGTGTTGCCCTGTAAGCTGGCACTCGCTTCCTCCTCTCATCGTACCCTCTGCCACCACGCCGGCTGCCAGTCGTTGGAAAGAGGAAGTTCTGAGCAGAGAATGGCTTTTGCAGCCACATAGACTCACCAAGGTCAGCCACACACCAGACCTTCACATATAGCCACGATCTCTCGCCCCTCTGCTGGTGTAGTCTGCACATTCACGTTTAGGGCCGGAGAGTTGGCTCAGTGGTTAAAGATGCTTCCTTGCAAAGCCTAGCAGATCTGGGTTTGATTCCCCAGTACCCATGTAAAGCCAGATGTGCAAAATGATGCCTCTCTCTCTTCCTCCCTCCCTCCCTCAAACTTTGTTTTGCTCTTTTTTTTCTGTCACAAGGAAATAAATATTAAATGAATAAATAAAACAAATTTCATTGTAAATGACATCAGGGAAGCATTCTATGACTGCCAATATTGAGTCTTGCTGGTACAGACATGTCTAGAAACCTCAACTTCTCCTTGATACTTAGCATTAATGTGTTTATGCAATGTACAATGCCTTTGGCCTTACCACAGGAGTAATTATATATTCACCACAGGGTCTGGGGAGTAATGATCCTTCAATAAATGGATGTTGTTTATTGATTGAATAAAGATCATTTGGTCAAAGGTCAGGCATGGTGGCGCATGCCTTTAATCCCAGCACTTGGGAGGCAGAGGTAGGAGGATCACTGTGAGTTTGAGGCTGCCCTGAGACTCCATAGTGAATTCCAGGTCAGCCTGGGCCAGAGTGAGACCCAGCCTCACAAAACCTAAAAAATAAATTAATTAATTAATAAAAGATTATTTGGTCAAGAGAAGGCCTGCATATAATATTGAGAATTTACCTATTTCTTTTTATTTATGAAGCATTATCACTTCCATTAAATTTGAAAGGTGGAAGAGATTTTTTTTAAACATTCAATAATAAATACTACTTCCTTTCTTATTTCTGTCTCTTTATAAATATGTGAACACATAGATACATTTCTGTCATGTTCTGAAACTTCAAGTAAATTAGGAGATACAGTGAAGTTATCCGGGTGGAGAGAATTGCCCAAATTTTCAAAGAAAATTGAAATAATTATCTACATAGTCTTCCTCTCACTGTATATAAACTAGTCCTTTAATGATATTTTAAGATAAATGAAAATTTGAATTTGAATAGACTCATAAAATTGGGCTGATGAGATGGCTTAGTGGTTAAGGTATTTGCCTGCAAAGCCAAAGGACCTTGGTTTGATTCCCCAGGACCCACATAAGCCAGATGAACAAGGGAGTGCATGTATCTGAAGTTCATTTACAGTGGCTGGAGGCCCTGGTGCACCCATTTTCTCTTTCCCTCTCTCTGCCTCTCTGTCTCTTTCTCAAATAAAGTAAAAACTTTCTTTATAAAAAATTAAATTAAATAAATAAACCAAAAAGTACCATATCCACGCAGTGAAAGGTTTAATATTTGTTAAGAAAACATTGGTCAGAAAAATTATAATGATAGAATTTCTCAAAAAAGTTGTTCTATAAAACAATGCAATATCAATAATTGAAATAAGAAATTTTGTAGAAATTAATGACTATAAAATTTATGACAATTTAAAGGTTTAAGAATTAGGAATACTAGTTACTTTTTGTCATTATGACAGGATACTGACAGTTGTAATTTAAGGGAGGAAGGATGTAATCTGGTTCAAAGTCCAGAGAATGTAGTCCACTGAGGCTGCTAGAGCATGGTGATGGGACTGGATCCTATCCATCGTGCTGGCTGGTAACACGGTCAGACCAGAAAACAGAGACCTTAGGCCAGAAGTAGAAGTGGCTTAGAACCCTGAAACCCTACTCCACAGCTCTTTGTCTTCCAGTGAGGCCCCGTATCCAACAGCTTCCACAACCTCCAAAACAGTCCCACCAGCTATAGACCAAGCGATCAGACATGTGAGCCTGTGGGAGACATTTCACATGCACACCCGGACCCCCACTGATGGTCCACAGGGGTGTATTGGCATCTCATAAACAAAACGCATTCAGTTCCGCTCTGAAGGTCACTAAAGTCTTACAGTTCTAGCACTGTTGAAAAGTACAGTCTCTTGTGAGAACTAAGGCAATCTCAAATGTGAGGCACTGTAATTTTTTTTTTTTAAAAAAAGCTAAATCAGCTTTGAATATACAATAGAACAGAGTGAACATTCCCATTATGAAAGGGAGGAAGAGGAAGATAGATAGAAAAGACTAACGCAAGACTGAAACCTTCAGGGCAAACTGCAAACCCTCCAGCTCCACGTTTAGCCCCTTGGGCTCCTGGTGGCATCATGTAGGCATCAGTCGGTCTTAGACCCGTGTCCCGGCTGGATCCTCTCCTGTGGATGAGCTCCACTCGTTGCCTCTGGCTTTCTCTGGAAGATGTTCCATGTCTTGTCCACAGCTTTCTCCACATTGCTGGGCTCTTCTGCTTGCACTTGCTTTTCCCATGGTACTTCCTCTTCCTCTTCTTCATCCTCCTCCTCTCGGGCTCTCCCCTTCTCCATATGGCTAAGGGCAGAGAGCAATAACTTGAATAGCTTGAATGCCAGGTAGCCTTGAAATTTCCCCTGCTAAATTAATTAGCTGATGACTTTGAACTCGGTCTCACTAAGATTTTTATGGACATGGGAAGAACACAGCAGGAATCTTTTCCAGAATGGAACCTGAAGCTCCACTCAGGGGAGGATGATTGTTTCCCTCTGGAACCTCATGAGAAACGAGGTCTCATTTCTGTCAGCATTCTGCTCTCCTAAGCTACCACCGGAATATCCCACTAAGCCATTTCTAGCACTCTGAGACTTCTCTCACCCACACATCCAAATTCTTCCCCATTCCTCCCATAAACCAGTTCCGAGGACCAGTGGACAATGTGGTCAACTTATCAAGGCAACAGTGCCAATTCTCAGATTTTCTAATATTACTTTTCTCCACAGCCCAACAATATGCCTGTCCGAAGCAGCTTAAAGGAGGCAGGTTTTTATCTTGGCTCGTGGTTCAGGGAATACTGAATAAAGCTAGAAGATGTAGGCCGGCAGACCTTGAGAGTCAATCTATAGTAACGGAAACAGTGTGCTATTAGCACAAAAGTGGGTCCGTGGGAAAGAACAAAAATTCATAAACATGTTCACACATAAATATCCATTTGAAATGTGTAGATCAGGGGCACTGCAATGTGAGAAACCTCTGGTTCAAAGGACGCGCCAAATATTTAAGGTTCCTCATTTCAAACAAAATGCTATGTATGTTCTTTCAGGGTGAAAGGAATGTAAATATTACAGAAATAAATGCATCTGAATTAAATCTCAATGGAGTTGGGTTAAAAGACAAAACAAAACAACCACCTTAGGAAAAGTTCTAGTTCATAAATCACAGAAGGTATCACCCTGTGATGTTAGCAAACTGTCGACTCAAGTCCAGGATTAGCAGATCTGAGAGTACAGTAGTCAGAGAACTACAGGTGAGAGGTTGTGCCATCGGGAGGAAACCCAAAACTCTGCGCAGGGTCTCCCCAAGTGTTCAGCAGAGTTTGGAAAGGTGCATGATACAGGGCAAAAACCGTGTGCACATGTGAGAGGAAACGGAGGCTGGGCACACACAGGGTGAGCGTGCACCTCTTCCCACCAACAGACCCGCAGACCTCTGACCTAGGACGGTACGTGCTCAGAGGGTGCTCATCCGCCTATGCAAAAGGAAACCCAGCTCCAGATACTGATTCGAACTTAAAGTAAGATACTAAGTGATCAAACTATGTACAAATAATGTTAAGTGTAAGAGAAAACCAAAACTCAGGAACAGGACCTTCAGTGGACAGTGTCTAAGTTTTTATGAAATTCAACTTCATATTTTTGCTCATGCAATTGATACCACATGTAAACATGAATTTGTCAAATCTAACATAATGAAGATTTATCCCCATTCCAGATTGTTTCATAAACTTAATCCTAGATTGTTGATCCATTTTTAGTTGAATTCTATGTGCAATATGAGATAATAAGGCTCCAATTTGAGTTTTCTGAATGTAGATATCGAGTTATTTTGGCACCTTTTGTTGAACAAATTACTACTTTCCCGTGAATGGGTTGACACCCTTGTGGAAAATGAGGCAACAATGAAGTTTTTGTATATTTATAGATTCTAATTTCTTTTCCATTATCCTACATGTCTATTCTATGCTACTTTGCATGCTATTGAAAAGTTGAATTGTTTTCTAATTTGCCATTTTGATTTCTTATTGCTGGTATCTAGAAATACAATTACTTTTTTTTTTTTTTTAAAGAAAAAGTTATTTATTTATTTGCAACCACAGGGAGAGCTAGAAAGAAGATAAACAGAGAGAATGGGTTGCCACGGCCATCAGCCACTGCCAACAAACTCCAGATGCATGCATCACTCTGGGCATCTGGCTTTGTTTGGGGAATTGAACCCAGGCCGTTAGGCTTTGCAGTCAAGAGTCTTAACTGCTGAGTCACCTCTCACAACTACTTTTTCTTTCTCTTTTGGTTTTTCAAGGTAGGGTTTCACTCTAGCCCAGGCTGACCTGGAATTCACTATGGAGTCTCAGGGTGGCCTTGAACTCATGAAGATCCTCCTACCTCTGCCTCCCAAGTGCTGGGATTAAAGGGGTGCACCACCATGCCTGGCTCACAACTACTTTTTTTATATGTTGACTTAGTGTAATACAATTTGGTCAGTTTATTTATTTAGCTCATTATTTTCTTTGTTGATTCTTTAGAATTTTCTTTACAGCACCCAAAGGAAGCTCCATTAAAAACGCCAGACAAATCAAATTTTATTATAATCAAGAGCTTCTGATCTCCAAAGTTATTAAGGAAATGAGGATATCAAAGAAATTATTTGCAAACATTTCATCTGATAACAGACTTAGGTGTGGAAAATAAAAGGAACTTCGTAAGTTATTAACTAGAAACAAACAACAAAAGGTAAGAATGTTGAACAATACCTCCATTTTAAGAGAAGACATGGAGGCTGGAGAGATGTCTTACTGGTTAAGGCACTTGCCTGCGAAGCCCAAGGACCTGTGTTCTACTCTCCAGATTGCATGTTAGCCAGACACACAAAGGGGAGGCAAGCACAAGGTCGCATATGCCCACTAGGTGGCATAAGCATCTGGAATTTGATTTCAGTAGCTGAAACCCTGGCACACCAATTCTTGCTCTCGCTCTCTCTCTCTAAAAAAAGAAGGAAAGAAAAAAAGGAAGGAAGGAAGGAAGGAAGAAAAGACATGGATATCACAGAAGTATGTGTCAATGATGTTCAACACAGTTGCTTGTGAAATACAAATTAAAGTCAATATGAGATTCTGTACAAAAACACTGAAATAGATAAACTCAAAGGCTGATTCCATTCATGTTAGTAAAAATGTGTAGGACCTAGATTTTCAAGCAACTGGCAAAATTTTACAAATTAACTTGGTAGCTTCTTAAAGTTTTTCTTTTCTTTTCTTTTCTTTTCTTTTCTTTCTTTCTTTTTTTTTTTTTTTGTTTTTTCAAGGTAAGGTCTTACTCTGGCTCAGGCTGACCTGAAATTCACTCTGTAGTCTCAGGGAGGTCTCAAACTCTCAGTGATCCTCCTACCTCTGCCTCCCGAGTGCTGGGATTAAAGGCGTGCGCCACCATGCCCGACTGCTTCTTAAAGTTTTAATATACTGTATCATTTGACTCAGCCATTCTACCCACGGGTATTTAACCAAGGGAAACAAGAGTTTATATCTAGGCAGAGACTCATCCGTAAATTTTCATGGCAGCATGATTTATAATAGCCTAAAACCTAGAAACAACTCAAAGGCCCATTGCCCATTAACAGGTGAATATATAAGCAAATATGGTACCAACCCTGTAGCAGAATGCTATTCTGGAATGAAAAGAACACAAGGGTTGATACACTGTCATAGATGAACCTTCAATTAATTATGCTAAGTAAAAAAAATGGGAGAAAAGAGCACACATTGTATTATACCATTGATATAAAATCCTGTTAGCCAAATCAAACGAGTGAGAGAAAGCAGATCACTCATCACCTAGGGAGGAAATTGGAGTGTTCAAAGACAACATTAAAAAGGCTGAGGAGAGGGCTGGAGAGATGGCTTAGTGGTTAAAGCGCTTGCTTGCAAAGCCTTCGGTTTAATTCTGCAGGACCCATGTAAGCCAGGTGCACAAGGAGGCACATGCGTCTGGAGTTCGTTTGCAGTGGCTAGAAGCCCTGGCACACCCATTATTTCTCTTTCTTGCACTCTGCCTCTTTCCCTCTCTCAAATAAATAAATAAAAATAAAATATTAAAAAGTCTGAGGTGTCACACCAAAACTTCTGAGGATGGTGAACATGCTAATCATGCTTATCACATGTTTATCATGACTGATCACATACTTATCATGACTGTGACTCAAAGCATGTCACATTGCACAGTTCAAGTACATTTAATTTATTTGGTGTAAACTCTGTCTCAGTCAAACCTTCCTATATAAGGAAACATTGCAGAAGAAGAGTTAGGGAGAGAGCACAAACATTGCCAGTTTCTGACAACAATTTTACATTTGTCCCAAGAGAACAAAATGTTTGAATTCTATGAAATATGTAAAACAATAAATTGGGAAACAAAACAATGATAAAAATGATAAATCACTAGCTGAGTTCAGAATAAAAGAATGTGCATTTCTTTTTGAACATATTCTCACATTTACCCTAAAACTGCAATATAGTAGTAGTAAGTTTGGTGATACACTAGATAGATAGATAGATAGATAGATAGATAGATAGATAGATAGATAGATATAGATAGGTGGGTGAATAAACAAATAGATGATAGATAAGTACATAGATCATAGATAAATAGATGATAGAAAAATAGATAATGGATGGATGGATAAATATGTAGATGGCAGATAGGTAGATAGATGATAGACAGAGATAGTTAATAAATAGATAGACAAAACAGATATATCTGTATCAAGTATAGAATGGGCCTACTGAGACTTTAAGATAAAATAATGTATGAACAAAATTGTCAGAAGTATGAAAAGAGATTAAGATGAGGCTGAAGAGCCAGATGGGGCTGCACAGGTGTAATAACCCAGCACTTGGATAGCAGAAGATGGGAACAGAAGTTTAAGGTCATCCTTGATTACCCGATATATTCAAGGACAGCTTGTGTCAAAAAAAGGATGATGGGGAGGATGACAAATTAAGAAAGAGAAAAATATCTTCCAATTACAACTATCACGTGATGAGAAACTGGACAGCAAGAAGAAAACAAACAAGCAGACAGAAATTAGCCAAGACAAAGGTTCCTGTCTGTCACTAGTATTAGCGTGGCCTGGGAGGAAATTGTCTTCTCTCATCAAAGCAGACTGGACAAATGGAGACGAGCCAAAAGGAGAGCCGTGTAGTGTAGAAACTGTAATAGTGATATGTATGTACTCTGGTAATATCACACTAAGTAGTCCCAAAGCAAAAGAATTTTGAGCCAGTGAATCGATTACTTATAAACATCACAGATCTCAATACTCATTCATTTTCTTATGTACATAAATATTTATTGAAATCTTGCAAAATTCCAGACAGCGTCCTGAATGCTGAGTGGGCTACATCAGTATGTAAACTTGATTACGTGCTTGCTCAGAAGGGATTCACTTTATTAATAAATTCCAAACTGATTAAACCATTTGCTATAAAGTTGACAAGAAAGCAAACATTTAACCGTGATAATTTAAAAGAACTACTTTTTTTTCTAATAATTGCTAAGAACAGTACCCTCAGTAACAATTGTTGCAAACTGTTTTTATTCTTCAGTTTACATACCAGTGATAAAGGGGTTCTGTTTATTTGTATGCTTCCAAGAGAGCAAGGCTCTAAAAAATAAATGCTTCCTAAAAACTAAAACAGCATTTCCATCACTTCTCTTCTGCCTCCCTGATGCTGTTGCTCTCTCCACCACTATCTTGGGCTTCTCTGGATGAGGAAAGAAGTTGAAATCCTCTTCCAGATGCACAGTTCAGAAGTCAGCTTTGTAATGTTGTTGTCTCAAGAATTCCCAGCAATGGGGGCTCTCCCCAAGAATTCTAAAGCCGTGTTACTTCTGGGATCCCGTGGCGCTGTGAGTCCACAGCCCCTCAGCCCGGGACTGCCAAGAGAAACACCACGTGAGAGACAGCTCGGCCATGCTCACTGGACTTTTATTTTGTTTTCTTTTCTTTCCTACTATTTTCTTTTCTTCTCTCTCTCTCTCTTTTTCTTTTATTCTCTTTCTCAAAAAAATCAAGATATCTAGTTCAGTTAAATCTTTTGTTTGTTTGTTTAAAATAAACAGTCACTTTTCTTCATTGATATTAGATGTGCCTGGCTGGAAGTTTGGCTAAATTAACAAGAAAAATAGCCTTGAAATAAAAAAAAGGAAGAAAAAATATTCTACAGCAACAAAATATGGCAACACTCAGGAAGGATACTTGTGCTTTTTTCCCCTGTTCTGCTGTAAAATATTTCGTGGTTTTGTGCAGTATTGCCTCTGCCTCAATGAGCGGAGGAGTCCTTGGATTTAGAAAAACGTTAGGAATATATTATCCTTTCACAATGCTTCCCTCCAAGCAAGATGCACAGCCCTTCCTTAAATCTACTAGCTGGATAACCTAAGCATTCATAGTATGACTTCTTTTGGCCAAAGATTTCCCTCGCCTGAGTGAATGTTCATTGTATTTCTCATTTAACCAAAAGCAGTGAAAATCTCATAGCGTATTCCATTACCCACGACAATAGATTGTTTCACCTTTCAATTAGGAGCAATTGTCTATGTCATTCCTGACAGAATATACTTAAGTGTTAGAACTATTGAGTCAGGGCATTTAGTCTAAGGATATTTCAGCCCTGCCCTTCCCAGCTACCTGCACCGCTACATGCAAGGAAATACTGCTTTTAGGAAAGTTTCCCAAAACCTCCTCATAAGCAATGTTTTTCTTAGGTTCCTCTTTAGTTTTTAAATATTTTATTTATTTGTTTGAGAGACAAAGAACGAGACAGATAGAGAGACAGAACGGGCACACCAGGGCCTCCAACCACTGCAAACCAACTCCAGACACATGTGCCACCTTGTACATCTGGCTGACGTGGGTCCTGGGGAATCGAACCGGGGTCCTTAGGCTTTACAGGCAAGCACCTTACCTGTCAAACCATCTCTCCAGCCCCCTTTTTATTTTTTTAAACTTTTTATTAACAACACCCTAAGTATAGACAATAAACCATGATAATCTCCTCTCACTGCTTTCCCCTTCCCCAATCCACCCTCCACTGAATTCCCTCTTTCCAGTTAGTCATCTCTTTTCTGTTTTTTTTTTTTTTTGGTGGGGGGTGTTCAAGGTAGGGTTTCACTTTAGCCCAGGCTGACTTGGCACTCTGTAGTCTCAGGGTAGCCTCGAACACATGGTCATCCTTCTACCGTGGCCTCCCAAATTCTGGGATTTTAGGTATATGCCTCCACACACAGCCAGTCTCTCTCTCTCTCTCTCTCTTTTTTACTGTTATGCAAATCGTATGTAGTTAGTGTCAGGCAATGCGATATAAATATCAAGGCCATTTTGTATGTGGAGGACAGTATTGTAGGCAGTCCTTGGCTTCCTTTGGCTCTTACATTCTTCCCGCCACCTCTTCCACAGTGGAGCCTGAGCCTTGAAGGGTGTGATAGCGACGTCTCACTCAGTGCTGAGCATGCCTGTCACTTCTTCTCAGCACTATATTGTGCTTTGAGTCTCTCCAGGGGTCACCAACTGCAAGGAGAACCTTCCCTAAACAAAAGTGAGAGTGCCACTAATATATGGGCATAAACATAACTGTTCAGAGGGCAGTCTGGTGGGCTAAATATATCCATTTAGCCAGGCAAATGTCATTACTCCCTTAAAGGCTTATGACTGACCCAGCCATATTTTTTTAAGTAAAAGCAAAACCATTATTTGGGGTCAAATTTAGCATCTTGGCCTCAAAATGAAACTGCTTCCTTGAGGTGATGGTTTCTTAGTCAAGGAAATTCATAAAATTGGTAGGATTGCGTGAGGCACAGAAAATCGAGGGGCGTGGGGTTTGAACTGTATGCTCCACCATGACTGCCACACTGGAAGGTGCTTCCCAGCGCTCTAGGATGCGGAGCGTGAGAATGTGCCAACGCGAGCTCTTCTTAAGGGGAAGTACCCCAGGAGGCAGTGTGGAGCCCAGGCGTGCAGGATCTTTGGGTTGTCACTTTTTATGAAGTGCTAACGAGGAAATGGGAAAAACTGTAATAAGCCCACCTTTTAGATGTCTTACTGCTTGAATTTTTCTGACATGAGGTTATGGAATATGAATGTTCTTGAGCAAATCTTTTAATAACGCCGGCCTATGTGTTGCCTTTTAAAAAATACTGATTTGCCTCCTGGAGCAGGGCTCCAAAACCATAATTGTCTGGCTTTCATTTTGCTTCGGCTAAAAGACAAATCCTATGCCTAGGAACATGCCGATGCCCACTAAAATAACTCCTTGGCCAAACCCATCCACGTGCCAGAAAAGACAAAGGAGCTGCTCTAATGTCCCTGCTTTGAGGAAATGTAAAGCAGAGACATTTGTCAAAAGCACACTGGATTTTCTCACTAAGAAACCATGTGTCCCCAAGGCCCAAGACCATTTAGGAGGCAGGGAACCTCATTTAATCTCAAGTGACCACTATTCTCAGAGGAAAAGACACCAAGCTCTCTGGATACCTTGCTGTCTTGCATACTCACGGAAAATCCAGGCTCTATTTTAGTTTGTGTTCGTTTTAATTTGCTCCCACATTCAAGAAATCTTTTTCAGCTTGCCATCGTTGGCCTTGAACCCTGCTCCCCCCCATGATGTTGTCATTCTGAAAGAATCAGGTTGCTGCCTATGAGTGCCCTTTTAAGGAGGTGTGATGATAGTCAAGAAAAATGCCCACATGCCCAAATACCCGGAGCTGGCCTACAAGAGTGTGTCCAACCTTCATATCACGAGTGCCATGAGGTCTCCAAGTGTCCAGGATATGTGAAGGAACAGTCTGCCTAGAGACGTTTCTAATGGCCTCTTGCAAAGGGGATAATGCATGTGTCCAGTCTCTCCATCTGCCTCCTGAGATTGTGTCCACTGCAGCTGTGCCGAGACCGGCAGGCTTGGAGCCCCGAGGCTTGGTAGGCCAATTGCCTTACAGAGGAGAAGCTGGCAGAAACACCTCGCTGTGATCCCTGGCGCTGACAGGAAAAGCCAAGGCTGGGGCTGGGTCAGCAACCGAATTCCAGTTTAGAGGTAGAGCTGCTTGTGGATATGGTCAGCCACTTGAGTAAAATTGGAGGGGATTTGCTTGTGTTATGAATAGAGCTGAAGTCAGGAAAAAAAAAAAAAACAAAAAAAACTTCATATAAGCTTTAGAAAAAGGCCGACATTGTGGTGCACATCTGTAATCCCAGCATTTGGGAGGTAGCGGCAGGAGAATCAGGAGTTCAAAGCCAGCCTTGGTTATATAAGACTCTGTCTCAAAAAAAAAAAAAAATTAAAAAACATAAGAACTTTAAAGGAGATGGAAAAATCTCCTCTTTGTTGATATGCTTGGCAAAATGGGTCTCACAGAAAGGTATGTGTGTCTCAGGAAGATAACTCTGGTCACCAGTTCTAACTTCCTCCTAGGCTGAGGCTCCCTGACCTGCCAGGTATGATGAACTCACTAGCATCCCCACTTGCAGCACTTGGCACCCTCAGCCTGTATACAACAACAATTAACCATATTATAGACATTTTGGAATATAATTCTACAAAGCTTGAGAGTGTTATTGCCTCTGCCTATATGATCTTAAAGGAATTCTTTTTAAAAAAAAAGCAGTTGATTATAAGAATGAGACAATAAACCCCCTTCTTACACCAAACACCAACTAAAAAGAAAAGCCATGGGATCATTTTGATATGAAGTATGAAACATGAAAAATTCTAACCTCATTTTTTTCCTTCAATGGCTTTTTTTGGTCCCAGTACAAAACACATTTTACCTAAAAGCCTTCATCTCTTCCTTAAAGTGGGTTTAGATTGCATTTCTTTTACAACTTAAAAGGACCCCAACTGGTCAATGTTTTCAAAAGCCATCTTAAAGCTTTACGTAATCACAGACATCCTGAAATGCGAACATAAATAATAACACAAAATTGTCAATAGCTACTTTGAAATGTCAGCTCTGCTTATTTAAAATTCGACTTCCTTTTCCTGCCCCATTTAGAAGGAATGAACAAAAACTGAGCCTGGTTTCAAGTAGAATCTACTCCGGCATCACACTAGACTCCACAGGAACTGTGCATATATCGGACTGGTTTTTAAGGGTTATAAACCCCATTCCCAAATTGACCACATTCACCTAACCTGAAAGGAACATGAAAGTCTCTGGCCTACATTTGACTTTCACATGTACAGCAAGTATGACGGATTTTCTCCTGTGTGTGCTCCAGATGCTGGCCAGATGTGTGCACTGCTGCACACTGGCCTGATAGGGGACGCCTGGACACTTACACTATGGTTAGTTTCTGTTTTAGGATCACTTAGAGGCAATTTGCTTTAAATAAGAATTACCAAATGTGATTATTGTCGCTTAAAAACAACCCGTCGTGGCATGGACCTCTTCCTCCTCCTCTGTCTCTTCAGTATCTCACGCAGCTCTGCTTCTCGCTTGTCAAGGCGTAAAGACTCTCTGAGCATTCCTGAGCCCACCGTTTGCCCCTTAGTGTCTCCAACAAGCCTTGTTCCTCTGTGAACACTCGTCACGCCTCTATTGAATTTCCACTTTGCTCTACACAGCACTTGGTTTTTCTTACAAACCCGAATGCTATGCCTTTAGCAAGTCATGCCTATCCTTTGCTGAAGATTTTGCCTTGTATGTCCCTGAAGTTACAGAGTTCGGTATTTAGGATACCCTGCTTCCCCATCCCAACACCCTCTCCCCACCCCATGCACGCATTTTATAAACATTTCTGCATTCCTGCCAACACCTAGACCAGGACATGGCACACGGTGGCCTGAGAGCCAAAGCTGGCCCCTTTGCCTGTTTTTCTATAGCCCCACCAGATTATAATAATTTTGATGTCTTTGAATATATGGAAAGAAAAAAAAAACATGAAAGCTTGGGTACCTGAAAGTATTTATTCTCTTTCTATTCCTTACAATCCTCCTTTATTCTTATTGACAGAACAAGGAGGCCTCTCCTCTCACCAGTGTGTGAGTTTGCTGTGTGTGTCTCGTCCCTGTCCCCGGTGCCCCTTCAAAGCGCCTTTCACCTTCCTGGGCCTTTCCCTGCCCTCTGTGGCAGAACCCTGCAACACCATCCCCTATTTCTTCCTGCCTTCCGGCTCCATCTCTCCAGCTCTTCTGTGCCCTATCTTCCAAGGTCACACTTCCTCTGGAGTCTGCGCAGGCAGCCTCTTTTCTTCCCTGGCCTTGCATTAGGCCACCTTTTCATTATTTACCAGGGTGTTAATTATTGCTCCCAAACTGAAACCCCCAAGTTCAGGGTCACATTGGCAAATGCTATCATGAGATCTGAACTCAGATTTGCTGCATCCCAAGCTACATACTGGTTTTTCCTCATAAATGGGAGCTCATACTGGTCCTTCCTCCCAGCCTGCCCCATTGCCCTAGCTGACTGGCAAGGAGCTAAATCATTGCCTCCCGTTTCTCTCCACAGCCAGTAAGTCCCATAAATTCTGCCTCTGAGATCTTCCCGAATCTCTATCTCTTGGATTTTCAAATTCAAATTACAAAATGATAAACAATTGAGGAGCTAGATTGATAATTTTCTTGATTTAACAATTCCACAATTCACATCCATCAAAGCATCACATTGCACCCCATAAATATGTACAATTATTCTTTTCTGCTTAAAAAGAATCCCTGTGAGTGATGTCCTCTCCTGAGATAAGAAGCCACATCTGTCTCTCACAAGTCTGACCTCGGTGCCGCGGGATCACCACCACGGAAATTCTACGCATTGCTTTAACCTTTTGCAAATGCTCGGAACTACAGAGAGATGAGCGATCACTGGGTGCGTGAACTTGAAGCCTCGTAACTCAACCATCCGGGAACAATCCCAAGAACTGCCCAACAAAGAAAGGAGAATGATTCATTCCTCCTCGACGCCACGGCACAACTTTTTGTGGATCCTCTAGTCATTCGTTATGGTTCTACCCGGCAGCGTGCCTACTGCTGATAAAAAGTCCCTCGTCATTGTCGTTCTGGACTTTTTTGTTTTTTCAGTCTCATCCCTCTCCTGCTCTAAAGTGAGCCTACCAAACATGGAGAAAACCTTCCATATGCTGTCTGTGGAGCTCTTGTTAAGTAAGACGTCCCCTTCATCTGGTCTGTGTTATTTGGTACCCATTTTTAAATGTGAATAAGCATCTTATTTATCCTTTTGATGACTGTTGAGCGCTTGGCAGTTGCCGACAGTGTTTTACATGGAGTAATTCTTACAACACCCTTGCTGTACGGAATCCAGAAGACCAGGCACCGGGAGAAGGCAAGGGGGAGCCAGGCTGGTTGGAAACGCACAGCGCGATGAACTTTTAACTGAAGTCATCTAATCCCTCTAAGTCTGCCCAGCTAGTTTTCACAGAGATTAATGATGTCAATAACTCAAACCCACGGACTGCTAATCACCCACGTAGCCAACACAAGCATAGCTCTGGAAATATTTTGAGTTAGTGAGCTGGTTGTGACATTCCAACCTGGGCACCCGCCACACGTGCATCCCTTGCTTACAGTGATGTTACTGACACATTTCTCTTGCTCTTTTCTCACAATGAAAAGCCACGGGCGGGGCGGGGGGGGGGTGGCCTGGAGAGACCATTCAGTGGTTAAGGCTCTTTCCTGCAAAGCCAAAGGACCCAGGTTCGATCCCCCAGTACCCACATAAGCCAGATGCATAAGGTGATGCATGCATCTGGAGTTCATTTGCAGTGGCTGGAGGCCCTGGTGTGCTCTCTCTCTCTCTCTCTTTGTTTCTCTCTCTCTCTCTCCTTCTCAAATAGATAAATAAAATATTTGTTTAAAATAGGAAAGAAAAGGACTAGAGAAATAGCTTAATGGTTAAGGTGCTTGCCTGCAAAGCCAAAGGACCCAAGTTCAATGTCCCAGGACCATGTAAGCCAGATGCACAAGGGGACACACACATCTGAGGCTGGGCTCCACTGGTGGGTAGGTAGTGCTGAGGAAGGACCAGGCCCACTGGTTCCTCCCAAGGAGTTGAGGAGAAGGATGAGCATCAGAGGACTCAGACCCTCTCCTAGTCACTGGAGAAAAACCACACTGAGTCGGGAGTCTTGTCGAAGCAGAACTTGCTTTATTGTTACAAGCAGATGCCTATGTAATGTTGGGAACGAAGGCGGGGGTTCTAGGATGGAGGAAGAGGTAAGGGTCAATAGTAAACCGCGACCTTTGAGATGATTGGTCCCAAGCGCATGCATGGGAATTCCAACCCCTATGCGGAAGTAGCAGGCCAGGGCGCAGCTGGCCACATGCAGATCCCCAAACTTTAGCTAGGCTCAGGAAGTTCCACTAGGCCTCACGCTGGGCCTCTTTAGGCCCAACAGGGGCACACACATCTGGAGTTCATTTACAGAGGCTGGAGGCCCTGGCACACCCTTCTCCCCCCACCTATTTCTCTCTCTCAAGTAAATAAAGAAATAAAATATAACATTAAAATAAAGAAATCCACAGGGAGCAATCTCACAGAATGAATATATATATATATATATATATATATATATATATATATACATACACACATATATATATCCACAAATATATATACAATATATATCCACAAATATATATATATACAAATATATATACACATATATATATATACATATACATATACATATATGTACATATATGAGAGTAAATGACACCAACTTATCTAACTTTTCCAGCTACCCCATTATGTGAAGGGGCAAAGGAAGAGCAGAATTAATAGGCAAATATCTAGGAGAAGTGTTTGTATTCTAAGACTTGGCTCCTTTGTTTTCCTTGCTAGTCTGCATCAGTTAAACAATGGAAATTTCTGAATCCGTGGCGTTTCAGTCAGAGCCTTTAAACAGAAACAGCCACCGTGAACCATGATAATGGGTTTTCCATTTCCAAAAGCATTGGCATTTCCAGTGAGAGCACAGAGGGCCTTTGTGCCCACCAGGACTGCTACGGAAGCCAGGGGCTGCAGGTGGCAGGAGATGCTCTGCGTCTCCCCTTTCTCTCTTTCCCCGTGAATGCCTGCCATTATGTGTCACATAGACACATTGGGAACTGGTGATTTCAGCTATAAGCACAATGGGAGGCACAGTAGAGGAGACGGGCCTAGAACCCGTCAAACAAGCACTGCTCTAGTGTCGCTGGGGCCTCCTGGTAGTGGGTCTCGTGGATTCTGCCAGGCTCTGACTTTATCACCTCCCGCCGAGGGCGTGGGGCAGCTTGATGGGGCATGCGTCCTGACTCGCTTCTTCACTCCTCCAGTCCCTTGGGACAGTCCATGGTCATCAGTGTCAGCACCCCACGCTCACAATTCCACTGCTCACCGCTCCTGAGGCTGGGCTGTAGGAGTCAATGAACACCAGCTACATTCTTATACCAACTATTGACCCATTTATGAAGTTTTAATTCTTTTACTTTTACTTACTTGAGAAAGAGAACGGGCACGCCAGGGCCTCTAGCCACTGCAAATGAACTCCACCTTGTGCATCTGGATTACATGGATCCTGAGGAATGGAACCTGGGTCCTTTGGCTTTACAGGCAAGTGTCTCCGCCAGCCCTAATTAATGAATTTTTTAAAAGACCCCTCTTTTATTTTTTTTAATTTTTATTTTTTCTAGAATGAGTAAGGAATTAGGAGAGGCTCAAGTCCTGTACTTCACAGATGAAACTGAGGTTGAGGATGCAGCTCAGTATGTAGGGTGCTTAGAATGCATGAAGCCTTACATTTGATTCCCAGTATGAGTTAAATTTGGTGTGGTGGTTCCCCAGTTGTAATCCCAGCACTTGGGAGGCAGAGACAGGAAGATCAAAGTGAGTCTGAGACACACAAGGGATCAAGGTGAGTCTGAGACACATGAGACCCTGTCTCAAAAAAAAAAATAAAAATCTGAAATCAATAATGGATACATAGTAGCAGGCCAAATAGTTATTTAGCTGGTGTGTGTGTGTGTGTGTGTGTGTGTGTGTGTGTGTGTGTGTGTCTGTTTCCTTCTTCTCAGCAAGAAAAGTGTTGGAAACTATAGCAGCTATTGAAATGAGCCCCGGAGACCCCAGTTATAGAGGTGATATTCAAAATATTGACCAGGGTGTAGGACAGGCACCAGCCAGGCAGAGTGGAAACTGACCTCACAGCTGGACTCTGGCTCCTCCAGTGCTTTCGCCAATAATAAGAGGGAGGTGTGGTGGGGATAAGAGATACAACAGAGTACAGGACGGGAACACACTTAGCAGGTAAGGCATTTCCTGCGAAGCCTAAGGACCTGATGTTTTCAGTATTCTCCATGCTCACACGTCACCTGTTCATCCTCTGATGCACGGGCCACTGGTGGTATTTGAACTCTTTGAATCAACACATCTGACATGGACACAAAGTACCATGGGGATTAGAAGCCAGTGCATTACTTTTACCCAGAGCCACTAATAATTTCCATAACTCACAGGGAGTTTGGCTTTAGTTGGGAGGTTCTGGTTAGGCCCTGTCTTGGAGTAGATGTGTGTCCACACGTGCAGTCATAGGGTTTTGTAAATTCCTGGAAGGTGCAGACGGCTTCACTTTCCTCAGCCAGAGCATCCTCCAAAGTCCCTTCAACCTAGATGAGGCTGAAACATGTTGCTCAGCCAAAGCTTCCAGGCTGTTCTGGGTCTTCTCCTCTAGAGATGGTTCAAAGCTTTGGAATCCCAGGTGGAGACAGCACCCCTGAGGCCCAACCAGGGAGAGCAACAGTGAACCATGGCTCCATCGCGTCCCATCCTTCTCGCGCAAGCTTACCACTCCCGTCATCATTCTCACTGGAGACGATCCTTCTCTGGCTTACAAACCAAGACCCCGAGGACCACTTGCCCTGGGCCGCCATGTAGACCGCTTGAGCTCTCCTCCACAGAACAAATTGGAAAAGTCTGCCTTTATCACCTAGGTCCCAACCATAATTTATTTTAAGCCAGCCTCTTGTGGTTCATGAACCTCAACTTGCCCACTCAGTGGGTTGCATGCTTTTGCTGGTTTTCATTTTTTCCTGTCTGCTTTGCAACTGGAGTTTTCATTCTCTCAACTGGAGTCCCGCCACCACCAGAGGCCAGGGCGTCTAGCTATGTCTGGATTCCATCACCGTGAGGCCTTCAGGAGAATGGCTGCGTTCTAGGTACAGGCGCTTTTAGACTGGTGCCTAACTCCTGTGGTGTTGGACTAATTGTGTCAACTGCTGGGCAAGGGGTGGATGGAGTTGCCCTTCCTCTCACCCTCTCCACAGCCCCTTCTGTTCCTACAGGTCATTCTTAGATTTCTTTTAAAAAAAAAAAATACTACTTATTTATTTATTTGACAGAGAAAGAGGGGAGTAAGAGAGAGAAAGAGCATCCCAAGGCCTCCAGCCACTGCAAATGAACTCCAGACGCATGCCCCCCCTTGTGCATCTGGCTAATGTGGGTCCTGGGGGATCGAACATGGGTCCTTTGGCTTTGCAGGCAAACATCGTAAGTGCTAAGCCATCCCTCCAGCCCCCATTCTTAGATTTCTTAATTAAATTTAATATGTTTCCTTGAGCAGTGCTCTGCCTTTCTTCCTCCTCTGAAAAAACAAAAGGATTTTGGTGATAATGTGCACCAGGAGGCTCCTTGGTGGGAGGACCTCTGGCCAATGGATGGTGTGAACACTTCACTCACCATCCGCCATAGGTCTCTTCCTTTCTGTTTGAAAGCTAAGTCGTGGGCCGTGGTGCTTCAGGCAGTGGTTACACTGGGGCCGTGTTGTAGCTTGACATAGGAAGTGGGGACGCCTGGCTAGATCATTATGTTGTATCACAGAGAGCTGCGCCGCGCACACACAATGGGCTTTGACCCAAAGTTTGGAGTCTGGGCTACTAAATGACCTTGGCTCCCAGAGGGAACCAGAAATGTGCAACATAGGGAATCATGTTTTCCTGATACTGCCTGGCTGTGGACAACTAAAAACCGAATCAAGGGTTTGGGGAACCAAAACGGTTTTACTTCCGTGTTTTCAGTGTTTGTTCAATTCAGTTAAAAAAAAAAAAAACAGGCTTATGAACTTAAATGGCTCATTTTTCCAACTTTACTGTAATGCTATTGATAGGTAAAAGTTGCATATATTAAAGGTGTGACGATATTAGGTGCACATTCATGACGCATTTTACAACCAAATATCAACACATTTGTCACCACATAAGGTAGCATATTAAGGGTGGGGGGAAGGACACTTAAGACCTTTTCATCAAGTTGCTGGTAAATAGTACCAGTTACTGGATGCTATGCCAGTGACTCTCATGTCTTATATAACTGAAAATGTACACCATCTGGCCCGCCCCCTGTTCCCCACACATCCAGCTCCTCCCAGCCCCCCCTACACTGTTTCTGGGAGTTCAACATCTTAAGACTCTCTGTCTGTGAGATCATGGGGAATTTATCTTCTGCATCCTGCTTACTTCACTTAGCCTAATGTCTTCCAGTGGGTATAGAGAACATTTCCTTTATCCATTCATCCACGGACGAGCAAGTGCATGTTGCTTAAGAAGTATATTAAAAAATATAAACAGCTTGCCAATGTTTCTGTGTCCTTAGAGAAGACAACATATATACACAGCGTGCACAATTAAATCTCTTCTGGCCACACTAGAGTTTAAATATTTGCACCATGTAAATGGAGTCATGACTCAACATTTTATCATGTCGGCCAATGAGAAATCTAAATCCAGAATCCATTCATCAGTAATGTAGGTTGGGCTAAAGGTTTATGGGGGTGGGTGGGCACGTATCACATAGAAAAGCTTAAAGTGATTGCCTGTGACTTCTACCAAGCCTGTTTCTTGCCTCAGTCTAGCTCCCCAGCACCTTTCCCGAGGTGCTATTTCATGACCCTCAAAGAGATGGAGCCCGGGCTCTGATAGTACCTGGCGGGAGGGTGAGCTCCCTGGGGAGAATCAGTGGTGTTGGAGCCCATGTTGGAGAAAAGTTTAGAGGTATTGGCTTTAGAAGGAACTTGGGCGGGGGGGACAAAACGTCACTCAGGCAAAAGGACACCACCAGCGAGGCTCCTGTGGGGGCCCTGATGTCTTCTGTGGGGCTCAGGGACTGCAGCGTAGTTCTTTTCAATCCAGCTCTCGGAAGCCTAGCATAAGCTATGTCCATCCTGGTCTTTCCTCCTTCTTGTTTCTTACTGCTGCCGTAACCATTGCCACAAACAACACAGACGTGTCAGCTCGAGGTGTTAGCAGTCAAAGTACTCAAGGCAGGGCTGCATCGTTCTCGGGAATCAGGAGAAACTCCACCAACATGCCTCCTCCCCGGCTTCTAGAAGCAGCCTGTGCACTGGCCTCTTGTCTTGCTTCGTTTTGACCCCGGCTGCCAACGTCACGGCTCCTCTGACGGCGACCCTGCTGCTTCCCCTTACAAGCACCCGTGTGGCTTCATTGAGGCCTCAGAGTTTCTCATTTTTTCAAGACGTTTAACTTAGCCACATCTAGAAAGTCGTCTGCCATGCAAGCCAGCATGGACAAGTTCTCAAGACCACAGTGCAGACGTCTTGAGGATTACTATATGCACACACCCGGCTGCACTTTCTTCTGGCCTGTGTATCAGGAGGCTTTCCATAAAGACACTTCTGTCCTCACAGAGGCGTCAAGTCCTCATCCATCTGTTGTAACTGAAAGCATCTTACGTTGAAAGTGCAGTCGATACGCTTGATGAGCTGAACACCCCAGCTTAGCAACTATCCAGGGATCTAAGTGGCTTCCTTCAGGACCCCGTGACTATCTGGCCCCACAGCTTGCTGCTCCAACCCAGCGCCGCCATGATCACAAAGCACAGCAGCTCAGGTAGACCGGCCAGGAAGACGTCACAGCTCTGAGTGCGCTCGACATGTGCACTGTTTATAACCATAGTAAAGCTGGAAAACAAATAAGTTGAATCATTTTAAATCGACGGCCAACTATATTGCAGAACTATATTCCAAAGCCAATGCTTTCACTTCAGAAATTCTTTTTTAATATTTTTTTTATTGACAACTCCCATAATTACAAATAATATCTCAGTCTCTCTTTTATTTTGATGTCATGATCTTTTCCTTCTATTATGATGGTCTTGTGTAGGTATTGTCAGGCACTGTGAGGTCATGGATGTCCAGGCCATTTTGTGTCTGGAGGAGCACATTGTAAGGAAATTCTTCTTTCATTGGCAGGAAAGACTGCTAATTAAAGAACTCTGACAAGCTCAGTACTTCGCAATGCTCACAACTGGCAAGTCAAGGCCAAGTGGGTTCCCAAGTCCCGATAATGGTCGAAGCACCTCTTGAGCTGTGGGAAGTTAGGAGAGTCTTGACACCCACATCTGCGCTGAGACCTGCTTTCTGGGAAGGTGATTTCCTCAAATGTGCTGGAGCCAAGCCTTTGAGAACATGCGGCCTTCTTTTTTTGTAAAAAAAATTCTTAAAATTCCTAGCCAGCAGAGTATGTGGCCAAAGCTTCTCACTATCTCGGGAAGCCAGGTGACCTCAAGGACAAACTATGCGAACTTCCTCGAGTCCTCATCATTCTCCTGTCCCACTCATCACGGCTCCTGCAGATTGCTGTCAGCGCGGGTCGGCCAAGGTTCAAGTGTCTTTTCTCCCAGGGCAGATGTCCTATCGCTTGAAGATACCTTCCGCTTCTGGTGCGTCATGATTTCCTGTCTAGATGTATGGCCTTACCTATCTCCAGTCTTAGTGTGTTAGCCATGTGTTTGATAGACATTTCAGACTTTCAGACTTCAGGTGACAGTCGATGATAAGACTGTTAAAAATAACCCAGTAAGCATTTTCCTTTGTGCTTATCTCAGAAAGGATTGATGGTCACAGAGAGATGCAATTTGTTTCAACAATTCAAAGAAGTTCCTCTTTCCCAATCATGTTTCCCTCCCCCCAAAGTTTGAGTTATTCACTTTTTAAATTTTTTTGTTTGCTTTTTATGTATTTATTTGAGAACGACAGTCAGAGAGAGAAAGAGGCACATAGAGACAGGGAATGGGCACTCCAGGGCCTCCAGCCAGTGCAAAAAAACTCCAGATGTGTGCGCCCCCTTGTGCATCTGGCTTATTGTGAATCTGGCTTATGTGGGTCCTGGGGAATCGAGCCTCGAACCGGGGTCCTTAGGCTTCACAGGCAAGCACTTAACTGCTAAGCCATCTCTCCAGCCCAGAGTTGTTCACTTGTTTTAATTGCCCACTTTTAACATCACCCAGTATTTCTAACAATCTGTTCTACATTCCATTGTTTCCAGCTCTCCAGAGGTTGTAGTCCACGACTAAGAGTCGTACTATGTGGAGAGCCCTAAATCTTTCTAGCAATACACCTACCAGGACTTGGCAGGCTCCAGCCTCCATGCTCCCCACAACAAGCAGCCAGAGGGCACCTCCACGTCGTGTCTCACAAATGCAGGGTTCCCGTAGGAGTGACTCATGGGAAGTGAGCGCCCAGGCCCCTGGGTAGAAAGATGGATGTTTCTCTACCTAACGGTATCTCTTATGCTTCAGAAGTTAATATCCCAGGGTCTTTCTCTAGATGACTGGAAAAGGAAGGAAGAGCTTCTCTCTAGAAATTCTGCTTAATGGAGCTAAAATCATACCAAATTAATTTGAATTACATCCTCCCTGCTAGCTTGGCCTGTTTTAATTTTTATTTTAGATTGTTTCTTGGTATCCTTACACACACGTGTGTATGTACACGTGCATTGCATAGTATGTGTGGTGTGGTAGATCATGTGTGGCATATGTTGTACATGTGTGTGTGTTGACGCATGTGTGCTGTGCATTTGTATGTGGAAGCCAGAGAACTTGGGGTGCCCTTCTGTACATCAATCTACTTCCTTGAGACCTTGTCTCTCCATCAACCCAAAGTTGCCATTTTGGGTCAATGATCCCCAGTGATTTTTCATAACCCTGTTCCCACCATGGGCGGGAGGTGGAGATGTAAGTGGCCATGCTGAGCTCTTTTACATCGTGGGAGTCAAAATTGGGAGGTCTTAGGCCCCCCCACCCCTTACATACCATTAATTGCTGAGCCATCTCCCCAGCCCTATATTTTTATCCTTAATTGCGTAGTGTTTGTTGCCTTTCTTTTAGTGTGTGTGTATGTGTGTGTGTATGTGTGTGTGTATGTGTGTGTGTGTGTGTGTGTGTGTGTGTGTGTGTGTGTGTGTGTTTAATGAGAGAGAAAGAGAGAGAATTAGCATGCGGGGCCTCCAGCCACAGCAATTGAACTCTAGACACGTGTGCCACTTTGTGCACACGTACAACCTTGTGTGTGCATTACCTTATGCATTTGCCTTACATGGGACTTTGGGAGTCAAACGTGGATCCTTAGGCTTCACAGGCAAGCACCTTAACCACAAATTCATCTCTCCAGCCCTAATCTGTGTCTTCATTGTTATGGATTTGAGATTTCTCTGTCCCACTGAGACCTCTAGTACCTCCAAATTATAAAAGGATAATCATATTTTATTTCTAACCTAGGTTTACTGAGTTAAAATTTAGACATTTGCTCCAAGGGAGATTTAATTTTGTTTCGTGAAAGGTAGGATTCAGCGATATTTTCCCCAACATCATTCTCACAGATTTTATGAAATTCTGAATCTTTTGCAAGAGTTGTAGTGTTAGCAAGAATGTATGGGCATAATATTTACAGTTCTATTTCAGACACTGTGTACATGCACCCAACAACAACAACAAAAAGCTAACGATGGCAGAAATGTTGACATGAGCGGTGTCACAGAGCATGTTGCCAGGGTGATAGTCGATCCTTTGAGTTTTGATGAAATCTGTATTGTTGGCATGATCTGTGAGCTCTGTTTTGGATAAGGTGAATGTAGTACGGTGTCGTGTGACGAGATAAGCTAAACAAGTAACGGTGCAGTGATGGGCTGGGAAGAGGCTCCGTGGTCCAGTCAGCTTACCTGCAAGGCGGCCTGCCTCAGTTCAACGCCCCAACATGCACACACAGCCAGACGCAAAGTGGGGTGTATCCGTTAACCCAACAGGCCTCTGGCGGTGGGAGGCAGACCCAGGAGGATCACGGAGCTTGCAGGCCAGCTAAACTGGCCCTTCTAAAGCAAAGTGACAGGAACAAAATATCAAGGGAAAGTCTGTCTCAGGAAGGGTGTAATGAGAAGAAAATCACCTAGAGGTTAACCTCAGACACCCATATGCTCACCGTGGCACTCAAATACCCAAGCATGTTCATGTACGTGCACACACACACACACACACACACACACACACACGCACACGCACACAGAATAAAAACTGATGTTGTGAGTACTGGACAGCTTCACACTCATTCTTTTTTGTTATGGGGGGAAAAGCAGAGTTGTGCTTCTGGAACAATCTGGATGACATGAAACTTCCCCAGTGTCTTGAGCAAAAGAGACAGACATGTTTTAGATTTCCTAAAACCCATGGTACTGAGTAACTTCTCCAGGAAGGGGGCACTTCTTAAACTGAGGCCATAAATATCAATCATTTGGAGAGAAACATATATCTTGACAAAGAATAAACCATTGATCTCACATACTTTATTGAAGAAATTATGTTGCATTCCAATTCCTGAATTTTTAATTCAATTAGGGAATTTTCCTCAAATCATAAATAATCATTATTGCAAACGAAATATGAAAGGTAGTTCTCTTTCCACAAGGAGCTAGCTTTTTTCCAATGTTGGGAACAAAATGCTTATTTATAAAATATTAAATGAGGGCTGGAGAGATGGCTTAGCAGTTAAGTGCTTGCCTGTGAAGCCTAAGGACCCCAGTTCAAGGCTCGGTTCCCCAGGTCCCATGTTAGCCAGATGCACAAGGGGGCGCACACATCTGGAGTTCATTTTTTCAGAGGCTGGAAGCCCTGGCACGCCCATTCTCTCTCTCTGCCTCTGTCTGTCTTTCTCTCTGTGTCTGTCTCTCTCAAATAAATTTAAAAAAATTAAATGACTGCATGAGAGCATGGAAGCTGTGACGGGGGGATTATTATGGGTGGCATTACAAGGACCCACTTCTCAGAGGCGAGAGAAGTCAGAACTCAGAGGACTGTGATTCATGCAAACGTGGGAAGGACAGGGCTGGAGGAATGGCTTAGTGGTTAAGACATTTGCCTGCAAAGCCAAAGAACCCAGGTTCAATTCCTCAGGACCCATATGAGCCAGATGCCCAAGGGGTGCATGCATCTGAAGTTTATTTGCAGTGGCTGAAGCCCTGGCATACCCATTCTCTCTCTCTCCCTCTCTCTCTCCATTTCTCAAATAAATAAAAATAAAATATTTTTAAAAAGTGGGAGGCACACTTTAGGCAGGAAACATAAATAAGAAATTCACAAACTATCAACTTTTTATTTGATTTTTGTTTTCAAAATCAAATACCTATGGTATAGGTAGAGGGCTTAGTGGTTAAAATTGCTTGCAAGCAAGGCCTGATGGCCCTGGTTCAAATCCCCAGCATCCACATAAAGCCAAATGCAAAAGTGGCTCATGTGTCTGGCATTTGTTTGCAGCAGCAAGGGACCCTGGTATACACACACACACACACACACACACACACACACACACACACAGACACACACACACAGAGACACACACACACACACACAGACACACAGACACACACACACACACACACAGACACACACACACACACACACACACACACACACTCAATTATGCCTGCATGCACACAAATAAATCAATAAAATTTTAAAGGGAAAAAAATCAAATACCTGGATTGCTGGCTTACTCCTATAATCTTACCATTTGCGAAGCTAAAGCAAAAAGATCAGAAATTCAGGGTCAGCCTCAGCTACAAAGCAAAGTCGAGGTTAGCCTGTACTACCTGAGACCCTGGCCCAGAAAACTAAAATTAAATAAAATAAAACAACAGAAGGAATGACCAAAAAAAAAAAAAAATCAAATGTGAGGGGGAAATACCATATTTTGCTATCATATTTGCTGAGGAATTTAAATTTTATTTATTTTGTTTTGTAAGATATATATATATATTTATTACAGAGAAAGAGACAGAGAGAGGGAATGGAGAGAGAGAGAGAGAGAAGGAGAATGTATGTGCCACAGCCTCTAGCCACTGCAAATAAACTCCAGATATATATGCTACCACGTGCTTCTGACTTATGTTGATACTGGGTAATTGAACATGGCTCCCTAGGCTTCACAGGCAAGTGCCTTAACTGCCAAGCCATCTCTCCAGCCCCCCTTTTTTCTTTTTTTAGGTAGAGTCTCACTCTAGCCAAAACTGACCTTAAATTCACTATGTAGTCTCAGTGTGGCCTCAAACTCATGGCAATCCTTCTACCTCTTCCTCTCAAATTCTGGGATTAAAGTTATGCACCACCACGCCTGGCTTAAACTTTATTCTTTTTCTATGAATATTAATAAGTATCTGTGAAAATTTCTTTTTCCCTGATTTTAAAGTGTTCTCCAAATTGAGGCTGGCTGTGTTTTTGGTGTATGTGATTTTCACGTGCTGTTATCTTTAGCAGCCATAGCTTCACAGAGAAGGAAAATTAATTTGGAAACACAGAATATGACCTAAAAGACACCATGTTTTTAGGAATTAGAAAAGAAAACCATGGACCATTCCAAAGAATAGGTTACCTCTGAACATGCTATGCCAGTCTGTAGAGCGTCGGGCATTAGTACAAGCAGCTTAAACAGACAGTGGCAGTGAACCCCAGAGCTGGATTTGCCTAAGAGGCAACGGTAGAGCCAGCAGTGGATCAAAAGAGACCACTTGTCTATTCATCTTGCACAATCACTGTCTGAATGGGTCCCCGAGTTGTTTTCACACCTCTGTCAGCAAAGTTCCTTTCTGCTTTCAAAGGCCTGCTTTCTTTACTCTTACACGAAAGTGATTTTCTACCTTGGCAATGAGTGCCTCTCTCGTTTGCAGAGCTTCCAGCCACTCCCTGAACCCTTCATGATGCCCTGGTTTTATCCTCTCCCAGGCCAGCCTCTCTCCACCTACTCTGTGCCCTTCAACACCCTCCGCCTGCATGCCAGTCCCAGTTCTTAGAAGCATTCCACAATTAATGTACGGCAACGTTCCCCACCCCCAGACCCCTCCAGAGAGTCTCTTGGGAAAGAGAAAATGCTCCACAAAGCCTGCAGGCCCGCGGCGCTGCACTGGAGGCCCCTTTCTTTGTCAAGGCTCAGGCCGTTAGGTTGGGATGGTCAGGGAGGCATGAATAATGCTTTTTCTCATGTGCCCTAGGAACACTTAAGGTGCCATGTAATTCATGCGGAATTACCATGGGAGAATTCTCTCTCCGGAGCTGTTTTGTCCTCTACCCTGGGGACACAGCAGTTTCAAGAATGGCCCTGTGCCTGACAATCCTGCCATCAGTTCTCTTTCTGAAAAGTACCTGCTTCATTGACTTCTCTAAAACCAGCAGCCTCTTGCTATTTCTCCCCTTGACTGAAAGCTCCGGGCTCAGAGGTTAATGGTAGGAGCTTCCCATTGGACCCACGGGGCTGGTTGCTGGGGTAGATGCATGAGCCCAGTCCATGGATGTTAGTGAATGACGTGACTGCCACCCTGGCCTTTTGTTTTAAGATTTAAACCTTTTGTGAGTTCTTGGGCCTGCTGAGCTTGGGTGTTTAAATTATCTCCTCAAATCGAATTGAATGCTCACTGTGCTGGTGATTATCACAGCGTCCCTTCCCCTTGTCGGAGAGGCTAGAAGGGAATAAAAATGAATTGCACATAGGGCTGGAGAGATGGCTTAGCGGTTAAACGCTTGCCTGTGAAGCCTAAAGACCCCGGTTCGAGGCTCAGTTCCCCAGGTCCCACGTTAGCCAGATGCACAAGGGGGCGCACGCGTCTGGAATTCGTTTGCAGAGGCTGGAGGCCCTGGCGCGCCCATTCTCTCTCTCTCCCTCTCTCTGTCTTTCTCTCTGTGTCTGTCACTCTCAAATAAATAAATAAAAAATGAACAAAAAAGATTTAAAAAAAATGAATAGCACAAAATCTCACTGCTGATTAAAAGCACTGACCATTCATGTTCTTTTAATTCAAATGGACTAAACAGAGTCAAAACTATTTGCTCTCGTCCACAATGCAGAACACTTTCAGTTGAAGCTATCCAAAATCACACAATGACCTTGTGTTGATTCTTTGTCTGTAAGTCTAAAGATGTTTTAGAAATAAATCCCCCCCAAAAAAATTAAATGATGAATGAAATGTTCCTGTGCTCTTCACCCACTCTCCCCTCTTGGACCGGGACCCATCTGTGATCAAAATGCCTATCATGGGGGGCAGGGAGAAGTTGGGGTATCATGTCGCTAATAGCCTACTCTCTCTTTCATATTAGGGAGTGTTAATTGGTTTTCTATTGCAATGCCAAAACTCCAGATGCTGGGTGATTTATAAGTAAGAGAAGTTTATTTGCTTACTGGCCAGCTCGTCTAGCCTAATTGTTGATCTCTAGGCCAATGAAAGATCTTGTCTCAAAAAGAGGTCTGTGCAGATCTGGGGAACAGCACCCAATATGACCCTATAATCTCCACATATGTGCATACTTGGCATATAGATGCATGCATACCCCTTCTCCCCCCCATGCACCCCACACATGTGACCTCACACCATGCACATGCACAAAAATTAAAAAATCTGGGGAGATGGCTCAGTAGATAAGTGCACTTGGCCCTCAAGCATGGGGGTCTGACTCACCCAGTCCAATTCCTTAAAAAGTTGGGTGTGGTCACATAACTCTGGAACTCCAATCTGTGAGGAGCAGAGACAGGAGAATCACTGGGGCTCCCTGATCATGCAGACAGACTGAGAATGGCAGCTCCAGGTTCAATGAGAGACTGCATCTCAAAGAAATAAAGCAGACAAGGAACACAGGACACACCCAGCATTGCTCTCTGGCCTCTGTATGCATGCGTACCAGGCACCATGCATTTGCACACATGTACACTTCACACCACACATACACACAGACAGACACACACAAGAAAAGAAAAATTAAAAACTAATTTATGTTGAAAACTGAACTGCAATCCAGAATTTTTAATGAAAGCAAGATTCATTTTTGTAGTGCCTAAATCAGCATGGTTAATTAATCATGAATTGTAGCCCATAACGAATAGCAAATGATACATGCAATGCTAAGATTGACTTCCATCCTTTGTCTCTTAGGAAATAGATTCTAAGTGTTCATTTTCTGCACAATTCTTCCTTCACTATATATGTGGAAATGACGTCAGCTCTTCCGTGCTGTGCTATGTTCACTCTCCTCTGTGTTCTAGATGGTCCTTGGCCATCTGTGGTCCTGGTGAAGGAGGTTTTATACCCAGCTAGGCTTTCTCCTTGAAAACCATCTACACCGAGTATGGCTGTGACCTGAGCAACTCTCATGGAGAAGGAGAAGTTGGATGCTCCAGACAGCAGTTAGGCTTATGGGTTAGGGAAAGTGACACCCCAATGGAATAACCAGCCATGCAAGAATGCTCCTTATCCACAGAGAAAAATCACTGGGGCAAAGAAATGAAGAAAGGTACACGGACTTCAGGTGAGAATAAGGTCTTGAGAATAAGAGAACTGAGACCTTAGAATTTAAAAAGTAAACAATACAAAAGCATTTGGCTCATTTATGGCTGATAAACCACAAGCTCACTGCAGCAGCTAAGATCCCTGGAGGATTCAGGCAGAGACATGAATTCTCAAAGAGACTCTGAAACTGTGATGAACTGGCTGTTGAATTTCTAGTACTGCAACAGTATTGTATGGATGTGAAAAAGAAGACATTCCTCATAGCCTGTTAAACCCTCTGATGTGTCTGAATTGTGACAAGGCAGAGGTATGGTGACAAACACAGTAAGGCATTTTCATACAGCATTCCTCTGCAGAGACTGGCAAATTCCAAACTCCCATACACGTTTCCCCCCACACATGGGGCTTATTAGAGGCCCTCCACTTCCCTTGGCAGGGAGACAAGTTGCATTTAAATCCTAACCCGAGCTGCTTTCCATAATGTGTGCTGAGTGGGCTTTGCCCATGTGTTGGAATGACATCAGCCAGCCCCAGACCATGCTGCAGAAGTTCCGCAGGCTTGCATGCCAGACAGATGAAAAGAGCGGGGTTGTTACGTATCAGGGAAAGGCAGAAAAGTGCATTGATTCCAGCTAGCAGATCACTTGCGTATCTACCTCAAATTAAGTAGAGTCCTAAAGAATCTCGGATCTGAACTTCAGTCTTCATTTGTAGCTTCACAATAGATATGAAGATGAATGGCTGGGAAATGTGTCGCTAATGTGTTCTGCCAAATGGGTTCCATCACAATGCTGTGATAAAGCTCGCTAGTTAACTGAACGGCGCAGGGACCCCAAAATTACAGCACGCTGGAAATGGATGGGAGTCAAATGCCTGCCTCGGGATTCTTTCCAACCATAAAAACCTACATAGAACCCACATCTTCTAGCAAAGAGGATGCATTTTCATTGAAAAGAACTGATTAGCACTGTGGTATCTCAGCATTTTTAACAAATGATTTTCACAAAATTTCATGATATAAAAATGTTCTTCCCAGTGTCTTCACCCTGACAGCATTTAGTCTTTTTCTTGTTCATGAATTTGATGGCAGTTCTGGTACCAGCCCACAGGCAGCTGGAGGTCACGATCCTGAAAGTGTTGCTGAGAGAGAAGATAAATTGATCAGGCTGAGGCCATACAATCTATGAGAAATATGCATGTAAAAAATGCAAAGGCTGGAGCAATGGCTTAGCTGTTAGGGTGCTTGCCTATGAAGCCTAATGACTCAGGTTGGATCCCCCAGGACTCACATAAGCCAGATGCACAAGGTGGCACATGCATCTAGAGTTCCTTTGCAGTGGCTGGAGGCCCTGGCATGACCATTCTCTCTCTCTCTCTCTCTCTCTCTCTCTCTCTCTCTCTCTCTCTCTCTCTTTCTCAAATAAATAAATAAGATATTTTAAAACAACATGGTTTGGTGAAATGCAAAAACTCCCTCTCCTTGAACATGTCATATACCACAGACCACGAGGACAGAGAATTTTATAGTGGTAGGGAAGTGATAGGCAAGGAAGAGCATACGGAATTTTTAAGCATTTTCTGACCGGAAAGAGAAATAAATTGGGGTTCTAAAACTTGGTTTGAAGTCAAGTCTCAGTTACTAACTATGTGACCTTCTGAAAACTCTTCACCTGTCAGGTGTGGAGTATCTTCATCTAATTCAGTAGGATGCATTAGAGATGCCTCGTCGATTAACGGCAGCTGCTGGCAAAGCCTGCAGGCTCAGGTTCCATACCCCAGTACCCACGCAAAGCCAGGTTCCATACCCCAGTACCCACGCAAAGCCAGGTTCCATACCCCAGTACCCATGCAAAGCCAGATGCTCAAAGTGGCAGATGCATCTGGAGTTCATTTGCAGAGACAGGAAATCTGGCTGTGCTCATTCTCTCTCTCTTTCATAAATAAAAATTATTTTTTTTAAACAGTAGGAGGAGTGCCTTGGGTCATCTTTTGGGTCCCTTCTACTACTAAATACCAGAGATTCCTGATAATGTGTTTTATAGCACTGGAAAATGACTTCATCTTTTTTCCAATGTTAACATGCCTGACAGAACAGGCAAACCCAAAAGGGGGACCCCTCCTCTGCTCAGTGAACCACGGGCTTACGTCTTTCCACAATCTTCCTGTGTAGCCTCTGCCCCAGTGCTGCTCTGCTTTGAGCTAGAACCCCTGAGAACATCACTAAGGACAAATGAAATCATAAGGGCACTGGCCCTTTTACTTCTTCAACAAAAGAAAGCACAGCTCTCTCTCTTCCTCTCTGTCTCTGTCTCTCGCTGCCTCTTCCCACCACCCTTATGTCAGGACAGAGCAAGACTTGCAAGATAAGGAGAGAGCCTCCTCAAACCTTAATCCTGCCAACATTTTAATCTTGGACATTGTTGCAGTCGTGTTCGCATTGCTGGTAGAAATCACCCAACCAAGAGCAGCTTGTGGGAAAAAGAGGTTTATTTTGGCTTACAGGCTCGAGGGGAAGCTTCACGATGGCAGGGGAAAACGGTGGCATGAGCAGAGGGTGGTCATCACCCCCTGGCCAATATAAGATGGACCACAGCAACAGGAGGGTGTGCCAAACATTGGCATGGGGAAACTGGCTATAAAGCCCATAGGCCCGCCCCCAACAATACCCTCCCTCCAGGAGGCATTAATTCACAAATCTCCATCAGCTGGGAACCTAGCAGTCAGAACATCTAAGTTTATGGGGGACACCTGAATCAAACCACCACAGACATCCAGTCTCTACAACTAGGATTTCTGTTGTTTAATCCACCTAGTTGATATATTTTTGACAGCCTGAGAAGATTAATATATACTTATATTTTCAGAAACCCACAGAGCTCAATCCTTATCCTTATAACCTTGATTCGAAGATTTGATGACACTTCCCAGCACTTGGCAAGCATGGGTAGGAGGATTGCTCTGAGTTTGAGGCCAGCCTGGGATTACAAAGTCAGTTCCAGGTCAGCCTGGGCTAGAGTGAGGCCCCCACCTCAATAAATCAATAAATTGAGTCGATGACGTACCTGCACACATGACAACTTTACATAATTAACACTTTGGAATTAGTCCTTTTGTAGCAAGTACTTAAAAATAAGATTTTTCTGTGCTTTTAATATACTATAAACAACAAAACATGAGCTCACATGGTCAATTGTTTTACAGTTACAGGAACAAAAAACATTTTCTGGTGAAAGGATAGTGTTTTTGACAAAAGGTTTTAGGAAAATTGAGTATATGCATTGTTGCAGTCTGGTTTGCATTGCTGGTAGAAATCACCTAACCAAGAGCAGCTTCTGGGAAAAAGAGTTTTATTTTGGCTTACAGGCTCTAGGGGAAGCTTCACGATGGCAGGGGAAAACGATGGCATGAGCAGAAGGTGGACATCACCCCCTGGCCAACATAAGATGGACCACAGCAACAGGAGGGTGTGCCAAACACTGGCATGGGGAAACTAGCTATAAAGCCCATAAGCCCGCCCCCAACAATACCCTCCCTCCAGGAGGCATTAATTCCCAAATATCCATCAGCTGGGAGCTTAGCATTCAGAACGCCTAAGTTTATGGGGGACACCTGAATCAAACCACCATATGCATGCAAAATAATTAACTTGAGTCTCTGTTTTACCCCAAATATGAACCAACTCAAATGGACCCCAAGCTTCAACTTTAAATGTTAAAATGCTTAGAAGAGAACATAGGAAAATCTTCATGACAATGGAGCTGGTAATGACTTCCTTAGCATGATAAGAAAAAAATAATTGAAAAAAAAAAAACTTGGTTTGACAGAGAAATGGGGAGACGAGCCTGGGTGCTGCTTCCATGCTGAACCTGATTATCAGTGCCAAGGTGAAGGAGACAGACCCTGAGGATACTCAACACCTACCAAACTAAAGATCCAGAGGCTTCTAAGAGCTTGTCACTGAAGTAGACTTAAAATTCAACCACCACGTCTCAGGGAATTTTGCTAAAGAGTGGGCAGAAAGATTGAAAGAGCCATAGGTTGAGACTTCATGCCCAGAGGCATTCTCTACCCCCCAAAATAACTGACTGCTGCTCCCACAACACGTAAACCACAACCCCACAGGGAATCCCTGTGACCCCACTGAGGAGGGTCCCCAACAGAATGGGGGCAGGGACAAGGGAAAAGAGGGTATCAACACATGATGTATCCATACGAAATATGCTGTTAATAATAATAGCTTGGTTTGTTTAAAAGTAGATGTTTAAGCAATACATAACACAGGCAGTATTAAGAGGGACTTTTGTTCAGGCTGTGACATGCAGTGTTGAGGTTATTCCATGGCCTCCTCTCAGATATCAAATATACACTGTTCAGGGTATGCACACGCATGTGTATACATACACATGTCCTGAATCTTGTTTTACTTCATTTCTGGATGTGATTATGTTTTGGATAATACCTGAGCAATGTTGCCTTTTAAAAAGTTTATTACCATTATTTGTCAGATGATCCTTATGATATGCTTATGAGGAAAGTCAAATTTAAATTGCTTAAAAGGAGTATGCAGTCCAAGTGATAAATGAAAACCACTGGTTTATCTTTCAAATAATGTTATTTTTTCTTTAATTTCTGTAGAATAGAGTGCTACTAGTTGCCAATACAATGATTTGTTTTTGTATGTGAGATAGGGAAGCAGTAACACTTTCAATGGGAAAACAACCAGTGCAAACAGGAGTATCTCTACGTATGTTACCTAGTTCAGAGACAGAACTGGAACCTGGGGCTTTTGTGACAGTTTAGCTGTCTTTGAAAGAGGCAGACACAGGCTGTGAGAGAATTATAGTTTTTTTCATATGACACAGATCTTCTCTTCACCATAATGAAGAGTAAGTGCTGTTATTAAAAAATGTAATTGGGGGCTGGAGAGATGGCTTAGCGTTTAAGCGCTTGCCTGTGAAGCCTAAGGACACCGGTTCGAGGCTCGGTCCCACATTAGCCAGATGCACAAGGGGGCGCACGCGTCTGGAGTTCGTTTGCAGAGGCTGGAAGCCCTGGCGCGCCCATTCTCTCTCTCTCCCTCTATCTGTCTTTCTCTCTGTGTCTGTCGCTCTCAAATAAATAAATAAAAAAGTAAAAAAAAAAAAAGTAAAAAAAAAATGTAATTGGGCCAGGTGTGGTGATGCACACCTTTTATCCCAGCACTCAGGATGCAGAGGTAGGAGGATAACCATGAGTTCAAGGCTACCCGGAGACATCATAGTGAATTCCAGGTCAGCCTGGGCTAGAGTGAGACCCTACCTCAGCCATCCCCCGCCAAATATATTTGGCTGGGCATGGTGACACACGCCTCTAATCCCAGCACTTGGGAGGTAGAGGCAGGAGGATTTCCATGAGTTAGAGGCCACTCTGAGACTACCTAGTGAATTGCAGGTCAGCCTGGGCTAGAACAAGTCCTTACCTCAAAAAAAAAAAAAAAAATGCAAAGGAGAAAGTGGGGGGGGAGGGAATTAACATGTGATTTTTTTTATAATCATGAAAAATGCTAATAAAAATTTTTAAAAAAGAAACAAAATGTAATCGACTTATTCATCTTCAAGTTATTTCCATAGAAAAATTGTGCTGAAGAAAAAAGTAAATATTTAGAGAAATTGCTAAAAATTGTTTTTGTTGAAATGTACTATAATAAGATTGAAAATACAACTCGCAAAATGGAAGAAAAATCTTTGCAAATCATATATTTGATATGAGGCTAATTTTTGAAATATGCAAAGCATTTCTAACAATGTACACACACACGTGTGTGTGACAGAGAATCAAAGAATAGCAGCAACAAAATGCATCATTTCAAACATTAGGACAACTATTAGAATAGACATTTTCTAAAGATGATATTCAACTATCCAATATGTACATGAAAAGATAATCATCATTAATAATTACAAAAATGCAGATCAAGACTACAATGTGCTAATATCTCACATTCATTAAAAAGGTTTTAATAAATACTTTTGGAAAATAGCAACTGTTGAGGAATATATGGAGACATTGGAGCTTTTGTGCACGGCTGTGAGGAAGGTAAGGAAGCAAATACACTATAGGAAAGAGTGTGGCTGTTTTAGAAAAGTTAAACATGATCCAGCAGAAAGAATTAATATCAGGGATTGAAATAGGTGTTCATGCACCAATGTTTATAGCAGTGATAATGTATTGACAGTGACATGGATGAATAAGTAAATTGTGTTATTGCACACAGTAAAAATCTAGCCATGAAAATGAAATTCTGATATATAGTACAAGATATAAGATTCTTGAGGCAATAAGCCAGACTCAAAAAGATAAATATTGTATGATTCCACTTATTTGTGTTATTAAGTACATTCGTTACTTTCGCATTGCTCAAAATATCCAAGCAGAAGCAACTTAGGGAAGGAAAGAGTTTATTCCAACTTGTAGTCCCAGAGGGCAAAGTGAGACAGAGCGCCCCGGCCCATCAGCCTACAGGAAGCAAGGCAGGGAATGGTGCCGATCAGGAAGCTCTCTCCTTCCTCTGCAGTCCAAGGCCACCAACCCAGGAAATGGTGCCAGACTCTTAGGATGGTTCTTCCTAGCCCAGGTAACCTAACCGAGGTGACCCTTCGCAGACATGCATAGAGGGGAAAATAATCTACATACCCTTCACAGGCGATTCTAGCTCCTTTCAAGTTGACCACCAATATGTCAGGTTCATGGACACAGAAAGGAAAGCAAAGGTTCCAAGTGCAGGGGGAGGCAAGAATAGGAAATGACTATTTAATTGGTACAGTTTCTGTTTAACAATGGCTAAGGTTGTGAAACACTGTGAATGTATTTAATGCCTCTAAATTGTATGCCTAAAATGCTAAAAATAACAGTATACTTTATATACACTTTACAACAATGAACATTTAAGATCCATTCTTTCTTTCTTTTTTTCCCATTCTATCTTTCTACCACACCTGGACCTACATCCATTTCATTGTCTTGATATGTCATAGTTTTCCTACTGAAGAATGTATTGCTTGCTTCCAAGTTTGGGCAACTGTGAATAACCCTTTAATAAAAGGCTATATACAGGTGAGCCTAAGTTGTGAACTTCTTTGGGAAAATACCAAGGAGCAAGATGGCTACAGTGTATGCTGTGATGGTTAATCTTGGTTATCAACTGACCAGGTGGACAGAGCCCCTACCCACCAGACCTCACTCCTTTTTAACATTTTTTTTTTTGCTTATTTTTTATTTATTTACTTGAGAGCAACAGACAGAGAAAGAAAGAGGCAGATAGAGAGAAAATGGGTGAGCCAGAGCCTCTAGCCACTGCAAACAAACTCCAGACATATGTTGTCCCTTGTGCATCTGGCTAATGTGGGGCCTGGGGAATCGAGCCTCGAACTGGGGTCCTTAGGCTTCACAGGCAAGCGCTTAACCACTAAGCCATCTCTCCAGCCCTATGCCTCACTTCTTAATGATTCTGTCATTCTCACATCTCTGCCACAGGGACCAAACTTCTAATGTATCCAAGGACAAGCTATGTTCAAACCATAGCATTCAGTTCCAAGAGTTCTTTAAGTAGTCATTAAAGTTAAAAAAAAAAAAAAAGCAGATGGTATTGCATCAAAAAACTAAAATGCTTTGGTATAGCAAATGAAAAAGCAGAAGAAAATGCTTGCAAATTATACAACTAAAAGAAGGTTAATATCAAAGATATATAAATAAACAATTAGTAGTTTAGAAAAGCAAATTTTAAAAGTGAGAAAAGGCTGCCGGGTATGATGGCACATGCCTTTAATCCCAGCACTCAGGAGGCAGAGGTAGGAAGGCCACTCTGAGACTACATAGTGAATTCTAGTCAGCCTGGGCTAGAGTGAGATCCTACCTTGAACCTTCACTCAAACAAACAAAAAAAAAAAGAGTAAATGAGGAAAGGACCTAACAGATATTTTCCCAAAGGAGACATGCAAATGGCCAACAGACATGTGAACAAATATTCTCCATCACTCCCTGTCAGGGAAATACATTAAAACCACATCAGTTTCTACCTGTTAGGATGGGTAGTCTCAAAAGTCAGAAATGAGTTGGAGCAAAATGTGGAACAAAGGGAACTACTGGTCGATTGGGGTGAGCATGTACAGCCATTAGTACGACCATTATGGAAAACTGCAAGGCAGTTCTTCAGAAGGCAAGCAGCAGGGCCACCTCCAGTCCAGCACTGCCACTACTGACCCCGTATTAAAAATGGTACATTAGAGAGATATCGGGCTCCCTCATCTAACACAGCATTGTTCACAATGGCCAAGATTTGGAACCAACGTCATGCCTATCAACAGATGAATGTATAAAGAAAACATGGCATATTGACAAACTGGAATTTTGCCAGAGAAAGAATGAAATCTTGTCATTTTTGACAACGTGGAAGAGTCTGGAGCTGGAAAACCTGATGTTAAAGGAAATAAATTGACACAGGAAGATAAATATTGCCTGATCTCACTCATATGTGGCATTGAAAAGCTGATTTCATAAGAACTGAGAATAGAATGGTGACTTCCAGGGCACAAGGACAGGGGAAAGATGAGAGTTAGGGAGACGTTGGTCATAGGACATGAAATTCCAGTGTGAAAAGTGGATTAAATTTAAGAACACTAGTGTGCAACCTGGCAATTATAATTTGTAAAAAGATACTGTATTCTTGAGAAATACAAAGAGAACATTTAACACCAAGAAGTGATAATGGTATGTTAATGCCTATGTTAATTAACTAGGCTTAATCAATATACAATATACAATGTACTCCAAAATATCATACTGCTCATGATCAATACCAGATAGTTCTTTGTTGTAGGGGGTGGTCAGTGTACTGTGGGAAGTCAGTAGCATTTATCTACTTGGTACATGCCACGTGGCACCCTGGCTTCCAGCAGTGACATCTGACACACCTCTAAACCTTGTTCCCCATTTCCAGTGGAAATAACAATGGGCCTGGTTAAGAACTACTGACAATGTGCCCTTGAACTTGCCGGAGGTCCTGGGTCTCTCTGTGCAGACAAGAAGGCGGCCTGCCCTGCAGAAGGTGTGCACTTCACGGCGGGCCTGTGCTGCGGTGCTCTGGGCAGTGGGAGAATTGGTGTTCTCTATTCTTCAGACTATGTTTCTTTTCTCTTTTCCTCTTGCTTCTCATTCTCTTTCAGTTTATTGCTGTAGATGCAACCAGATGTCTTTCTGGTGGCAGAAGGGAAAAGATAGTTGGATATTTGTGCAGTAATTAGAAAAGTGAGAGATAAAGATTGACTAGACAATTAAAAACTAAGTATGTTCTGGCTGTCACTGAAACTCCACCTTGAAAGTATCAACGTAAGACTAAGGGAATCCTTGGAGTTTAATGGGGATTGGAATGATCTGAACTTGGGAACGTCTGTACATCTAAGAACCAATTTGTGGACCAGTGGTCAGCAACTGAATTGAATTATAGAAGCAGAGAATTTGGTTTAGTTGAATTTGATGTTTAAATTCACCTGAAACAAGGTTGAATATGGAATGTCTGATGGATTCAAGAAAGGCAAGAAAAAACTTTTTAGAGAAATTCCGAATATACATATTAATCACTCTTTTGAAGTTGCAGCAATTTCCTGCCCAGTCATATCCAACTCAGTAGTAGAATTTTGTTCCAGCAACAAGAATGTAACTGATATCCCATATACATGGAGATTTGAGAATTAACTGAATTGGGATTTATATTTTTTAAAAAAAACCCTTGGAATGAGTCTGTCTAAAGAAGAATATCAATTTTTTACCAATAACTTTTAAACTATGTAAAGGATAATTTGTGTGCAGGTATTATGTGCTGTGTATGTAGTATGATGTATGTGCAAACATGTGTGTACAACTGTATGTGCTTAATTCACACACACATTGGAAGCCAATGGAAGACCTCAGGTGGCCTGCATTGCTAATCCACATGGTTTCCTTGAGATGCAGTCCCTCACTGATAGTCTCTCACTGATGGAGTCTCTCACTGATGGAGTCTGTCACTGAAGGAGTCTCTCACTGATGGAGTCTCCCATGGTGGAGTCTCTCACTGATGGAGTCTCTCACTGAAGGAGTCTCCCATGGTGGAGTCTCTCACTAATGGAGTCCCTCACTGATGGAGTCTCTCACTGATGGAGTCTCCCATGGTGGAGTCTCTCACTGATGGAGTCTCTCACTGATGGAGTCTTTCACTGGTGGAGTCTCCCATGGTGGAGTCTCTCACTGATGGAGTCTCACTGATGGAGTCTCTCACTGATGGAGTCTCTCACTGATGGAGTCCCTCACTAATGGAGTCTTTCACTGGTGGAGTCTCTCACTGATGGAGTCTTTCACTGGTGGAGGCCCTCAGCGCCTGGAGCTGCTGTTTGAGACACACTGGGTGAGTCGTGAGCCCCAGTGATTCTCCAGGCTCATATTCATAGGACTGGGGTTGCAGGCAAGCATGGCCAAACCCAGCTGTTGACAGGGTGCTGGAGAATCAAACCTAGGTCAATTCAGTCCTTCTCGGACCCTCACGCTGCTGCTGCAAATCACTCTTAACTTGTCAAGCCATCTCCTCACCCTGAAAGTTGTAGTAAAAAATTATATATACAGCATATGTGTACCATTTGTTAAAATTTATTGAGCTCTGTTATTAATGAAAGAGACAAGCAGATGTTACAACCAGTTAGAACGAATGGTTTTTGTTGTTGTTGCTTTGCTTTGTTTACAATGGTGTCCCCATACGTAACCTTCCCTGCCTTCCAACTTTAGATCCTTCTGCCTCGTCTCTGGAGCAGCTGTGACCGCTGGTGTGAGATGCTGCCCATGGCTGAAAGGAAAGATCAATAAAACTGACAGTTACACGGAGCAAAGAAAGGCTGAAAGCACATGACGGAGGCGACCACGCTAGTTTCTACAAGACAGCAATGAGATCAACTGAACTCAGCCCAGCCTGGGCAGAGTTTGCATGATTACTGCATTTGAACTGGTCCCCGTTGGGTTTTGGACTGTTGTAAAGTGCCTTCCATAAACAGTGTGATTGTCTGGAGGGTGGCGGCTGTGGCCACCTAACAAAGCATTGTTTTACATTTGAGCACAAATTTGCCTTATGAGGCAAACATTTCCTTTTCTGCTAAGTATGTTTGGTGTAATAAACATTTACTTGAAACTATGGTTCACAGTTTGGGAGTGGGTCTGTAGTTAACAACATACGTGGAATTTGCAAGTTTTCGTGGGTACTGTTAGGTTTTTGAGGAACTAATACTAAAATAATTGGTTTTTATGCAACACATGAATGCACTGATCGTGTTTGTGTCTAAGATTTGAGGGCAGGATTTCTACACAGTTGTTAAGCATAGCATACAAACACTGGGATATTATTTAGTCCAAGATGTGCTGGGCCTTTGGGAAACATGGGATTTATGAGTGTCCTTTTTTAATGGGATTATCTTTTCTTCTGTCATTGTTTTCTTTCTTACATTTATTTCATTCTTGAGATGTGATATAAGAGGATGCACATATAGGAAAAGCTTCCTTCTTGACTTTTAAGGACAAATGCTAAAATCAAGACAGATGAGGCATACTACGCACTTAGGCCGATCGACTTGCTTTTAATTTAGAAGACGAAGAGGCTCATGTGTAATTCATGACCCAGGCTAATGTGGCAAGAGGTTTCATCATGGCAGTGGGGGAGCAGTACCCCAGTATTCACTTCAACTTTTTTTTTAAAAAAATTTTTATTTATTTATTTGAGAGCGACAGACACAGAGAGAAAGACAGATAGAGGGAGAGAGAGAGAATGGGCGCGCCAGGGCTTCCAGCCTTTGCAAACGAACTCCAGACGCGTGCGCCCCCTTGTGCATCTGGCTAACGTGGGACCTGGGGAACCGAGCCTCGAACCGGTGTCCTTAGGCTTCACAGGCAAGCGCTTAACCGCTAAGCCATCTCTCCAGCCCTTTTTTTGGTTTTTTGAGGTAGAGTGTCACTCTAGTCCAGGCTGACCTGGCATTCACTCTGTAGTCTCTGGGTGGCCTTGAACTCACAGCAATCCTCCTACCCCTGCCTCCTGAGTGCTGGGATTAAAGGCGCTCACAACCACGCCTGGCTTTCACTTCAAGTTTTTAATTGTTATTTTTTGGTCAGGGCACAAACTAGTGTGCTTCTCTATGACATTTTTGTACATGTGCGTTGCTGGATGTCGTTCATGTTCACTCCCACTTCTCTTCCACTGGGCTCCATCCTCCTGGCAAATGGTGCCTTCTGGAATCCATTTTCTGGGGACCGCAGCAATGAATTCTGAGCAAACGGGAGTGCTGAGCCAATCCAGTGATCACTTCTGGGAAACACAGTTGTGAAGTAGAAAATGAAGCAGCAGCTTGGAGCTAAATCTAAAAAAAAACCTCCAATAAACCAATGTGGGGAGTGTGGATGCAGCCAGTTCTGCCTGTAATTCTTTCTACTAAATATGCTCGAGTTAATTAATCTATTTAGCCTTAAAAAAACTGTCCCTTTACCTTGACTTCATACACAAAATTAAAGGAAGTCTCTGTCCTATGAAGCTAAAATAACACAGAACTTATAAATTTTGATTTTAACAAATGATATTATTATAAGATGTAATTCCTGTATACACACACACACACACACACACACACACACACACACGCACACAAACACATTCTGCTGTGAATAAAGAAATAGCATGCTTATTGATGGGAAGGTAGTATTTATGATAAGCAAACTAAGGAATTATAATCTGTCTATAAGACAAGAGCTAGCACATGAGTTATTCATCTTTAAAATTTTTTGTTTATTTTTATTTATTTATTTGAGAGTGACAGACAGAGAGAGAAAGGCAGGTAGAGAAAGAGGGAGAATGGGTGCACTAGGGCTTCCGGCCACTGCGAACGAACTCCAGACGCGTGCACCTCCTTGTGTATCCGGCTAACATGGGTCCTGGGGAAACGAGTCTCGAACCAGGGTCCTTAGACTTCACAGGCAAACGCTCAACCACTGTGCCATCTCTCCAGCCCGAGCTACTCATCTTTAACCTCAACAGTTCCTCAAGTCTGTCCACTTCACCTGTGAAGCTGTTTCCCTTAAGCAATTATTTCAGCATAGCTATCAGAAAATCTGTGGAACTTGCAAATTAGGGTGATTTTGTGTTTCAAGTATCATCATTTTCCTTCATTGAGAGTTTTAGCAGAGGGTTTGAAGATAAAGTAAGAAAATTTCCCTCAAAGTGGTTCATCCAAAAGAAGAAAACTTTAAATTATGATTAAAAAAAAAGGACAAAAACCTAAAAGTATCAGTTGTCAGGCTGGAGTGAGGGCTTAGTGGTTAAGGTGCTTTCCTGCAAAGCTTAAGGAACCATGTTTGACTCTGCAGATCTCACAGTAGCCAGACACACATAGGTGAGGCAAGCACGAGGTTGCACATGCCCACTAGGTGGCACCAGCATCTGGAGTTCTATTCCAGTGGCTGAGGACCTGGTGTGCCAGTTCTCTATCTTTCCCCTCTCTCACTCTCTCTTACTTGCTGTCTCAAAAAATTAAAATATTAAAACATTCTTTAAAAGTATCAGTCGCCAAATCCCAGCACTTAACTTAGGAAGGTTTCTAGATAGCAATAATAATAATAAAAAAAACAAGAGAAAGTTTGTTTTAAGAATAATAAAATTTCTAGAACTAAAAGACAACAAGAATATTTTGTTCACTGAGGTCACTTCAATGTCAAGCAAAATAAATGGAAATTAGCTCATGTGTAAACATCTCTCCGAAATCCAAATTTAGAGGAGCAATTACAATTCAGAAAGTCTGGAGTCAACTTGTCACAGCCACGGGGTGAGAGACCACAGTGGGAGGCAATTGCCTAGAACTGAAGGCTACTTGTTGACAATGACAAGTGCATATAGCAGGAAGCACAGCATAGCTAAAAGGCAAGACCCTGTTGCTGATGCCACCACAGCCTGCACTCCCAGGACACCTAGAGACCATTCTGGAAAGGAGAGGGAAACTAGTTTCCTCCTGGCCACCCCTCATACTGCTGGAAAGTGCACTGGGAACTGGTAGGGATAATAGGCACCAACAATGTGGATAAGCAGGAGGTCCTGTAATCTACAAAAACCATGGGCTGGAGAGATGGCTTAGCGGTTAAGCGCTCGCCTGTGAAGCCTAAGGACCCCAGTTCGAGGCTCGGTTCCCCAGGACCCACATTAGCCAGATGCACAAGGGGGCACACGCGTCTGGAGTTCGTTTGCAGAGGCTGGAAGCCCTGGCGCGCCCATTCTCTCTCTCTCCCTCTATCTTTCTCTCTGTCTCTGTTGCTCTCAAATAAAAAAATAAAAAAATAAACCAGCCAGCTGGGCAAGAAGTACACACCCATGCAATAGTGGCACTCCCTCTATGTGGTAACCAACTGTGGGACTGGACATGGTAACTGCTTAGTTGGACAGAATTTATACCTGGTACTGAGAACCAAGACAGAAAAGCCCAAGGACAGGAAACTCACAGACTCCAGAGAGATCCTCCAGTGCTCTGGGGCTAAGAAGAGTGGTACACATGCCCAAAAGCCTCTCAAGTAGCTATGCTTATCCCCATTAATCCAAGCTTCTCTTACTTTGTTTTGGAGAATCTGTTTGGTTTTACAAGAAGCAGTGAATACTGGGGAGGTACAGGACTCATCAATATGACAAGGAAGGCCAGCCTCCTGCCTCCCACAAGGCGGGCAACCTTCACTGCATTTGCAGGGGCCCAGGAATCATATCTCAGCAGAAGCGGTGATGAGTACTGCTCTCACTGATGCTTTGACAACCAACCCCGGGGAGATGGTGACAGACACTGTGTTCATTCAAAACTCATCAAAGCAGAGATCACAGAAAATGCAGCACTGAATCCCTGCCAAGGCTTGGGGATTATTGCAGAAGAGGAGGACAGATTGTAAGAGCCACAGGGCTGGTGGGGTTAAACTGAGGCATTGCCCCTCCCACCAACAAAGACTGACAGAGGCTCTCCAGTCCCCACAATAAATACCAGTAACCCCACTGAGGAGGGCCCTCAGTGGAATGGGGGCAGGGAGGAGAGGATATGAGTATAACCTTCTGTAAAAATAAATCTCAAGGGCTGGCGAAATGGCTTAGTGGTTAAGCTCTTGTCCCTGAAGCCTAAGGACCCCAGTTCGAGGCTCTATTCCCCAGGGTTCACATTAGTCAGATGCACAAGGGGGCGCACGGCAAGTTTGTTTGCAGTGGCTGGAGGCCCTGGCATGCCCATTCTCTCTCCCTCCCTCTCTTTCCCTCTCTCTCTCCCTCTTTCTCTATCGCTCTCAAATAAATAAAAGTAAACAACAAAAAAATTTAAGAGGGCTGGAGAGATGGCTTAGCGGTTAAGCGCTTGCCTGTGAAGCCTAAGGACCCCGGTTCGAGGCTCGGTTCCCCAGGTCCCACGTTAGCCAGATGCACAAGGGGGCGCACGCGTCTGGAGTTCGTTTGCAGAGGCTGGAGGCCCTGGCGCGCCCATTCTCTCTCTCTCCCTCTCTCTGTCTTTCTCTTTGTGTCTATCGCTCTCAAATAAATAAATAAAAATTTAAAAAAAAAATTTAAGAAATAAATAAATAAATTTTAAGTCGGGCATGTGGTAGCGCATGCTTTTAATCCCAGCACTTGGGAGGCAGAGGTAGGAGGATCGCCATGAGTTCGAGGCCACCCTGAGACTCCATAGTGAATTCCAGATCAGCCTGAGCTAGAGTGAGACCTTACTTCGAAAATACAACAATTTTTTTTTTTTTAATTGCAAAAAGGGAAGCTCAGTTTAGGCACCATAATGTACATGGAGAGGTGCCTGTGCTCTCTGGTCAAACACTGGTCTTATCACCTGAGGTCAAGGAGGGATCCATTTCTGCAGCCCCCTATAGTCAGGAGGTTCACGGCCGCGAGGCTGTGGGCAAGCTGTCAGCGCTCAGGGACCTTTGGAGATAACGAAGGTGGAATAGGCGCCAGTACTGTGTTCGCTTCCCATGTCCCCAACGCATTTCCCAAACATGGCCCAGCTAGAGCTCCGGTCACCACAGGAAGTCAGGCCCGGGCGCTGTCAGGAGGGGCAGCGCCTGCTGGTGAACACACGGCAACGCTAGTGTGACCCGCAAGGGCCCTGGCATTCAAAGAAAGGAAGTGTCTGCTGGGTGACATGGCACCTGACATTTGTCCAGCGCGAGCTCGGCACCCGCGTGAGTTGTCCAGAAGACCAGAGGCTGCCAGGTCAGCTGGCCCCGCCCCAGCCTGGCATGCACCTGAACATTCCCACTTGAGAAAACCCCCCAAAAAGCTGCTCCCACCTTCCTTTGCTAGCCGCGAGTGACCCCTGCTTTGTTAGGTTTCATGATGCTTTCAGGAGTTTTTTGAGATTACCTTGTATTTTTTTTTTTTGTTTGTTAAAAAAAAGAAAGGGAAGTGCTGAGCATCTCAGATTTAAAAACACATGTTATTTATTTATTTGAGAGAGAGAAAGTCATATACAGAGAGAATAATGGGCACGCCATGGCATCTAGCCACTGCAAACAAACTCCAGACCCATGTGCCACCTCGTGTATCTGGCTTAGGTGGGTCCTGGGAAGCGAATCCTGGGCTCTTGGGCTTTGTAGGCAAGTGCCTTAAGCACGAAGCCTTCTCTCCATCTTCCATCCTTTTATTTATTTTTTTGTTTTTACAGAATGTTTTGTACTCTTATTTGTTATTCTCATCACACTTAACTTGGTTTATTTATTGTTCTCATTATTAATCAATTTTTTATCATTTTTTTAATAAAAATAAAAGCCAAAATAAGTTTTGAAAAAACTAGAATTGGGTCCCTGTAAGTGTATGTGGCACACTGAGATATGGTAACAGTTTGCTGGCGGCCACAGACTCTCATCCAAATGTTTGGGGTTCAATGAAATTCCAGATGTATCTGGCCCTTTTTGTTTTTAAACCCATGTGTGTTTTAGAGAAAATTTCACCCATATGTTTTTATTCATTTATACTTCAATCATTAAAATTGGTTTATTTCATAGTTATCTAATATCCAAAAGTTTTTTTCTAAGATTTTTTTCTCACAAAAGGAGAGGCTACTCTAAGTAAAAAAAAAAAAAAAAAAAAAAAAAAAAAAAAACACCTTTAATCCCAGTACTCGGGAGACAGAGGTAGGAGGATCACGAGGAGTTCGAGGCCACCCTGAGACTACATAGTGAATTCCGGTCAGTCTGAGCTGGAGTGAGACCCTACCATGGAAAGAAAAAAAAGGAAGGAAGCTGTGGTTTGCCAAGAATAAATAAATTTTATGCACCCCAAGGTTCCATTCTGAGTCAAAACTCCAAGTCTGTCACCTCTATGTTGCATCTAAAGAAACTTGCACAAAACAAGCTCTTCTCTTCAATATGAAATGAAAAGCTTCAGATTAGATCAGACTTCAACAAAATATGTACCTGCAAGTACAACCCAAAATTAGCTGATGCGTACGTGGGTACTAGGTAGACAGCACGCAATTAGGAAGAGGACTTGGGGTCTCCTCTGTGGGAAGACCTTGAGGTGTTTACTTGAATAGCACCTCACTTCCTGCTTATGAATGTGGAGTAATAGTCTTCTACATACCGATAAAGTCAGGAACATATAGGGCATTATGGCCCCTGGAGGGGTATATAAAGAGCCACATACTTGCTTTGGCCTAAGGAACAGTAAGTAATCAGGATGCCCATTCATTACTGTGGCTCAAAGACCTGTACAAATTGCCAACCTCTACTAACTTCATGGGAAAGCTCTTAGTGAAAAATAATACAAAGTTTGAATTCAGGAGCTCTGCTTTGTCAATCTGTAATCGTCCGTTTAATGATGTCCTGGCATTTATTCAGCCCTTGTTTTTTTTTTTTTTAATTTATTAGCTTTCTTTTCAGCAAATACAGTCAGTTTGGTACCATTATTAGGCTCATCCGTGACCTACCCCCTCCCAATGGCCCCTCCTTGTTGATGTAAATGGGTCATGCATTGTGGAATTAGCCCATAGTTATGGGTAAGATAAATGGCTCTGCATATCATGACCCAACATGTGGCTCTGACATTCTTTCTGCCCCCTGTTCCGCAAAATTTCCCTGAGCTATGTTGGGTTCATTTTTAGTCTGCTTCAGTGCTGAGGTGTTGGGGGCCTCCGAGGCTCTGGATCTCTGGTTTGATAGGAGTTGATTTTTCTCTGTGTTGGTCTCCTTCCCCCTTGTGCTGGTATCTGGTTCATCTGTGCAGCCCTTGTTTTTTAATTGGCCCACAGGTATCAAGAACAAGGTCTAAGAAGGTTTGGAAGTGTAAGGAAGTAACAAGGGTCCGTTAACCATGTACATTCCCCTAGGCTCTTCGGTGCCTGTCTTATTTAACCTTCCTTAATCCTACTAAGTAGACAGCCTAGGCCTCAATTTACAAGTGAGGAAATTCAAATAAAGTAGCCCAAGATCACGTAGTAAGTGGGGAGAAAGCACTCAAGAGGTCTTTGTGCTCTAGATCACTTGATTTCTTTTAATGATGTTTCCTACTTCTCAAAAGTTTTTTTCTTAAAAAAAAAATGTAACCAGGGAGATGGTTTTGTGGATAAAGCCTAAATACTCGACTTTAATCGCCAGAGCCCACGTGAGAAGTCAGCCACCATCACAGCCTTCTGTAATCTCGGCATGTTGATGGCCACAGGATGCAGCCACAGGAGAAGTTTTCAGGAAGTTCAGAAGCTTCCAGCAAGCACAGCAAAGAACAGTAGTGAGGAAAGAGAAAGCCTGCCTCAAAGGGGATGGCAGGCGAGGAACAGCACTTGAGAATGCTGTCCTCTGACCTCCACACGTGAGCGACGGCCCTCGGACACACATACAGGGAGAGAGAGAATTTAAAAATTTGAATGGTGCACTGGAGAGATGCCTCTGTGGTTAAGGCACTTACCTGCAGAGCCTAATCCCTGAGTCTGATTCCCCAGTATCCACATAAAGCCAGATGCACAAAGTGGCGCATGCATCTGCAGCCCTTTTGTAGCAGCTAGAGGCACTGACATGTTCATTCTCTCTCTGTCTCTCTCTCTCTCTTTCTCTGTCTTTCTGTGTGTGTGACTGTCTGTCTGCCTGTTTGAAAATAAATAAACTAAAAACATTGTACAAAGTTAAATGGCATGACTATTCATGGAAGTAACCACAAAAGCAATAAAAACAAATAGTAAGACAACCATTTTGAAGGTTGTCCTCAACCAATATTTTCTTGCCTTGGACGGGTGGCAGTTAAAATATGTCTATGAGGACTGGAAAACTGGCTTAGTGGTTAAGGTGCTTGCCTGCAAAGGCAAAGGACCCAGGTTTGATTCCCCAGGACCCACATAAGGCAGATGCACAAGGTGGTGCATGTGTCTGGAGTTTGTTTTCAGTGGCTGGAGGCCCTGGCATGCCCATTCTCTTTCTCTATCTGCCTCTTTCTCTCAAAAAAATAGTTTTTAAAATATGTTTTTAAATATTTAGTTGACCATTAAATATTCAGCAAAACATTGTCATGACACAACAGGAACAATTTTATAGCTTCTATAGTGTTGGTATTTTATATATTATATATTAGATATGTTTATATATATTATATATATGGAAGCTTATATATTTTCCTTTGCCTGAGCAGACATAATGTATTTTTTATTTTCTTTAGTTTTATACCAGCTATTTTACTTTTTGATATTTCTTCAAATATATAGTAAGAAAGTCTGTCATAAGATTTTTCTAGAACTGATAAGCCGCTTCAAGAAATACTTTTTTATGAAGTCCTAAAGAACTGAGCATCATTATACCTATCTGCCTAATGACTAAGACATGTTTGTGTCTGCAGCCTACATGTGGCTAGGAGGGAGAGAGGGAGGGAAGAAGGGAGGAAGGGAGGAAGGGAAGAAGGAAGGAAGGAAGGAAGGAAGGAAGGAAGGAAGGAAGGAAGGAAGGAAGGAAGGAAGGAAGGAAGGAAGGAATAGAGGGAAGGAGCAAACCACCTTACCTTCTAACAGCTTAAAATAACATTGACTTTATGCATAACTCCATGGATCAGCTGAGAAATTCTTTTGATTCCAGCTAGAATAACTCATGGATGTAGTCAGCTTGATAAACTGGGAACTGACAGATCTCGTCTGGCTACAATTAGAAGGCTGGTGGTCGGCATCAGTGGTCAGACAGATAGGAATAATGACTACAGGACAAGCCAGCTGGGCCATGTGTCTTTCATAATGTGGCAGCCAGCCCACACTTCTCCATATTGTGGTCCCAGAGCTCCAAAAAGGAAGATGAGTCTTGAGGCAGTGGCTCGGGACTTGGGCAATCTCGCTTCTGCTGCTGCATTGTATTTGTCAAAGCAAGGCACTGTCACCACCTAGAATAAGGGTGACTGAAATAGACTCTACTTCTGCTGGGAGGAGTTATAAAATATATGGAAATTATTCTCTTCATCACAAGTTTTCCCATCTCCTACTAGCTTCCAAACACTTCTACAACACTGCCCAGAAGTAAAAGCACAGCGGAGACATTCACTCTAGGTTACCCACGGCATTTTGTATTTGGAGGCCAAGTGGACAGCTATGATCTGAATATGTCCTTCAGAGGTCATGTACTAGAAATTTGATCTCCAATAAAGCGCTGGCAGATGAAACCTTTAGAAGGTAATTAGACCATGGAGGCGGCCTTCTTCGATCTAGTTATCATCATAGGCATGGATTCCTCATAAGAGGGTGTTTGTCATCCCACACTTATCTTCCACGACCTCATGTGCATCAAGGAGACTGAGAGCTAGCTTGGGCCTTGACTTGGGTGAAAGCCATCTTGTGCGCATTACCTAAGACCTTATTTTGCTCTTTGTTGAGTACTCACATGATACACTGATATCTTCATAGTATGTCCACTTAGAAAACTCTACACAAAATTGTCTTCCCTAGGGCTGGAGGGATGGCTTAGCAGTTAAGGCATTTGCCTGCAAAGGCAAAGGATTCAGGTTTGATTCCCCAGGACCCACATAAGCCAGATGCACGAGGTGGTACATGCATCTGGAGTTTGCAGTGGCTGGAGGCCCCAGCAGGTCCATTCTCTCTCTCTTTCTTTCTGTCTCTCAAATCAATCAATCAATCAATAAAACTTTAAAAAATGTCTTCCCTAGACTTTAGCACCAGCCTCTTAATCATATTGCTTCAAAAGCCCAGACCGGGGCTGGAGAGATGACTCAGTAGTTAAGACACTTGCTTGCAAAGCCTAATGGCCCAGGTTGGGTTTGATTCCCCAGTACTCACCTAAAGCCAGAAGCTTGAAGTGGAGCATTATCTGGGAGTTCGTTTGCAGTGGCTAGAGGCTCTGATGGGCCCATTCTCTCTCTCCGCATGTATGTATGTATGCCTTTCTCTCTCTTTCTCTCTCTCTCTCCCTCTCTCCTTGCAAATAAATAATAAATAAGGGTTGGAGAGATGGCTTAGCAGTTAAGGCACTTGTCTGCAAAGCCAAAGGATCCCGGTTCAATTCCCCAGGACCCACGTAAGCCAGATGCACAAGGGGGCGCATGCATCTGGAGTTTATTTACAGTAGCTGGAAGCCCTGGGGCACCCATTCTCTCTCTCTCTCTCTCAAAAAATAAGTAATAATAGCCGGGCATGGTGGTGCACGCCTTTAATCCCAGCACTTGGGAGGCAGAGGTAGGAGGATCGCTGTGAGGTCGAGGCCACCCTGAGACTACTTGGTGAATTCCAGGAGAGCCTGAGCTAGAGTAAAACCCTACCTCTAAAAAAAAAAGTAATACTAAATATTTAAAATAATATTAATAAATAAAAACCCCAGACCAGCTCGGGACTTATTAGTCACTGCCCATGTTTCAATGTCTATACAAATTTCTAGCCTCTCCTTCCAAGGAAGATCAACATATGCTGCTCAGAATTCTGCTCCTTGGGTTTTCCTTTTCCTTTACTGCCCCTTGAGTGAAATGTTCCATCCACAGTTATTCAGGAGGAGCAGAATGTGAGATAGTTGTGCGTGGGTGCTGGCGTTGGACATTCTTTTTTAAAATTTATTTATTATTATTATTATTATTACATAGGGACATATTTTGTATGTTAACAACACATGTTGGTACCAGGTACCATCTTTTCCCTCCTCTCTGGCCCTTTTCTGAAGAGGCTTTCCTCCTTGGGGATGCAGGTCAACCCCATGGGGATTATGGGTCATTGCACTGGACATTCTGAGTGGTGAACGCAGTTGCTGGCCATCTCTGTTGCAGACCACACTTTGGAAGATACTGAGTTTGAGCAGCCATGGAAACAGAGAGGGTCTCAAACAAAGCAGAAAGCCTGTTTGCTTGTTGATTTCTGACAGCTGTGAAGCATCTAAGACTTTCTGCACTTAGAAGCTGACAGATTCACCCACTTCCTTCTCATCTGAAGTCAAAAGCCATGGGCCAGGCCAATAACGTGGGTGATTATTCCATTTCCATTTGGTAAGTGGAGCTTGCTGGCCCCCACTCCCATGGTTAGTTGCTGAGTCCAAGTCAACCATATCCAATCGAGGCTATCAGGCTGGAGGATTCAAAGGTCTCCACGGGTCAGGAGTTTGATTTTAACGAAAGGCAAATCGTGAGCTAACTGCACGGCAGAGAGATGTAGGGAAGCCATGTCAAGAAGACACACAGTTCAATTTTCCAAAAAGTACCTGTCGGGGGATGCTGCCCCACTGCCAGATGGTAAAATCGTCAGCCACAGAGACTTATGGCTTAAGAGGTCACTGGGGCTACGGAGTCCCAGAGGCCCCAAGAACATGCCGCAGCCTTCTGGACAGCTTCCTCCACAGTCTGCTGGTTTGGCTGCCACTCGGCCATGATGATTTATGGCTTGGCAGGTATGCACGAGAAAGCAGAATTTCAAGTGAGCCACGTGTGGTCCAATACCTAAAGAATAACATGGGGTGCTGGGCTGCCTTTTGGGGCCTATGGAGACTGAAGTTGTAGCGGGTTTCTCTTGACTCCAACAGGAAATCAGCACTGGGAATTCGTACGCACAAATCTCAGGGAAAAAGCTTGGCAGCGGGGCCCTGAATCTTGTCTGTGTTTGACAGCCCCCTTGGCTGGTAGAGGTATGGCAACATCAGAGTCAGGCAATCCAAAGGGAGGCTTCTGATTGCCCGTCACCAAAACTCATGCACTGCAGCATCTATGAACTTTGGGAGAAAGAGGCCCCTGTTATAATAAATCCCACATCTCACCCTTGCCTTGCGTGCCTGTGCCCTGGGTTTTCAGCTCCGAAACACGCGCCTGTGATCTGAAACATTTCTTTCTGAAGGGAAGAGGGAGGAGCACAAAAGACTAAAGAAATAAATGAAACCTGCAAAGCCCAGGAAGTAAGTGAAACGTACCAGATTGAGGGAGCTGCTGAAAGTTACAAGACGTACAAGGCACCCTAACAAAGTCATATGGACCGGAATAACTGCAGAGAGGAGGCTCTCCCCATTCTCTGAGCTGCTCGAAGGTGGTGCAGCTGTCCTGAGTCTCTGAGCATGCTGGGGTGAGCTTTTGGGTCGTGTTGCTGCTTTTGAGTAATCCCTGCTCATGTAAGTCACCCCTCACTCACGTTCTCTGTAAGTAACTCCAGTAAATGCACAGGTCCACTAAGATATGGGTGGGTGTAGACACTTCTTTGTCAGTGCCCTATCTGTGGTAAATAGATGTTTGTTCCTGTTTCGAGGCAGCTGAACAGGCACTGATAGAGCCCCAAATGCGTTGGAGAGGAGGAGCTGTGTGCCTCTTGCAATGGGGGCTGAGACATACGGCTGAGGCAGATCTGTGCAAGGGTAGAACAGTCAAGGGAGCAATCCTGATATGAGATTATCACCACTTCGGCCAACGAAGTTGTCCCAGTCCTAAACCTGAGGACTATGCTCAGTTATTCTCTTTCCCCAATATCATGACTAATGTCTCAGTAAGTTACATCACTCTGTAAAATATAAGGAAATATGTTTAAATATTTAAATATGTTTAAAGTGTTGTCATTGCTCATGTCCCTCTTCCCTAGTTGAATCAGACATCACCTAGTGTCAGCCTCATGGCTGGCTGTGACCTCCTGATGTGAGAACTGAAGGTCATTTCTCCAGTAAAATGGAGTTTTACTCCTAAAGATTAGAATTGTCTGTGTTCTTTGTTCGCTTCCTTTCTGAAGGGAATAGAAACTTTGACCCACTGAACCACGAAGGCCAGATGAGATGATATGTGAAGTTATGTCTTCATCCATGTGACATGGCATGGTATGTGTCCTTGCTATCATGGTGGTTGCATCGTCCCATCACAGAGGACATGAAACCAAAGGCAAAGCCATGTGAGACTAGAACATCCTTGGAGAGAATCCAGGTGGCCATCTTCCTCCGGTTGATAAGGTAGCAGGCTGCCTTGATGAAGTCTATCACATGAGAATGGGAAAGCCCCCAAATATATGAGGGGCAGAAGAGTAGTTTGCCCCTTGTCATGGGAAATATTCCCTCGTCTGCCATTTAAGAAACAAGCAAAACCCAGATGTGATTAGCAATGTCGCTCCATTTGTTTTCCTCAGCATTGAAGTGACTTCATAGGACCCTGTGACCTGCTGTGAAATTCTTTCCTCTCTAAGTAAAGGGTTTATGGTAGCAAATTATGCTTATTTTATTTTGTAAAAAAAAAATACTATATAAGAACAAGCAAAACCCCAAGCACCATTTAAGAGGCTTGTTTTAATCCTGTCTCGAACTCATCCTCTCAACATCTAAGCCAGATGCACAAGGTGGCGCATGCATCTGGAGTTCATTTGCAGGGGCTAGAGGCCCTGGAGCACTCATTCTCTCTCTCTTTATCTTCCTCTCTCCCTCTCTCAAAGTAAAAAAAAAAAAAAAATGAACAAAGTATTTTTTTTAACCTAAACCATTAGTTGCTGAGACCTGACAAGAAGCAGCCCAAGGAAGGAGAGGACTTCCTCTGGCTTCCATTTCCCAGGGCTACTTTCTAGCATGGGGTGAAGGCCTGGAGAGAGCAGCAGGGGACCTGTGAAGCTCATCACCTCCGCGCCTAGGAGGCAGAGTGTGGTGGACACCGCCGCTCAGCTCACTTCCTCTTTTGCCTTCAGTCGGGGACCTCAGCCCATAGGATGGTGCAGCCCACACCCAGAGTGGAACGTAGAAAGTTCCCCAAAGACACTCCCAGAGATTTGTTTCTATGGTGATTTTCAATCCTGTCAAATTGACAATCTGGAATCAACCTTCAACTAGACTATGACACAGGACCGGACCACAGAGGCAGTGGATTGTGGATAGTGTAAGGCATTGCTGTATGTGCTGGATAAGAACAAATTCTTGGAAAAACTCCACCCCACCCCATGCCTTTAATACACTCAGGTAGTGCAATGGAAGCTTCCTGAATCCTGCTGTTCTTCTACTGAGTATCTAAGTAGGTAAATACTGAAAACAGCGACAAAATAAACTTTGCCAGATACACTTCTATTTAATGACCACAATTCTCACATGGGAACTGTGTTCATTTTCCTGAACTCGAACTCAGTGTTCTAGTTTGATCCAAAGTCCTCCATAAGCCCAAGTGTTTTATTAAAGCTTGTAACTTGGGGCCCCGGCCACCTGGCTGGAGAAAGTGTCACCAGTAGAGGATTCTGGTGTCCAGCCCAAAGGTGTGTGAGGGCAGATCTGAATTCCAGCCCAGAGGTGTGCAGAGGTCTGAGCTCTGCAATCCTACTTGCTGCCAGCTTTGTGCTTGTTGCTTTTTGGTGTTGCTGGATGGTGGTGGTTTTTCTCTCTGCTTGGATTTATGAATGGGAGCCAGTGTCTTCCACCATTGATAGAACTTCTTCTAGATCTATAAGCTTGAAATAAATCCCCTCCTCTCATTTGGTTGGCCAGGTGTGTGGTGCATGCTTTTAAGCCTAGCACTCAGAAGGCAGAGGTAGGAGGATCGCTGTAAGTTCAAGCCCACTCTGAGACTAAAGAGTGAATTCCAAGTTAGCCTGAGCTAGAGTGAGACCCTACCTTGAGAAAAAGAACTGTTTGGTTGGATGTTCATCCCAGCATCATGTAACTATCTACTATACTAAGCAACACTGGGCATTACTGACCCCTCTGCTTAAGACATATTTTTCTCCCAACATAACCCCAGACTTTGCACTTTAAATTGTTTGCTAAATCTTTCCACTAGCATATTTAAAAGCTATGTCATAATTAATATGTCACCAAGAGGCAAACCCTTATCACCACTTCAGCCATACTTTTCTAGATTTATTCTTCATGCAATTCATAAATAACAATAATATCAACCAGGTTGTTCCAGTCCTACACCTGAGGACTGTGCTTGGCTAATGTCTCCATAAGTTACACTACTCTATAAAATGTGTTTCAAGTGTTGTCATCGCTCATATCCCTCTGCCCTAGTTTAATCAAACATCACCTATTGTCAGCATCATGCCTGTGACCTCCAAATGTGAGAACTGAAGGTCATTTCTCCAGTGAAATGGAGTTTTACTCCTAAAGATTAGTATTATCTATGTTCTTTCTTTGCTTCCTTTCTGAATATAATAGAAACTTTGACCCATTGAACCATGAAGGCTATAAAAGATAGTTACTACACACTTTCTGTTATCAGATCTATCTAACTTCCTTCTGGTTTTTCATATGTCTTACCAATAACATTATACCCAATACAGAACTAAATGATCTCAAAAAATTAGGGAGATTTTAAAGATAATTATAACTCTAACTTAATCTCTTGGATTTTGTTGTGAGGTTCAGATCATTCAGGAAATATTTTTATGGTCCAGAGTGAGTCAGTCCTGCTGCTGAAACTACACTCATCAATTGTACTATTCTAAAGAATGATGGTGTTATAGGAAAGCAGACATTAGGCTTAAAGATGGTTAAAGGGGGGGGGGGTTGGAGAGATGCTTTAGTGGTAAAGGTGTTTGCTTACAAAAGCCAAAGGACCCAAGTTTGACTCCCCAGGACCCACATAAGCTTGATGCACAAGATAGTGTTCGCTTTCTTTCTTTCTTTCTTTTTTCTTTTCTTTCCCTCTTAAATAAATAAAAGTGTTTTTTAAAAAAGACCATTAAAGAAAGAGCCCCATTCCTATTTCTCTGGTAACATAAAAAAAAAAAAGAAGGGCTGGAGAGATGGCTTAGCGGTTAAGCACTTGCCTGTGAAGCCTAAGGACCCCGGTTCGAGGCTCGGTTCCCCAGGTCCCATGTTAGCCAGATGCACAAGGGGGTGCACGCGTCTGGAGTTCGTTTGCAGAGGCTGGAAGCCCTGGCGCGCCCATTCTCTCTCTCTCCCTCTATCTGTCTTTCTCTCTGTGTCTGTCACTCTCAAATAAATAAATAAAAAATTTAAAAAAAAAAAGAGACATTTTCTCCTGGGAGCCTGTCACTTACTCACCTGACCTCCTCTCATTGACAGACATGCTGAAGAGATGGGAGAATAATAAGATAACATCCTATACCTTCCTTCCAGAAGCCCCGTCCTTGGTCAGTTGCTCACTGAGGAGCCTGCCCTCCCCTCCTGTCTTTTCTTTGGATGCCAGTAGAAATCCCAATTCATGTTTGTCCTGACACTTCTGTGTTTTCTCTACCTTTGTATTCCTGGCTCCAATCCCTAAGGTGGCGTTCTACTCCTTCTTTCTTTTGCAGAACTCTCCCATGTTCTGAGGAGTCTCTTTCTGTATTTTCCTTAATAAAATCTACTGGGCTGGAGAGATGGCTTAGTGGTTAAGCGCTTGCCTGTGAAGCCTAAGGACCCCGGTTCGAGGCTCGGTTCCCCACGTCCCACGTTAGCCAGATGCACAAGGGGCACACGCGTCTGGAGTTCGTTTACAGAGGCTGGAAGCCCTGGCGCGCCCATTCTCTCTCTCTCCCTCTATCTGTCTTTCTCTCTGTGTCTGTCGCTCTCAAATAAATAAATAAAAAACTTTAAAAAAAATAAATAAAATAAAATCTACTTTCCCCCTCTTCACCTCCTTGTTTGCATGCCTTAATTTTTCTTTGGTAGGCTACACAAACTCAGCCACGTGAGTCCAGCACAACTGGGCCAAGAAAGGCTTCATTGGTCTCAAAATCCGTAACAGGGCTGTGCTAGGCGATATGTAATAATGTAATACGTATAGGTGCATATAACCATGTGATCATATTACAGCTGTCTTCTAAATGTCCTAGGCTAATTGCTAAGATTCTTTGGTTGTATTTGTGTCATAGTCACTATTGTTCCCAGTTCTTTTAAATCTGTCTCTCTCTCTCTTTTTTTTTTTTTTACAGAGAGAAAGAATGGGTGTGCCATGGCCTCCACCCATTGCAAATGAATTGCAGACTCCATGCGCCCCCTTGTGCATCTGGCTTGCATAGGTCCTGGGGAATTGAACCTGGGTCCTTTGACTTTGCAGGCAAGTGCTTTAACTGCTAAGCCATCCCTCCAGCCCTGTTCCCAGTTCTTAATGTGAGGACAAACACCTGACCAGAAGCAGTTTAGGAGAGACAAAGGTTTATTTCAGGCTTACAGATTCCAGGGGCAGTTTCATCATGTCAGAGGAAGCTGGTTCACTTCATCCTAAGTCCACAACAGAGAGAAAGAAGCAATTACCTGTAAGCAGGAGACTCTGAACACACACAGTACTGCTGGACTCAGGATCCACCCCCAGTGATACACGCCCTCAGCAGACACTGGCCTGTGAGACTTAAACAGGAAGCCTAATCTTTTTTTTTTAATTTATGTTTAATTTTTGTTTATTTTAACTTATTTATTTGAGAGCAACAGACAGAGAGTGAAAGAGGCAGAGAGAGAGAGAGAATGGGCGCGCCAGGGCCTGCAGCCACTGCAAACGAACTCCAGACACATGTACCCCCTTGTGCATATGACTAACGTGGGTCCTGGGGAATTGAGCCTCGAACTGGGGTTGTTAGGCTTCACAGGCAAGCGCTTAATCACTAAGCCATCTCTCCAGCCCAGGAAGCCTAATCCTAATCAAAATTATCCGAAGCTATGGGGACATCTACATTTAAAACCACCAAAATGTGATGCATGCAAATGACCCATAATACAAAGCAAGCATCATAACAGTAGGAAAAGATGCTGCTGCTTCTTGAAGTAAGCATCAGTGAGGTGCTTAGGAATCTTGACGTCGCCACTGTCCATTTCTGTGGAGGTGGCAATGAGGAACTTTTGGTGTGTTGTACACGGAGGAGCTGGGTGGAGGGACAGAGTCCAGTCCCAGGTGGCCAGCTACGTGCCAGCTTTTCAGGAGCACCACTCTGTCACCTCTGCGGTGTCCTGTGAGGATGACCAGCATGGTCCCAGGGGACGAGGCACGCCCTCAGTAGGACAGTACCTAAGCATTTTGCAAACCACCACCACTTGGGTCCCTCCATTCTTGTGGCTACTGACTCCTAGAAAGAAACTTTTCCTTTCTTCTTTTGGATTTGGCAACTGAGTGCTTCCCCTTGTAGAGGGTCTTTCTGGAAAACACAGGTGATCGGAGAACCTGCCAGGTCCTCTCACCAGGGCTGCGTCCCGGCTGCAGTGGGAGCGGGGCTTCCCCTGTCTTTGGCTTTATCACCTCAGGGTCACCCGCTTCTTCTTTTTCATTTATTTTTTATTGACAGCTTCCATGAGTGTAAACAGTATCCCACGGTAATTCCCTCTCCCCACTTTCCCCATTGAACCTCCATTCTCCATGCCCTCCCCTCTCAATCAGTCTCTCTTTTAGTTCGACGTCGTGTTTTCTTCCTGTTATGACGGTCTTGGGCAGGTTGTGTCGCGCACTGTGAGGTCATGGATGTCCCGGCCAGGCTGTGTCTGGAGGAGCGCTGCCGGTCTCTTCTGCTCAGGGGCTCCTCCTCGGCCTTTTCACCCCCACCTTGTGACATGGGAAAGAGGACCCTCACTCTTCTCCTCTTGTCTGCAAGGACGAGCAGGTGACCTCCGGCACGCCACTCAAAGCAACCAGCTCTTCTGATCAAAGTAACTTAGCTCTGAAGCAGGTGTGTTGGGCTGCCAAAGAGAGCATGCACTGTGTGTTCATTAAATGTGCTTCTGTTTCATCCGTTTTGCATGTGCACATGAGTGTGTGTGTGTGTGTGTGTGTGTGTGTGTGTGTGTGTGTGTGTAGTTGCACGTGCATATGTGTGCCGTGTATACGGAGGCCTGAGGACAATGTCATGTGTTATCATCAGTTACATACTTCATCCACCTCTTCTGACTGCTAATAGGTTTCAGAGCTATTCATTTTACGTCAGTTAGCGTGTCATTTGGTAAGTTAAGTTGCAAGGCAAACTCCAGATCAATCCTGCAAAGAAATATGCCCTGTTTTAACGGGAAGAACCCCCAAACCACTTGGTAAAGGCTGGGGATAGCTACTTAGAAGAATGAAAATAAGGCATACATGTAAAATTTTCCTTTCCTTCTGTGGGTTGTAGTTTGATGAAGGTGTGGCTATCATTTGCATTTGGAAGCCAGAGGAGAGCTTGGACATCATCCTCAGGAATACCAGCACTTCCTTTGAGACAAGGCCTCTCACTGGCCTAGAGATCACCAATCAGATTACAGGATCTGGCCCCTGACATGCCTCGCCTCCAGGAATGCTGCTATCTGTCCTCTCCAGGGCTAGGACTGCAGGCATTTCCATGAGTGCTGGGTAAGGACTTCAGGCCCTCTTGCTGGCAAGGCAAGCATCCAGTCAGCGTATCTACGACCCCACACTATACACAGACATCTTTATGTATTTTTTTTCTGTGAGATTCTAAGAAAAAAAATTCATAGCCTTAAATCTTCTTTAAAATATTATTAAGTAGCGAACCAATGTAAAAGTTTCTCTGTTGGTAAATATTTGTTATCACTTTGTAGTGTTAATGAGTCTAATCAAAATAGGTAGTGTTCGTGACTGTGCTGTTGGAACTACTTCCCTTCATGATTTTATTTTTGATGTGGTGTATAAAAATTTATAGCTGTGTTATATACATATTGAGGAAAACCAATAATCCTTGTAAAATAAAAGTTTCATCTATGAGATCTCACTCCCTGCTTCAACATCATCATCTATATCTATAATATTTATTTGGGCTCCCTTAAGTGTCTCTATAAAAGGCATTGCTTTGATCGAAATGTCCCTGCGATCCTAATGACCTGAATATATTTTTATCCTCTGTGCATTCCCAGTGGCTCATAACTACCATATCGTCTTTTCATGAATCAATATAAATGCTGCGTCTGAGTTTGGCTCTGACGTCTGCTTGGAACGGATGCTCTTTCCTGTAATTCCTTTAAGCAGTTTGTTCAGGGCTGTGCCCACCAAGTGGATTTCCTTTTGCCCTACCTACTCAGGTCCTTTCTGAGATGCCTTCAGCTTTGTAAACTTGTCTGAATGAAAACCTGAGAGAGGGGCTAGAGAGATGGCTTAGCAACTAAGGAGCTTTCCTGCAAAGCCTAAAGACCCAGGTTGGACTCCCCAGATCCTACATAAGCCAGATGCACAAGGTGGCACATGCTTCTGGTGTTCGGTTGCAGTGGCTAAAAGTCCTGGTGTGCTGGTTTGCTCACTCTCTGCTTCCTTCTGAAAAATCCCTGAGGGCTGGAGAGATGGCTTAGTGGTTAAGCACTTGCTTATAAAGCCTAAGGACCCTGGTTCACAGCTCAATTCCCCAAGACCCATGTAAGCCAGACGCACAAGATGGCACATGCATCTGGAGTTCATTTGCAAGGGCTGGAGGCCCTGGTGTGCCCATTCTCTGTCTGTCTATCTGTCTCTTTCTCTCTCTGTCGCTCTCAGATAAATAAAAAAATAAATAAGAAATAAACAAAAACAAAAAAAAGCCCCGAGAAAAATGAACACAAGTGACTCCACATTATGAGAAATTGGCTTTTCTGACCTGCAGGATTAGGAAGGCTCTTATTCATTTGCATAGGCATGAGAAAGACCCGCAGCAGTGTGGACCTGAGCGAAAGTGGGTCCTGGAAAAGTCCTGTGATGGGGTTGGGTGTGTCTACAGGCCATATTTGCATCGGAAGAGAACCATGACGCATGAGCATTCTTGAGTTTCTCGTGTTCTCTGTAGACAGTGATCTAGAGGCCTTAATCGTCAGGGTTCCCAGGAAGCTGGAGTCCGGTTGCTGTTTGCTACTTTTAAAGTGAATCAGATATTTCAGGGTGAATGGGCACATGGGTGTTCACACTACACATTATTTTAAAGAGTGTTCCCATGGACATGTGAGAAAAGATGGTACAAACAAGATTGCTACCTTCTCACAACCTGGAATTTAAGTACATTTTTGTTTTGTTTTGTTTTCCAAGGTAGGGTCTCACTCTGGTCCAGGCTGACCTGGAATTAACTACGTAGTCTCAGGGTGGCCTTGAACTCTCGGCGATCCTCCTACCTCTGCCTCCCCAGTGCTGGGATTAAAGGTGTGTACCACCATGCCCAGCAAGGTGCGTTGTTTTTTAAAATATATATATTTATTTACTTATTTATTTGCATGCAGGGAGAGAGATAAATATATAGAGAGAGAATATAGCCACTGCAAGTGAACTTGAGATGTATGTGCCACTTTGTGATTGAATACTGGGGCATCGAGCCTTGAAGTCAAGCTCTTTAGCTGCTGAAACATATCTTCATCACTAAGTAAATTGTCTTAAGAGCAAAGGTTTGTTTTCTACATCGTTTTTTTTGTTGTTGTTGTTGTTGTTGTTTTGTTTTGTTTTTTTTTCCCCGCTGTGTATGGAAAAGGTGTTGGTCCTTGAAAACTCACTTGGGAAAACACATTTATTACAGTACCTCCATGTGATGTTGTGTTATGTCTCTTGCTCTTCCTTATCATGCTAAGGACTTGTTTCCATCTTGTATGTTCTCATTAAAGAGAGGATGATATGGCTTGTCATATTCCAGTTGTAGAATGAGTCTGATAAGAGGGATGAAGTGAAACAGAGAGATATTTCATCTTGGGGAAAATAAATTACTGCTAGACAAAGGAGTTGTCCCTAATGATGTATTTACCTGTGAGAGAAATGTTACCTGTCAAGCTGCACCAATAGGAAAATTGATCCTTATTTTTTTTCCCTTTAGACTTCATTGCATTGTATAATGTTATTACATGTAGACAGCTGCCTGCTATATTAGTCACTTTTCTGGTTGCTGTGCCTAAATAGCTAACATGAAACATTTTACAGGACTAAGGGTCTCTTTGGCCTCCAGTACAGTGTCGCAGCACCCGGTGGGAAGGCAAGGGGGCTGGGGTGGGAGGGGCCGCTCTGTAGACAGGGAGCAGAGGAGTGATGAATGTTGGTGATCAACTTTCTTTCTCCTTCTGGAACTCAAAGCAATTGCTTAACTATGAGCCCCTGGGAAAAGACTACCCTAGGCACTTGCCAAACAAATTAGTCCAATACTTTTGAGATCAGCTTCATTCAAGTCGCTTTGTTTCCAAACAAAAATACACCGATGTCTGGAGAGAACAAAAGCAGCATGTGTAAATAGAGTCCGTGGCTTGCAAGGCTGTACCTACTCCTTGAGAGATCAAGCTTCTGTCACCACACACGTGATTCGCCATTTGGTTCTGTGAGGGCATTTTAAATTTGCAAAGCTGATGACCGTTAGGATCTATGGCGAGGCAGCCAGTGTGCAGCGTAAGGAGTGAATAAGTAAGGCACAGTCTTCCTAGCATGAAGCCTCCATTCCACTCTAAAATGGAGTATGAAAACACTTTTCATGGGTGTCAGAGAGCTACTTCCAAACGGAAGATGTTTATGTAGACATCGCTCAGGTGGACCTCTGTAATGTTCCCTTTCATTTCTCCATGTCCATTAGAATTAGCTCTGCTCAGGGCTGGGAAGATGACTCCGGGGTTAAAGGTACTTGTTAGAATTAGCTCTGTTTGTCTGGCAGGATCCATAGATATGAACAGTTGCTTGAAGCAGCCACGACCAGCTATCCCCATTCTATTTTCATGGAAAGAAGCTGGAGTATCTTAAATGGCCTTGGGAAGTGAGGGTCACTGAGAGTAAAGTACCAATAGCCAGGACAAATTAAGACTACTTACAGTGCTGAAAAAGCCCTGTTTCATAGCTCTCTTTATTTTATTTTTTTTTTAATTTTTATTAACATTTTCCATGATTATAAAATATATCCCATGGTAATTCCCTCCCTCCCCACCCCCACACTTTCCCGTTTGAAATTCCATTCTCCATCATATTACCTCCCCATTACAATCATTGTAATTACATATATACAATATCAACCTATTAAGTATCTTCCCCTCTTCCTTTCTCTGCCCTTTATGTCTCCTTTTTAACTTACTGGCCTCTGCTACTAAGTATTTTCATTCTCATGCAGAAGCCCAGTCATCTGTAGCTAGGATCCACATATGAGAGAGAACATGTGGCGCTTGGCTTTCTGGGTCTGGGTTACCTCACTTAGTATAATACTTTCCAGGTCCCTCCATTTTTCTGCAAATTTCATAACTTCATTTTTCTTTACCGCTGAGTAGAACTCCATTGTATAAATGTGCCACATCTTCATTATCCACTCATCTGTTGATGGACATCTAGGCTGGTTCCATTTCCCAGCTATTATAAATTGAGCAGCAATAAACATGGTTGAGCACGTACTTCTAAGGAAATGTGATGAGTCTTTTGGATACTGGAAACTCTGAAACTACTAGAGGAAAAAGTAGGGGAAACCCTTCAACTTATTGGTCTTGGCAAAGACTTTCTGAATACAACCCCAATTGCTCAGGCAATAAAACCACAGATTAACCACTGGGACCTAATGAAATTACAAAGATTTTGCACCGCAAAGGACACAGTGAAAAAAGCAAAGAGGCAACCTACAGAATGGGAAAAAATCTTCGCCAGCTATATATCTGATAAAGGATTAATATCTAGGATATACAAAGAACTCAAAAAGTTAAATAATAAGGAATCAAACAAGCCAATCAAAAAATGGGCTATGGAGCTAAATAGAGAGTTCTCAAAGGAAGAAATACGAATGGCATATAAGCATCTAAAAAAATGTTCTACGTCACTAGTCATCAGGGAACTGCAGGTTAAAACTACACTGAGATTCCATCTCACTCCTGTCAGATTGGCCACCATCATGAAAACAAATGATCATAAATGTTGGTGGGGATGTGGAAAAAAAGGAACCCTTCTGCACTGCTGGTGGGAATGCAATCTGGTCCAGCCATTGTGGAAAACAGTGTGGAGGTTCCTAAAACAGCTAGAGATTGATCTACCATATGACCCAGCTATAGCACTCCTAGGCATATATCATAGCTCTCTTTATAAATTCTAATTTTAAAAATGTCTTTTGAACTGGACCATAGAAATGAATGACTTTAAGGTCTTTTCCAAACTTAAAACCCTATAGTCCTGTAGAATGAAAGGAAAAGGTGCACAGGTCCGAGAAAGAAGTGAGCAACAGTCTTTGATATTTTATAGACCCCATTGTACAACGGGAATCACATACTTTCTTCTAGAAGACCATATGTTTAAAGTCATTCAGCATCTATCACCTGTGAGACATTTGAACTTTCTAATCACCTGTGGGATCTGTTGATGATCCACACTTAATTAATTAATATGAAAATTAAAACCTGGGGCTGGAGAAATGGCTTAGCAGTTAAGGCCTTTGCCTGCAAAGCCAAAGGACCCAGGTTCGATTCCCCAGGATCCACATAAGCCAGATGCACAAGGGGGCATGTGCATCTGGAGTTTGTTTGCAGTGGTTGGAGGCCCTGGCATGCCCATTCTCTCTCTGTCTGTGTCTCTTCTATCTCTCATTCTCTCTGCTTGCAAATAAATAAATAAATTTTAAAGGTCTTTAAAAAATTGGCTTCTGAGGAGTTACTCAGTCTTACTGTGGATGGACTTTCAAGTATGTAGTTATAGCATCTGAATGGTTAAAATGAGAAGACAAGAGAAGTAAAGGAAAGATTTTATACTCACTTGTGTGTGTGTGTGTGTGTGTGTGTGTGTGTGTGTGTGTGTGTGTGCACGCATGGCATACATGTGCCACAGTACGGGCAGGGTGGTTGGGGGCAACCTCAGAATGTTGATCCTCTCCTTCCACAGTGTTTGAGACAAGGTCTGCCTCATTGTTTCATCACGGGGGGTGGGGGTTAGGGGAAGGCCAGCCTTGAACTTTTAGGCTTCTCCTGACTTTATCTGTTTTAGCCTTAGGGGCACTGTGATCACAGATGCGTGCACAACATTGCATCTAGCTGTGTGTGGGTGCTGGAGATGTGAATTCTGGTTGATAATAAATATATGATGAGGTTACAGAGCAAGTGCCTTCAACTACTTAGCCCTCTCTCTACACTGAGCAGGGAAGTTTTCCTTTTTTAAACATTTTAGTATTTATTTTTATTTGTTGTTAGAGAGGAGAGCAAGAGTGAAAGAGCAAACCAGAGAGAGAACTGGAGCTCCAAGGCCTCAGCCACTGCAACTGAATTCCAGACTCTCGCTCCACCTAGTGGGATGTGCAACCTTGTGCTTGCCTCGCCTTTGTGCATCTGGCTTTCCCGGGATCTGGAGAGTTGAACTTGGCTCCTTAGGCTCTGCAGGCAGGTGCCTTAACCATTAAGCCATCTCTCCAGCCCCATAAGGATGAGTTTTTACTGATCTGAAATGATTAGTGGTGCGCTCTGTTTTCATAACCTATAGGTACACCCAACCCACATGAACAGCTGATGTGGTGTTTTTAGCCAGAGGAAATTTAGAATCATGGGCTCAGCACTGCACTTTGGACATTTTGGTCCATGGAAAGACTATTCTTCATTGTTCACATGGTGAATCTGATACCTAAAATAAAACTCAATAACAAAAATTGACAGTTCCTCAAAAAAGCAGACATTTCCACCAGCGTATCCCAAGTGTAAAGATAGCACACATGAAATGCTCTTTCAAAAGGTGTATTGACTTTGGCAGTCAACATTTCCATTTCAAATTCAGTGTCTGAATGGGGCAATCTTATGCTGAAATGTTTTCTAAACATGAAGTGCGATTATAATGATTTGACATTTTCTCAACAATATGTTTAACATATATATGAGTGAGAGAGAATTTCAAGTCAATTCACATGAGTTATATTACTAATAACATTTTTCCAGCCTTTAGCATGTCTGGAGAGCATCAGTTCCAACATACTTTGTCAACTGAAATAATAAATAGAGCCTACCCATTGTGGCGACGTGATACTAACTAAATATTTTGACTTGTCTTTGTTTATAACATATTAAATTTACTCTCTTACAGTTGGGGTCACTCCCACTCACAAGGGCCCAGCCTTGGTGCAAGACTTGTTTAGATCATTTTATTTTCTCTTTATTGCAACTTTTCAACTTCCTGCATTGAAATCACAATCTTCAAAGTTCCCCCAAATACATGTGCCCCTCATGGGTATCCTTTTGGGTACAAAGATGAGACAGGCTTCACCTAACTGATCTTTTGCAGAAAGAATGTGAAGAGTTTCAAATTCAACGGCACCATCTATTGGAATATCCTTGTAAGCTGTTTGGTACCAGGTTACAAGCTACTGTAATTTCTTGCCTAGAGTAGGATGTTGTAGTTAATCAGCTACATTAGCGCACATTTCTGGGATCCAAAGTAGATATAGGCTGATATAAATGAGATATGTCAATATGAAGTGGTTCAGAAATAAATTTTAGGGTATATTGAAAAGCAGGTAATGAGGGGAGGGAAGAATTGTGTTTCAAATTATGACAGAAAAGGTGCTATAAAATTTGCCCTCCCACATGAATAACTATAGTGCTGATAAAATTGTATCACAAAGCCTTGTTTGGCATTGGACAACTAGCAGGAAAGAACAATGACCCTGACAAATGAAAAACATGCAGAGTGCGTCACAGATTTGTATCAGCAATCAGACTGCACGCACTTTCCTTGGTGTGACGTGGAAAAGTGGTACTCATGCAGACAAACGGAGAAGAGGAAAATATGGAATTTTGATAATCAAGGAAGACTCCCTGGCTGCAGTGAAGCCCTGTGTGTTGAGGTGTTTGGAGGAAAGAAGTGCACAGTGAGTAGGCAGTCAGATTCTTTGGGGAACAGTAAGAGAAATAGACTCTAGGGGCAAAGTCAATTAAATATATCAAATAAATAAAGAAATAAACCAAGCCACATGTGGTGGTTTGATTCAGGTGTCCCCCATAAACTCAGGTGTTCTGAATGCTAGGTTCCCAGCTGATGGCGATTTGGGAATTAACGCCTCCTGGAGGCACTGTATTATTGGGGGGCCGGCTTATGGGTGTTATAGCCAGTTTCCCCTTGCCAGTGTTTGGCACACCCTCCTGTTGCTGTGGTCCACCTTATGTTGGCTAGGGGGTGATGTCCACCCTCTGCTCATGACATCGTTTTCCCCTGCCATCGTGGAGCTTCCCTCCAGCCTGTAAGCCAAAATAAATCTCTTTTTCCCAGAAACTGCTCTTGGTTGGGTGGTTTCTACCAGCAAGGCGAACCAGACGGCCACACCACACATGAGCAAGAGGCTGCTTCAATAATATATTTGCTATCTAAACAACACACTGCCTTTTAAAGGAAGACAAACTCCCATGGACACCATAATACACAAAAATCCTGATGTTCAGCATGCATAAAACCCCTAGTTATGCAAATGCTAGTGTAAAACACACCACATCATCTGGCGTAACTATGTACATCCATGACTGTGTGTCCTAAGACGTGCATTTGCTCAAAGCAGCCATGCACATACTAAGCTGACAGTGTGTTCTCTGAACTGTGTTTTCTGAACAACTTCAAATGCTTTTCATGAAGAAGAGTAAATAAGACACTGTCCAGCTGGTTACTAACAAATACTATCCCGGTGTGCTTCAGTGGATTCCCTAGGAACTTACATGGAAAAGATGAAGTCTTTTTCAACAGAGATAGTTCTGCTTGTCCACACCTTCACAAACAAAGTAGAAAAGATAAAATTATTTAAAAGACGCAAATAAACAGAAAACACATTTTACAAAATGCAGCCTACATTCATGGTAAAAAATAAAATGAAGCAGAAAGGGAGGACGGAAGTAAAGAAAGAAGGAAGAGGCAGAGGGAAGAAGGAAGGAAGAGAAAGAGGAAGAAAGGAAAGTCAGCAATGGAGAAAAGGAGCTGGCATAATCCAGTGAAGAGGATTGAAAGACCACATCACCATTATTTGTGAAATACTGAACTTCCCCATCCTTAAGGTAAAAAAATAAATCAATTAAGTTTGCTCTTACAACTCCTCTTAATTTAATTTTTCTTTTCAAGGTAGTGTCTCACTCTGGTCCAGGCTGACCTGGAATTTACTATTTTATCTCAGGGTGGCCCTGAACTCACTGTGATCCTCCTACCTCTGCCTCTCGAGTGCTGGGATTAAAGCCCTGCACCACCACACCTGGCTAATTTAGATTTTTTAAAAAATAAATATTTTATTTATTTATTTATTTGAGAGAAAAAGAGGTAGAAAGTGTGGGAGATAGAGGGAGAATGGGCACACCAGGGCCTCCAACCATTGCAAAGGAATTCCCCTTGTGCCCCATGTGCATCGGGCTTATGTGGGTCCTGGAGAATTGAACCAGGGTCCTTAGATTTTGCAGGCAAATTCCTTACCCACTAAGCCATCTCTCCAGCCCTAATTTAGAATTTTAATATGCAAACATACTGTAATTTGATCTTATTCCTGTATGATTACCCTGTTTTATTCCCTTTTCCAACCCTAATTTCATTGAGCACCCTTCCTTTGCCAACTAGTCTTTCTTCTGATTGGCTATCTCATTCTTCTTGTCCAACTTGTCCTTCTTCTGATTGGCTATCTCATTCCTCTTGTCCAACTAGTCCTTCTTCTGATTGGATATCTCATTCTTCTTGTCCTCCTCTGCCTTCTATGTCAAAACGTGGAGGTAACGACAACCAATGTGAGATTGTGAAGGCACCAGTCAGTTCACGCCTAGAGGACAGTGCCCTGAAGTACCCCTCCCACCACGCAGCTCTTCCCTCTGCCATGTCTCCTGAGCCTTGGAGGAAGTAACAGGGACGTCTGATGGAGGCCTGAGCTGTCATAAGCCTCATTTTCCGCTTTGACGAGTTTGGAGTGTCTCCATAGAGAAGCTTCTCTGGCAGCGACAGCAGCGCTCCTATTCTTTTTGTCGCCACCTCTGTAATGTTCCCTGTGCCCTGGAGGGTGTCTCACAATTTATATTCAGTTTTATACTTGAGCTTCTAGACAATGTAGTATAAATAAAACAAAAATTAAAAAGCACAGAAAAAAGAGAAACCTTTAAACTATTAATATCCATGGGTAAACTGATGGTTTAATCCTAACTAATCTTTAAAAAATGTCTCCATCTAGGGCTGGAGAGATGGTTAGTGGTTAAGGTGCTTGCCTGCAAACCCTAAAGATCCAGGTTTGATCCTCCAGGACCCACATAAGCCAGATGCACAAGGTGGCGCATGCTTCTGGAGTTTGTTTGCAGTGGCTAGAGGCCCTGGCGCGCCCATTTTCACTCAGTCTATCAGCCTCAATCTCTCTCTTTCTGTGTGTGTGCACGTCTGCCTCTTTCTAGTCCCTTCTTTCTCTCTCTCAAATAAATAAATGAATATAATATTAAAAATCTCCCAGTCATTGCTGGGCATGGTGGTGCACACCTTTAATCCCAGCACTTGGGAGGCAGAGGTAGGAGGATCACCATGAGTTCAAGGCCACCCTGAGACTACATAGTGAATTCCAGGTCAGCCTGAGCTAAAGTGAGACCCTACCTCAAAAGACAAAAAAAAAAAACAAAACTCCCAATCCAAAAATTATCAAGATCATACGATAAAAGGCTAATACATATATTTTTTGTCTTTCCTAGGAAAAAATATTAAGATTTACCTCCTAGAAATCCAGTCCCCAGATAGTTAGCCTGTCTAGTGCTGGAAAGCACTACATGAGCTACTGGGAAATGTGGCCAACAATGGTCTGAGCAAACAGAGGTCTAGGCTACTCAAAAGCAAACACCCTGACAGGATGTACACGCAAGTGCAATAGTGGCACACAGCCTCGGTGGGTAACCGATGGCTTTCTGATTGGTTAAGAGATCTGCTCAGTGTAAAGGAACCCATATTTGGAATTGAGAACAGGTCAGAATCCTATGGAGACAAAGATTATGCTCTTCAGTGTCCAGCTCTCACTAGTCTTTGGCTAAAAAAAAAGGGTTACATACATCAAATTCTTCTTAAATTAATAATGTTTATCCCATTTAAACTATGCTGACTATGCTTGCTGTTGGAGAATCTGTTCTTCTTTTTCAGAAGGTAACGAGACCCAAGGAGATAAACTACCCCTCACACTTCAGCCAAGCCACAGTTGAGACCACAGTGTAATTGGGGAGATGAGCAAGAGAGCTGCTTCCATCCTGAACCTGATGATCAGTGCCAGGGTGAAGGAGACAGATGCTGAGGACACTCAACCCCTATCAAAGCAGAGATAGAGAAGCTCTTAAGATCTCATCACTGAAGTAGAGTTAAAATTCAGTGTTCAGAACACCTAAGTTTATGAGGGACACCTGAATCAAACCAACACACCCATGTTAGTCCTAATTAAGCAGCATGTATTTAATCACTTAGGCTGTGCAGGATTCTACGGCAGATGACTCAGCTTGTCAAGTAGCAATACAGATTCCATTGTGTGTCTGTCACTCATTTTTACTAAGAATGCCATACTCACTTAGATAGATACACAGATCACTAACTCTCATTCTGTAATAATTTTATCAGTGTGAAACTACATCCTGATATTTAAAAACTGTTAGGTAATACATTTTATCTATAATTTTTTGGTGTGTGACTACAACTTAGCAATATTGAAATAAAATAGTGGTCATTTTCTCTTTTCAAATAAAAAATATGGCATCGATAATATAATATTTAGGAATCAAAAGCTACTATGGTGGTCCATGCCTGTAATCCCAGAACTTGAAAGATAAAAGCAGGAGGAAGATCAGGAGTTCAAGGTCACCTTCAGCCATGAGACCTTGTATGCATATGTATGTATATAATGTTTATATACAGTATTTTATGTAATAATTACATACATAATATTTACATGTGTAACATTTAGGAATAGAAATAACAAGATGCATAATCTCCCTGCCAAAAGCAACAAAACATTGTTGAAAGAAAGAAGAAGATTCAAATAGAGGACATTTCATGATTATGAATTAGAAAACAATAATGTTTAGATGCCTATTGTCCTGAAATGATCTACAGACTCAATGAATTGCACAGGATAGCTTTGTAAGCATCCTAAAATTTATAAGGAAATTAAATGACCCAGCATAGTACCAGTGATCAAGAAATACAATATAAGACTTAGAGCCACTGACTTAAAATTTTAATGACAAAGCAAAAATAACAGCTACAACGTGCATCCAGCAAAATGATACACAGGTAAATGGGTCAGGGTAGACAGTTTGGATGTGAATTCATGTTAATGAAGTGGATTTACAAGAAAGATGTCAAATTTACTAAATGGAAAAAAGATAATCTTTTCAACAAATAATATTGGTACAAGGAGAGGAACATGTGTAAAAACAATAAAGATCAAGTCCTTACTTTACAGATAATTCTCAACAAACTCACCCCATCACAGAAGGATAATTGTCGCATGGTCTCACTCACCTGTGGCTCCTAACCTGAATCTTCCCAAGATGCTGACATACCTAGTAAGCATCTCGAGAACCAGACAGTAGGGAGGGTGAGGCAGGAGGGGAAGTTAAGGGTCAGGGTGGGGAACACTAAACTGGACCCAAATGGCAATGGTACCATAAAATTTTACATTCCAAAAGACAGATTAAATGGTAGAACCTACATTAGGTCCTTAGAGGGAACAACTGACCCACAGGGTCCTGGAGAGGGTGAGATGAAGTGTAACCTTAATCTCCTGTTTCTTTCTCTTTCTCTCTCTCTCTTCCTCTTCTCTCTCTTCCCTCTATCTCTTTTATATCACCTATCTTTTTCTTCCTTCTTTTCCTTGGTGCTGGCCAGTAACTCCCAGTACCAGCATGTGGCTAACATCCACAATGAGCTATTGATCAGAGAGACCTACAAGGTTTCCCAAAATAAGACATATTTCTGCCACAGTACTTGATGACCCACCACAGGTTAGTGGTAAGACCCTACTGCTGAAGACACCTTATACTGTTGGTATGGAACATGGAGTGACCTGGCTGGAATCTGGAAGAGAATCAGTCCCCAGATAGTTGGATTGTCTAGTGCCAAAAGGTGCTACATGAGCAACTGGGGTAAAATGGCCAACATCTGTCCTGGCAACTCATGGTCTAAGCTACTCAGCAGCAAAAAACCTGACATAACACTCACCCAAGTGAAATAGTGGCACACAGCCATGGTGGGAAACCAACTGCTCTTGATTTGGCTAACTGATCTACTCAGTGGAACAGAACCCATAGCTGCATCTGGAAAACGAGTTAGAACCATATCCAAAAAATGAGATTGTTCTCCATTATCAAGCTCCCACCAATCATGGGCTACACTTAATAAATTCTCTCTAAAATAATAATGGTAATTCCATTTATCTGGTGCTGACTTCATGCACCATTGGAGAATTTGCTTCTCGTTTTCAGATGGGCACAGATCCTGAGGAGAGAATCAGCCCATCGCACCTCACCAGGCCCCAGATTACACCATAGAATAATTGGGGAAATTAGCAAGAGTGCTGCTTTCTTGGTGAACCTGGTACCAGCACCAGGGTGAAGGAGATAGACACAGAGAAAACTCAACTCCTACCAAACTAGAGATCCAGAGACACAGAGGCTCCCAAGACCTCATCACTGAAGTACACCCAAAATGAACCCATGATGGCTCAGGGAAGTTTGTAGTAGAGGGGTGGAAAGATTGTTGGGTCATTATGCACAGAGACACTGCCTCTTACCCATAACTGATGGCTAACCCCATAATGCAATATCCACATTCCCCAATGAGGAGGGTCCCTGTGAAGGAGGGAGGATAGAGAGGAGGCTAACAATGGTACCAACATGGCTATATACACACTGTGTACATAACTCACTTAAAAATGGTAAGATGAATTCTAGGCCTTAATGGTGCAAAAAAATAAAAACATGAGCCAGGTTTGGTGGCGCACGCCTTTAATCCCAGCACTCGGGAGGCAGAGGTAGGAGGAGCACCATGAGTTTGAGGCCAACCCTGAGACTACATAGTGAATTCCAGATCAGCCTGGACTAGAGTGAGACTCTACCTCAAAAAACCAAAAAAAAAGAAGAAAGAAAGAAACAAAAAAGAAAAAAAAACATGAGACTTCTAATAGAAAACATCAGAGTATCTTCCTGATTTCTTATAGACACAGAAAATGTGAACCACAGAAGAAGAAAAAAACATGAGTAAACAGAACTCAACTAAATTTAAAAGTTCTACTCTTCAAGCAATATTAGAAAAGATAATAAAAAGATAAGCCATATTCAAAATTGCCAATCTTTTTTCCCTATCTATCTATCTATCTATCTATCTATCTATCTATCTATCTATAATCTACCCAGCAATCTGTCTCTTCACCTATCATCTATCCAACCATCTATTATCTCTATTTCTTTGACTAAGGGCTCTTCTCCAGATTTTATTTAAAGTAACCTACAATTCAATTTATTATTGGGGCAATACAGAACATAGATCCTATACCCGGCATGAATTCAAAGTACTATGCAAGTAATTGCCAAAAATGGGTTTGACAATACATGAAGCAGACTGAGTTTTGGGCAGGCAAAGAGCTGAGAAACTGGAAGGCTACTGTAGTTATTTGATGCCTAGAGTTATGGGTATTTTTCTTCAATTGTTCTAAACGTTTGGGTGATGCCTTCCCCCACCCCTCAAGGAAGTTAGAAGTCTTATAGAAAAAAAAAGGAACCATGATTCTTCCAAGTAACTTTCCAAATCAGCCAGGACTGGAACACCAGAGAGATTCCTAAGTGAAAAGCAGACACACCCATGTTCCTGGGTTGGAAGCATTACTGCTATAAATGGGAACAAAACACAGTCCAGTGAACCTCATGTTTTGTTTTTGAACAGGGGACGGGGCCGGAGAGATGGCTTAGTAGTTAAGCTACTTGCCTGCAAAGCCAATGTACCTAGGTTTGTTTCCTCGGTAGCCATGTAAAGCCAGATGCACAAGGTGACCCATGCCTCTGGAGTTCATTTGCAGTGGCTGGAGGCTCCGGCACACCCATTCTCCCTCCGCCCCATAAATAAATAAATAAAATATTGTAGGTTATGTGAATTAAATGATAGAAGCATTATCATTCCTTCCAAAATTAAACTCCTGTGATTTACTCGTACATTTATATTTTTATCAAACATTCATTGGTAACTCCATCTATAGTTGTTAAATACTGCTGATACACAGAAAAATGAAACGCTTTATGGTTATTAAATTGATACCATTGAAGATACTTATAATGCTGAGGGAATTCAGATTGAAGCATTGCCCAAGCAGTTGCTTGGAGGTTGGCATGTCCCAAGGAAGCAAGTTGCACACATGGAGGGAAGCAGTGGGGTGGAGGCCAATGCAGGTACATGGTGCACGAAGAGAGGGTATAGCTGAGAAATTTGTCTGTCATGCCAAGGAGGTTGGATTTTATTCGCTAAAATCTTTAAGGATTCTTAACGTTTCTTTTCTACTTTTGTAAAACATGTTTTCAATTTTCCACAGCAAACCCACTTATTTTGAGATGTAGTCATTCCTCCCTCTTTATAGGCTCTGCATCTATGATTTCAACTAACTGATGATTAAAAAAAATGGAGAAGAAAAGCCTACATATTTCTATTTACATAGCCCTCACATTGTCATTGGTGTAACAACAAATAATTTATAGTATTGGATGCTATAAATTTCAGAGTGTAAAGAAGAATATGTGTAGGTTATAGGGATTTGAGCAATCTTGGATTTTGGTATCCACAGGATCTTGGAACCAAACCCCTGAGAAAACTGAAGGATGATTACATTCAGTTTCAGGCTGGGAAATCATGTCTTTCTGCTCATGTAAATCGTTGTGTCACTCAAAACTCACTGAGACACAGTCAGGAATGAAACACTTTCCCAGCCAGCTTGACTAAACAAAAATGAGGAAAGCTGGTGTGTCTAAAAAAAAAAAAACAAAACAAAACAAAAAAATAAATAAAATAAAGGTAAAATTCTCCTTGCTGAAAATACCTGTCCCTCTCACTTTCTTCTTCTTCTATAATATGGAAGAGCCTGAGCTCAGGTGAGATAGAAATACATTTGTAATGATAATATTTTAGAGGTATAAGCATACAGTTGGATCTGTGATAAGCAAGCAATAAAACCTGTTCTCTTTCCATGTTGGCATCATCACAGAAAGTTAAGCTGACAAAATTCAGTAGCATGGCATTTTGAGGCACCAACATAATAAATATGCATTGGCTGACTATCTGAGTGTGCCAATGAAATTTGTTCTGCATTGATTATAACTGAACCAATTGAACTGTAGTTCACAACATATGCTATATTTACATATGCTTTACTTATGGGTTATTTAATTTTAACACAATGCTACAAATAAACCTTATCCAGGCATGCATTTTTAAAGATTTGTGGGACCATATTACCAATATTCATATTATCAATCTTAAAAAATTTTTATAATAGTCAAATATAGGATCCAAAGGCACTCTGTATCTCAGTTGGGATTTGATTAGCAAACTGGACACCGTAGTAGGTGTTTCAAGTGGAGAAAATACACAGGGAATATAATCTTGCCTAATTAATGCAGGAAAGGCTGAAGTAATATTAAAAAGTCAGAAAACAGTGATCTCAATAAATTTCCATGAGTATCTCATCACAGGAGGCACCTGGAAGCAGGTGATCAAACTCCATCTCTGCCATCTGCAGGAGCTCAGCTCTCCTGGAGGGTGTTGGCTTCCCTGGATAACCCACCTGAATCTCCCACAAATGCCTTTTACCCATACTTTTTTTTTTTTTTTTTTTTTTTTTTTTTTTTTTTTTTTTTTTTTTGGTTTTTTGAGGTAGGGTCTCACTCTAGCCCAGGCTGACCTGGAATTCACTATGGAGTCTCAGGGTGGCCTTGAACTCATGGCGATCCTCCTACCTCTGCCTCCCGAGTGCTGGGATTAAAGGCATGCGCCACCACGCCCGGCTCACCCATACTTTTTAAACCAAGTCCCTCTAGCCTCTAGGTCTGGTCAGTGGAGCTTCCAAACTCCAAATCTACTTCCATGCTGCAAGATAAGATCTTTTAAAAATAGGATCACACCACATTACTGAAATCGGTATCTAGCTCAGTTTTTCCAGACACATACGTTGAAATTGCTGACGCACAATAATACTACACACTTGATGGAGTCGTCAAACCAGCCCCCAGCTAAGGAAGCTGTATTGGCTCTCTCCTGGAAGTCAAGGCACTAAATTCCTAATGCCACAGTTCCTACCTGAAGGCGTGAATTTTCCATCCCTGCCACACTTTTCAAAGTGAGCTAGAAGCTTAATGACTGAGCACACTGCGGGAATGGGCACACCAAGACTTTCAGTCTCCGCAAACGAACTCCAGACACATGCACCACCTTGTGCATCTGGCTTAGGTGGGTCCTAGGGAATCAAACGTGGGTCCTTTGGCTTGGCAGGCAAGCAGATTTACCACTAAGCCATCTCTCCAGCCCCCCATTTTTTTAATCTACATATTTTCTTGATTCTGTGTTGGTGAGTTGCTTAAATAAAGTATTAAATCTATAGATGATGGTTTAGGCAGAGGCAAGAAGGAATTCTGTTATAGTAAGGACCTGTGACTCCATCCTAAATGAGGGCCAAGACAATCCATCTGATGTCACTCTGGAGGATGTGCTGGGTGCTGTTTTCAGGCTGAGCGCCCAGCAGGGATCACAAACAGATCACCCTCCATCAGAGGAAGCCTCTGTCTTATGACCAGGTCAGAACCACTTAGCTCAGGCATTCATACAACAAGCACAGAACTTTCTCTCTCCTCTCTTGTGCAGTGAAAAGCAAGGTACTTGGGAGTTCTTCCCACCACAAGTATTTCTCATCCCCCAGGGAGCTATGAAGCCAACGGAGTCCAAGTGTGGCAAGCACCAGCGTGTCTTGTGGAACCAACTTAAGCCAAGGGCAGTTGTCCTCTCCACTGGACCATGAGAGGAAAGTGTCCATGAAGACGGAGTAGGCACTAAGAGGAAAGCAGCACGTTGTGAATATGGTTCGTGAGTGCAAGGTATCTGGAAGCTAAATTTGCTCACGCCCAACTGAATATGACCTTGTCTAACTTCCACCAGAAGAAGTGGGCTTCCCTACAGGGGGATGACTCTGACTTTCTACAGCAGACAAACCATTTATATGGTCATGGGGTGTCCCGTGAGTCCACAATTAGCCCACAACAGAAAGCGGTAGAAAATCAGAAGTTGTTTCTGAAACTAACAACAAAGTTGTGGACAGGAGACAATCAAATTGGGTGCTAAGATCCCAGAAGTATTCATAATGAATCTCATACAGAGCTTGTCAGTGACTCCATGTAATATTTCTGTACACGCCCTCATCAGTTCAGGCAACCTTAAGGAATGAATACAGTCTAAAGTGCCTCCAGAATCCAAAGATCCTTCCAAAATTTGAAGCATTTCTTCCTCAGAGACTAGGACAAAAAGGCAAGGAAATCATGGTATGTGAACAATCCCAGACCACCATGCCACTAGGACATTCATTGAAATAGCAGACCACTCATTTTTAATGGGATTTTCTCTCATCTGTCCTACATGTGTCTCAACCAGGCCTCTGACATATTTTCTACATACTGATTGTCTAATTTAATGAGCATAGTTCACATCAATTGGAAGACAACCTGAACATTCTGTGGGTCTGTGATATAATCAAGGTCTTGTAGATTAAATTGTGACCGTTATTAGAAGATTTGCTCAGGGCTGGAGAGATTGCTTAGTGGTTAAGGCACTTGCCTAAAAATCTAAGGACCAGGGCTGGAGGAATGGCTTAGTGGTTAAGGTGTTTGCCTGCAAAGCCAAAGGTCCCAGGTTCAATTCTCCAGGACCCATGTTAGCTAGATGCACAAGGGGGCGCACGTGTCTGGAGTTTGTTTGCAGTGGCTGGAGGCCCTGGAGCTCCCATTCTCTCTTTCTCTCTCTCTCCCTCTTCCTCTTTCTCTGTCAAATAAATAAATTAAATAAATTAAAAAAAAATATCTAAGGACCAGAGTTCAATTCCCAAGTAGCCACATGAAGCCAGATGCACAAGGCAGCACATGCACACATCTACAGTCCATTTGCAGTGGCTAAAGCTCCTGGCAGGCTCATCCCTCCCTCTCGATCTGCCTTGTTCTCTCTTTCAGACAAGTAAAATATTATTAAATAAGATTTGCACAGACCAGAGATTGGTCAGCTAAACTGACCTCAGTTCTTATAAAGTAAATAATAATAATAATAGCAATGCCTCTAATTGTCTTTACTAATTAGAACAGATGAAAGACAACTTCATACTAGGGGTTGAAAGGCAAGTGTTGTTTTGACATTTACAGTGGATATCTTGTTAAATGTGTGATAATCCACTTACTAAGATTTGTCTGTATTTTCCATGGACCAGTTAGGCGAATTAAAGCAGGATGGGTGCAACAAGACTTGTCAGTATCTTTCAGTGCTTGAGGGGAGGTGTTTGTGATGACATGTTCAATCTTGATGGATGTCATAGTTTGCTTAGGAGACTTATCTGCTCTGAAGTTAGTTTTGGTAGGGGGCATGTGTCTAGACATTCATCTATTTCTTCCAGGATGTCTAATTTTTAGGAGTATAGGTTTTGGAAATATGTCCTGATGGTTCTTCCAACTTCATTGATGTCAGCTCAAGGAAGAGACAAGAGAGATGGAAGGGTTCAGGGGCTGGGAAACAGGAGGGAAGAGGGAAATGTACACAAAAAAAATCTCAAATGAATTGGTACCATAGAAACCTACTTCCTGCATAATGGACTGAAAACATATAGCCCTCAAAGCATGTAGGGATAGTCTGGTAAGAAGGGCCCTGGGGAAGGTAGGAGGAAGCCTAACCCTAAAACATTTGGCTCTGGCTTACAACCTCAGGTGCCAGAAACTACTTAAACCCACAATGAGCTGTTGATCAGAGAGACCTATAAGGTCCCCCAGACAAGACAGACTTCTGTCAGAGCACTTGATTACCCACCTGAGGTAAAAGGTAAGTAAGACCCTACTGCTGAAGACACCACATGCTGCCAACACAGAACATCAAGAGGTCCAGTGAGTCTGAAAGGAAGGCAGTTCCCAGATGGTCAACCTGTACAGTGCTGAAAAGTGCTACATGAGCTCTTGGGGAAAGTGGCCAACGATGTCGTGAGCAAGCAGGGGACACTGCTGTGTGAAAAAAACCAACCTGACAAGATGTACGCACCTGTGCAATAGTGGCATACAGCCTAGATAGGTAACTAGTGGCTCTCTGATTGGCTATGAGATCTGCTCAGTGGAAAGAAACCCATAACTGGAGTTAGGAACCAAGTGAGAACCCTAGGGAGACCAAGATAATGGACTCCAATAAGAAGCTCCAGCCAGCCTTCATCCAAAACCTTAACAATGCTTATCCACTTTAAGCTATCCTGATCTCACTCTCCATTGGAAAATGTTTTTCTTTTTCAGAAAGCAATGAGAACCAAGAACAACCATAATCTACCAACAAGACAAGAATAGGTAGCTGACTCTGTAAGGAGTTGAACCACCCCTTGCACAGCAGCCAGGGCCCAGGTGAAACCACAGAGAAATTGGCGGTATGAGCAAGGGTCCTTCCACAACGAGCCTGACAACCTGAGCCAAACTGATGCAGACAGACACTGAGGAGACCCAAAATGCACCAAAGCAGAGATCCAGAAGCAGCTGAGAGCTCAACACTAATGTAGAATTAAAGCACATCCACCAAGGCTCAGGGAAGTTTACAGAAGAAGGGCTGGAAAGAACGCAAGAGCCATGAGGTGGGAAGGAATCTCCAGAGAATAACCCTCCCCACAATGGCAGACTGCTGTTCTTACAACTCATAACCTACGAGTACATGGTGCTATATGGTGAATACCAGCAATCCCACTAAGGATGGCCCTCAGTGGAGGGAGGGGGTCAGAGAGGAAGGAAATGATGGCACCAACATATGATGTATCCATGCAAAGTTTCTACTTACTAAAAATAATATTTTTAGGGCTGGAGAGATGGCTTGGTGCTTCAGATGCTTGCCTGTGAAGCCGAAGGACTCAGGTTCAATTCCCCAGTACCCATGTAAGCACATGGTGGCGCATGTGTCTGGAGTTTATCTGCAGTGGTTAGAGACCCTAGCAAGCCCATTCTCTCCCTCTCTCAACCCCCCCTTTTATCCCTCTCTGCTTGCCAATAAATCAATATATATATTTTTTAAGTATAAGAACATTTAGATATATGCTACCCTCAAATGGTGGTAATTAACCCAACCCAGATTCTATAAGTTAACAGAAGATAAACAGGCTCAGTTTTCACCTTAAAATTATACATATTGAAATGCACATTGTTTAGTCAAAGTTCACATAAGGGTATTTAATACAGGCATCCTATTTTTATTTACAACTAGTGTTATAGTAGTTATCTATATTAAACTTCTGGAAGTTTTGTGACAGAAAGTACCATGTGGAAGGGAAGCAATTGTTGACTCTCAATGTCACCTATGTCATTAGATGGATTGAATGGTGCACATGGCAAAGTGGGTTTGCAGTCTGTGCCCCTGTTCATCCTGGGTATTGTTATTGATTAATGTCTTCTGAATGGTGGTAGATATGTTATAAATTTACTGAGGAGATTATATCAGATATCCAAAAGACTTAAATCCTGTAAAACAGAGAGAATAAGGTAATCAAAGTTCCAGACTTGGAAGCTGGAAGAGAAACGAATGCCAAGAAGAAGAGAAAGGCACTTCAGTCCAATGGGCATGCTGCACCAAGAGATGCTTCAGTTGGGGAGATGTCCCACTTGGCTGTCTGCATTTGGTTTCTCCTAAAAATGTCAATGACTGCACAATCCCACTGTTAACCCACCAATTTGTACAAATAAGGTCCAGTGAATGAGGCAGTGGGAAAGGGCTGAAGATATATGTTAGGGCTAGTTAGCTATCAGGATTAAGGAGAGGGTGAAGTTTATGGTAATTGGATCTATATATTCTTACCATATTTTTTTTAACTTAACTGTGGAGCTGTAAGTTTTATTTCAGTTGATGAATGTGGTAATTTGAATATGATAGTTTAGATATATGGCTCCATAGACTCAGGTATTGCATTAAAATTGAGCTTGCAATGTGTGCACCTAGCGGGCAGATCCCTGCTACAGGAGGGGTGTGCATGTCACTGGGGGCTGAATGCTGGGGTCTAGCTCTAAGGTGTGTTTGGAGGCAGATCTTCAGTTCAGCCCTGGTAGATAGCAGCTTGAGCTCTGGTGGCTCGAGCTTCCTGGGGGTGTGTCTCCCTGCTTGGATCCATGAATGAGAGTCAGAGTCTTCCTCTATTCATGGTGTTCCCTGAGACTCTGTAAACCCAAAATAAATCCCTTCCTCCCATAAGCTGTGTCTGGTTTGGATGTTCTTCCCAGCAACATGGAGCTGACTACAACAATTATCATGATCCAAATAAAAATAATCTGAGAACTATTTTGTCTCTTAGATCCAAACCATTTAAATTCTACTTGGGATAAATTTTGCTACAAATTAAAATATGAAACAGTATACTTTAAAATCTGAATGATGAAAAAACTGAATAGATTTTCCCTTCTCTCTTTTTTTTATTTTAGATTATATACAAGTTTTTTATATGCATATTTGGACAGAGTGGGGAAAATGACATTGATTCTTCCCTGTATAAATTATGAGCAAAGGGGAAAGAAAAGAAACTGGAAGCTACTTTGGGTTGCTAGTGATCTATGTCCAACTGTTTGATACAACTATAATAGAATACCACAGAGTAGTCAATTTATAAAGAGCAGACAGTTTTTCAAGTTTTTTAAATGAAAGGGTTTCATCTTGTGATGATGTTCTCCCTGGATCGTAGCATTGTGGAACATATCTCATTATAAGAAAAGGCAAGAGATGGGACTTGCAATCTGAAGCACTTTTACAGTAGGCATTATCCATGCATTGCTATGGAGCCTTCAAGCCGTAAACACCTTTCATCAGGCCCTCTAGACATTGTTGAGTTGTATGCTTAGTTTCTAACATATCTATTTTGTTGGACATTTTAAAACTGAGAGCCATTTAGTTGTCACAAAGGGTCAATTCAATGATGTAAAAGCTGCCAACAAACAGCAATGGGACACAAGGCTGTAGCCCAGTGCCAGCAACAGGTGAGATGCCTGGATTGGGCAGAATGGGGAATCAGAGGATTTGTCTGTGGACTTTAAAGGCAGAGATGAGGTAGTAGTTTGGAAGCCAGGAAACAGAACTTGAATAAATTGCGAAGAAACTAATATGCTTTACTTGTTATTTTCTTTATGTAAACTCATTAAAATAGTGTCTGATATCTGATTTTACATACTAGATGTGAAGCACAGATCTGTTTTGTCAGGTTCTATTCAGTTACTTTCTTGGAAAATTTCCCTATCACTGTTGCAAGAAAGATGAGTGATTTCTTTTCTTAATATTTAATTTATTTGTTTATTTGAGAGAAAGAGGGAGAGAGAGAAAGAGAGAAAAAATGAGCATGCCAGGGCCTCCAGCCACTGCAAACAAACTCCAGATGCACATGTCATCTTGTGTGTCTGGCTTACATGAGTACTGGAGAATCGAACCTGGGTCCTTAGGCTTCACAGGCAAGTGCTTTAACAGTTAATCCATCTCTCCAACCCCAAGAGGAGTAATTTATTAGTCTTATTAATGTGTCATGAGGCCAAGTACCTTCCCTTTTCAACCTGATTTCATCAGCTACAAAATAAATATACATTTTGAACTAGTTTTATCCTTAAATATGAAGAAAGAGAAGCACAAAAACCATCCATTAAGAATTATAGATATTCATCTGGGCATGGTGGCACATGCCTTTAATCCCAGCACTTGGGAGGCAGAGGTAGGAGGATTGCTGTGAGTTGAGGCCACTCTGAGAACACAGAGTGAATTCCAGGTTAGCCTGGGCTAGAGCGAGACCCTACCTTGAAAAACCAAAAAAAATAAAATAAAATAAAAAATTAATGATATTCCCTAAAGCTTTAAACTTACATATCAATTATACTGATGGGCAGTGTCAGTGCATCTTCAAACAAAACAAAATGGTCATATTTCTTCAGCTCTTGAGAGTACACTTGTGCCTGTCAGCAGATTGAATAACAATGATGCCAACAATGATGCAGACAAGATGTTTCTTTCAGTTTCAGAACATTTATCTCCTTTCTTAAAATTTCAATAAGTGCATATATCGAATGTTCAAAATTATGGGTGTAATTGTGGCATTTCCATACATGTATGTCATGCATTATGGTCTCCCTCCACTGCCCTCTCTTGTTCTCCCTCTCTACTCCATTGTTGCTTTCCTCTCCACAAATAGTCCCATTTCTACTTTCATGTTTTATACATGTATGTTTATGTATAGTTTATATAGTACATATATATATAGGTATATATGTATTATATTAATATATGAATGTGTATATGTTGATATTCATATACATAGTTTTAAGTTTTTAATTTGATTTATTTATTTGAGAGTGAGAAAGAGGCTGAAAGAGAAAGAATGAGTACACCAGTGGCCTCTAGCCACCACAAATGAACTCCAGATGTGTATGCACCACCTCGTGCATCTAGCTTACCTGGATACTGGGGAATAGAACCTCAGTCCTTAGGTTTTGCAGGCAAGCACCTTAACAACTAAGCCATCTCTCTAGTCTTATACATAGCTTTTAACTGAAATTCCCACATGAGACAAAATGTCGAATATTTGCCCATTTTCTCAACATGGTATTTCCAATCACATCATTTTTTTCTGCAAGTAAATGACATGATTTCATTCTTTTTAAGATATGTATATAGTGTGTGTACAGCCATGATGGAACCATCATTAGCCTTCTCCCTGTCATCCCCCCATGAGGATTGTGAGTGTTGCATTGTGGGGATGGCCGTCAGTTATGGAGGAGAAGCAAGGCCTCTATGCATAATGACCCAGCTTATGGATCTAACAATCTTTCCAAACTCTCTTCCATGAATTTCCCTGAGCCATATTGGGTTCATGTTAGGTCTATTTCAGTGACAGGAGGTCTTGGGAGTCTCTCTGTCTCTGGATATCTGGTTTGGTAGGAGCTGAGTGTCCTCTGTGTCTATCTCCTTCACCCTTGTGCTGATACCAGGTTCACCAAGAAAGCAGCTCTTGCTCATTACACCACTAACTCTATGGCTTCAGCTGTGGCCCTGGTGAGGTGTGACAGGCTGATTCTCTCCCCAGGTTCTGCATCCATCTGAAAAAGAGAAGCAAATTGTCCAACAGAGAGTAAGGTCAGTGCAATATACATGGATATCTATTATTATTTTAGAGAGAATTTAATAGGTGTAGGCCCTCTTGTAGCCCACTATTGGTGGGAGCTTGATATTGGAGAGTGGGCTGGTTTTGGGATATGCTTCTGACTTGTTTCCCCGTTCCACATATGGGTTCTGTTCCACTGAGCCAAATCAAGAGCAGTTGGTAACCCACATGGCTGTGTGCCACTGTTGCGCTTGTGTGAGCATCACGTCAGCTTGATTGCTGCTGAGTAGCTTCAACCAGAATCTGCTGTTGCTTAGACAGATGTTGGTCATTTTCCCCCAGTGGCACATGTAGCATCTTCTGGCACTAGACAAGTTAACTGTCTGGGGACTGACTCTCTTCCAGTTTCCAGCCAGGTCACTCCATGTTCTGTACCAACAGCATATGGTGTCTTTGGCAGTAGGGTCTTACCACTAGCCTTTGGTGGGTCATCAAGTACTCTGACAGAATTTTGTCTTCTTTTGGGAAAACTTATAGTTCTCTCTGATCAACAGCTCATTGTGAATGTTACCCACATGCTGGTACTGGGAGTTACAGTTCAGTGCCAAGGGAAAAGAAGGAAGAAAAATATAGGTAATATAAAAGAGAGACAGAAAAACAAGAGCAGATTTAGAGGCCTAATTTCTAGAATCTACAAAGAACTCAAAAACCTAAACAATAAAAGGTCAAACAACCCACTCACAAAATGGGACAGAGAACTGTACAGGAAGTTCTCGGAGGAAGAATTACAAATAGCAAACACTCACTTAAGAAAATGTTCAACATCCCTAATTATCAGGGAAATGCAATTTAAAACAACTATGAGATTCCACCTTACCCCAGTAAGGATAGCAAACATTAAAAATGCTAATGACAACAAATGCTGGTGAGGTTGTAGATAAATGAGAACCCTCATTCACTGTTGATAGGAGTGTAAGCTGGTACAACCACTGTGGAAAGCAATATGGAGACTCCTAAAAATTGACTATAGAGGTACCAACAGACCCAGTTAGTCCCTTACTAGGCATTTATCCTAAAATCTCCATAGCTCGGCTCAGAGATATTTGCTCAACTGTATTTATAGCTGCTCAATTCACAATAGCTAAGAGCTGGAATCAACCAGATGTCCATCATTAGACAAATGGATAACTAAGATGTGGTATATTGACACAATGGAGTTCTATGCAGCAGTAAGGAAAAACAGCGCAATGAAATGTGAAGAAAAATGGTCAAACTTGGAGCAGATCATTCTCCGGGAACTCACCCAACCACAGTATGATAATCATCGCATGATCTCAGTCATCTGTGGTTCCTAACCTGAATTTACCCAAGATGCTGACATGCCTAATAAACATCTCGAGGACTGGACAATTGGGATGGTGGGGAGGGAAGGGAGGGGGACAAAAATCTGGACCCAAAAGGAAACAGTACCATAAAATTGTACATCCTGAAAGACAGACTAAAGAGTTGAACCTTTTTCAAGTGCTTAGAGAAAATACCTGATTCACAGGGGTCTGGAGAGGGTATGATAAAGTCTATCATAATTTCATTCTTGAGGACTCACTTAAATTCTATTTGGCGTATGTGACACAATTATTTTTCTCCATTAATCTGCTGGCAGATGCATTAGCTGGTCCCACCAATTAGAAAGTGCTGCAATAAATTTGTATGTGCAGCGTCCATATTGCATACTGACCTAGATCCCATCACACACACTTACTTTTCTCACATGCTACTAAGTCTCTCTCTGAGTGCAACGGGAATAAGGATCAAACCTGTGGAGTCACTTTTCTGATTCTATGATTTTTTTTAAAGCCAGTTTCCTTTGTTTGTACAGAGTATTCTGTAAATTCTATTGGGTCATAAAAAGATTAAAGAAGATACAGTTTTTAAAAGACCTTGCCTTGTAGTGAAAGTGACTGACAGATTCCAAGATAATGGAGATACCAGAAGAATTTAATATCCTGCGTATGAGATCTTTGTCAAACAAAGTCCCCAAGTTGCACTCCTCTTGTTGTACTCTTGCCTGGGTAATTAGGCTGCAAAAAGCTAACAGATGTTAAAATAGAAGTATAAAACACTTTAAACATCGCCAAGAGAGTCTCTTTTATGGAAAACCTTGTCAATATAGGAGAAAATAATGCTTTCAAGCAAATGTAAAGCACAATTCCTAGGACTTGCTTTAAATTTACTAAGTGCTTAGTTTTCATATTCATTGTAGCAAATTACCCAGGAGAACTCCGCAGAATGTCATGAATTCACTATCCAAAGCTTTAAGCACTTTAGTAAGTGAACATGAGAAAGACTGAAACCTTGACAGCAGCAAGTTGTCCCACACACCTGAGACAGAGCAGATAAGACTGAACGGGAGGAGCCTTTCTCCTCTTAGGTCATAGAGAGAGGGAGGGAGACGGCTGGCTTTATTGTTTACCAGTATATTAGTTCGCATTTTTGTTGTTGCTGCTATGACAAATAATGAGAAAACAAGTTAAAATGAGAAAAGATCTAGACCGATTTTGGTTCATGGCTTCAGAAGTTTTAATCCATTTCAGCTAGCTTCTTCACTGTTCCTGGGCCATGGTGAGATAGAATGTTACAGTGGCAGGAACACACTATGAAGGAAGTTGTTCACCTTACAGAGGCCAGCAACCAGAAAGAAAAATAGCACGGGTCCACGGACAAGATACCCCTCAAAAGGCACACCTCCAGTGACCTACTTCCTCCAACCAGGCCCCACCGCTCAATTGCACCATCAAATTATGATCCTATCAAGGGCTGGATCCACTGATTATGTACGAGCCCTCAAGTCCAACACATCTTCATTATTGTATCCACTAGCTGGGGACAGATCCTTCAGTGCCTTAGTCTTTGGAACGGCATTGCACACCGAGCCCATCACATCTAAATTTGGGGTCTAACTTGGAGAAAGAGTCCATCAGTTTCATTGCATCACTGAATCATCATGAAAAATGGCAGCTGCTTAGAAGCCATGGAGAAATGAAGCTTCATAAGCTATAAAGAAACTCTAGTGAGTCAATGGCATCCCTTTCAGGCTAGAAAGATGATAAAGCAAAAATCTCTTGGGCAGCAGCAGGACCAGGTGTTCAGGATAACAGAATACCTCATGATTCTCCACAGTGACTGATGGATGCTGGTGAGATAAACAAGGAATTCCCCCACATCCCTTGCCTGAGTGGGAGGAAAGGACATGGTGAATATGGAAGTTAGAAAGGGTCGATTCAAAGCAAACTGTCTTTCTTACTGTTCTATGCTATGGTCAAGTGGAAAGAGAAACGTCAATCGTTGAACACTATTCATTGGTGTCTAAGCATTGAGCATTGGATGATTAATAGTTGTCTATAATGTTTTCCCTAAGAATCACCAAGCAGCCTCGTGCCCCCCAATTTCCACTCTCCTTGACATTTAGAATTACCTCGGAATACTTGAACATGGGTAGGAGTGATCATTTGTCATTTCTATGAATGCATTCTTCATTCAAGAAACATTCTTTTCTTGCTTCAGGATCAAACTGGCTTTGAGACAGGTTGAACAAGAGCCAGAGCACCTGCACCAGCTCTTACGTAAGCAAGAGATGAACCTGACACATTACTCAGACTTTTCTCCCATGGGCTTTGTAGCTGTGAACGCTCACAAACATAAGAGCGGGACCTCCACCACCCACTAGCAGATGGGAGAGTATTCTCACTCTCTTCTTTAAGATACCTCTGCAGAAGACCTCTTTATAACTTTCCCCACCCCTCTCAACTTGGAGACTATTGTTTGTTAGTCACAAACAAACACAATATACATTGTCAAGAATGGATCTGACTTTACACAACATGGAAGAGTAAGTATATGTTATCTATAATTCCAACATGCATCGCCTAACTGAAAAATGGACATTAAATTTGGGTTCATTAGAATCATTGCTAATTACACAGGACTGTCATGTTACAGCACAGCCATATGATATCTTTTTAATCTGTTGGGTAGTGAAAGAAATTCTGGTTTTTGAAGGGATGACCTACATTTAGGTATGACGTCATCTGTCAGTTACTAATGTTGCTCTTTCCTGGTGGCATATGTCCTTTTCTAGTTCATTGCAAACACGGATTTCAGATGCTGCAATAGATTCTAGGACTGCCAATCACAAACTCTGCACAGTCGGGTCTGGCCTTTCTACTGACTTGTGCTTCCAGTGAGCAAAGCGCAAATCTAAAGGAGGATTTCGGGGGCAGTAGCAGGGCTGGGGAGTGGGCTCAGGGAGGGCATGCCAGGCAAGCACGAGGCCCTGCGCTTTGATCTGTTGCACCTAACTTGAAGCCCAGTGAGGTGGCATGCACCAGTAATCCAAGTATTGGGAGTTGGAGACAGTAGAATCCCTGGGATCCCTGGCTAGCTAGTCCAGCAGAATTGGTGATCTCCAGACACCCCGTCATAAAAAGTGAGCTGGAGAATGCTTGAGGAGAAACCTGACGTCCACTCCTGGTCTCCACATGCACACGCACCCTCCATACACACAACCACTTGCTTACAGACATGCATGGATGCACACCAGCACACCACACACAGACACATACAAAAAGAATTTCAGAGTGATTTGGATATCAATAAATAACACCTCTCAAATAATAAATATCTTCTGTATTTTATTGTCTCTTTCTTAAAGAAAAAATTCCACTGCACCAAGAAATAGTTTCCATACTCAACTTTGGAACATGCAATGAGAGATAGTAAACTTCAAATAGGAAAGGGAATAAAGAGCCTATTGTAAAACTTTACTGTGCAGTTAGTTACATGAGGCCATTTGTTCCTTCTTCGCTCTAGATTACTTTTATAATTAAAAAGAAAACTTTAAACACAAGTAAAATAACAAAGCTGCATATTATGTAGCTCAGTGGTAGTTGAGCTACATTATCAGATCAGTGATAAAACAGGAAGCCCCCCAATTAAAAGAAGCACTTAACATCAGACAGGGCCTCTTTTTTAAAGGTAAGAAGCATAGTGTTTTCTCTATTAGTCTTGATTTTCATAAGACAGCCTGGAGATATAATGTGATTTGTCTTTAGATGAGTCTTTTAAGAGACTTAAGCTAGAATAAATATCATGTCTTGAATTGGTGTTATCAAAGTTAATGTCTTTGTAGTTTCTGGCTTTAAAATGAGCATAAATCACTTCTTGCAGGATCCCATATGGTATTTTTCCAACGCAAAGCATTCAACATTAATGATATTACTTTAGTGTAAGGAATAGATATAAACTAGGCACAAGATATAGTGCTGATACTATTGCAATTCTTTTTTTTTTTTTTTTTGAGAGCAACAGACAGAAAAAAAGGCAGAGACAGAGAGAGAGAGAATGGGTGCACCAAGGCCTCCGGCACAGCAAACGAACTCCAGACACGTGCTCCCCCTTGTGCATCTGGCTAACTTGGGTCCTGGGGAATCGAGCCTTGAACCAGGGTCCTTAGGCTTCACAGGCAAGTGCTTAACCACCAATCCATCTCTCCAGCACTACTGCAATTCTTTATTTGTAATTATAACAAGGTACAATGAGGTGAATGGCCTATGTTTGCTATATTTTTATACATACAATAATTTTAATATAGGTGTATTTTTATTTCTTATTACATATTATTTTTCTGCCTACATCATTCAAATAAGGTTATTCTTAAATCTAAAATTATTTTTCATTTAGCTATGAAATGTAATTTACACAGAAGTATATTTATATAAAAACCTTAGTTGTTGGGAAAGAAGCACTACCCTCCCTTCTTTTTTTTTATTCATTTTTTATTTATTTGAGAGCAACAGACACAGAGAGAAAGACAGATAGAGGGAGAGAGAGAATGGGCGCGCCAGGGCTTCCAGCCTCTACAAACGAACTCCAGACGCGTGCGCCCCCTTGTGCATCTGGCTAACGTGGGACCTGGGGAACCGAGCCTCGAACCGGGGTCCTTAGGCTTCACAGGCAAGCGCTTAACCGCTAAGCCGTCTCTCCAGCCCTACCCTCCCTTCTTTGAGACATCTCTGCCAAAGGTGTTCTTAAGGAAGTGTGTTATCAGGGGCTGAAGAGATTGCTCAGTGGTTAAGGTGTTTGTCTGCAAATCTTGATGGCTTGGGTTTAGTTCCCCAGTACCCACATAAAGCCAGATGAACAAGGAGACACATGCATCTGGACTTCATTTGTAGAGGCAAGGGGCCCATGTTCACCCACACCTTGCTCACACTCACGCTGGAATGGATAGAAATCAACTGAAATTTAGTTACATTTGTTTGGAGGCATTCTGAATAATCCAATACTTTTTAATTATTATTTTCATTAATAATTATTATTTAATATTTTACTTTTTATTTATGTGAGAGAGGCTGATGCAGAGAGAAAGGGAGAATGGGCTTAGAGAGCAGTATGTGTTCGTTAATATAATTGGGAAAGGTGATATTTTTCATGTTTTTTTTAGCCTTCTACCACCTGACTAAACATCCTCATTGTCATCAACGTGTTGGAAAAGACAAGACAGTTCTCCCAACTTGTTTCATCAGAAATAGACATAATGAAGACTTTGAACCACATCATTAAGTTATTTCAAGTCATTCATTTGAAAAAGCATGCTTCTCTTGTCATGGAGGTGGCATCTAAAGGGACATTACTGAAATACATCCAGAGAGCTGGCTATCTGGAAGAGGCAGAAGCCTGTCACATATTTAAATAGATCATACGAGGCTTACTTTACTGTCACACACTGATGAAAAACCCCAAAATATACTCCGGACCACCACCAGGAGGATCAAACTTTCCGACTTCGGATTAAGTTTATGATTGAAAGGACGACGGGTCATCTCACAGGGGTGCGTCCTTCAACATTCTGCTCCAGCACGCTTTAACCGAACATCCCACAGTGTCGCTAGAAGGGGCAGGTGGAGTTGAGGAATTATCTTATTCCTTACTGTGATAGGCAACCGCCTTTTCACCGCTGACGCCATTCGAGAGCTAAGGTTGAAAAGTGTGCAGCGAAAGTACAAAAAGCCAGCTCATGGGGCTGGAGAGATGGCTTAGCGGTTAAGCGCTTGCCTGTGAAGCCTAAGGACCCCGGTTCGAGGCTCGGTTCCCCAGGTCCCACGTTAGCCAGATGCACAAGGGGGCGCACGTGTCTGGAGTTCGTTTGCAGAGGCTGGAAGCCCTGGCGCGCCCATTCTCTCTCTCCCTCTATCTGTCTTTCTCTCTGTGTCTGTCGCTCTCAATTAAATAAATAAAAAATTTTAATAAAAAAAAAAAAGCCAGCTCATCTTTCTGAGGACTTGCAAAATTTAATTAGTAGCCTCTTAGACACTGAGCCCAGCAGGAGGCTGACTCCAGAAGCTGTTACAGCATGCATGGCTGGGCCACGTGAAACACTTACCACCACCTTCTAGTTAGAAGGACCCTGAGAACCAGGACCCCCCGTCATCAGAAGAATGTGTCCACTGGGCTTTAAGCGAGCAGACATCCAAACATCTTTCTCTAACAGGAATTTCGAGTCAGAAACAGCCACATACTTCATCATGGAACACACTCTGCAAAGAAGGAAAGCGCGTGCCATCCAAGTCTGGCCTAATCGGGGGCCACAACCTTGCCAGGCTACGCAAATCCTCCCACCGTTGTCCTCCTGCCGCAGCCACAACGGCAAGTCTGGGCCCCTAGCTTCTGCCCCGACCTTGGTGAGGCGCAGGTACCTGCTAACAGCCTGCCAGCCAGCCTGGGGGACGGCAGGAGAGCCAGCACCGGAACAATGAAGGCCTCCTGAAGCTCCCCGTGCAAGAGATGATAGAGCACCTGCGTGAGCTGGACGTGAGAATGCCCGCACTCACCTGGGCAAACGTGAGGGATGTTTTCCTCCTTCCCTGATCCTCTTCACCCTGGCCTGTATAATAGTAATAATGAATCTTAATAATTAATAATGAATTATTAATAATAATAAATCCCAATAATTAATTTTGATAAAAATTAAAAAAAAATAAAATGTGTCTCTTGTTGGACATGGTGGCACACGCCTTTAACCCAGACTTGCAGTCTGTGATAGACACAATTTAAAAAAATATTTTTATTTATTTGTTTGACAAAGAGACAGAGAAAGAGGCAGATGGAGAGCGTATAGGCTCACCAGGGTCTCTGCCACTGTAAATGAATTCTAGACTCAAGCACCAGTTTTTGCATCTGGCTTTACATGGGTACTGGGGTAGTGGGGAATTGAACCTGGGGCCATAAGGCTTTGCAAGCAAGTGCCTTAACAGCTGAGCCATCTCCACAGCCCATGAGAGACACCTTTTTATTATTATTATTATTGGTTTTTGGAGGTAGATGTCTCACTCTAGCTCAGGCTGACCTGGAATTCACTATGTAGTCTCAGGCTGACCTTGAATTTACAGCAATCCTCCTACCTCTGCCTCCTGAGTGCTGGGGTTAAAGGTGTGCACTACCCCACCTGGTGCAAATTCTTTTTGGGGTCCATACTCTCACCACCTTAGCATGGCTCCACCCACGAGGTCATGTGAGAATCACATGCTAACCCTTGGCACAGCTGGAGTTCCTGGACCCATATTCTTAAAACAGGATGGACTGCCTGTTCCTTGGCTTTATTAGAGAACCAGAAAAGGCCAGAAGAAGAGCTTGGGGTTGGGGCTCCCAATAGTTCAGTCTCCATGCTTGTTCGGTGACGAGGAAAAGGAAGCTGGTCTCTTTCTTGTCTTTGGTTGTTCGAGGTAGGGTCTCACTCTAGCCCAGGCTGACCTGGAACTCACTCTTATAACCCCAGGCTGGCTTTGAATTAACAGGGACCATCCTGAGTGCTAGGACTAAAGTTATGCGCCACCACGCCCAGCCAGTTCTATCTTTTATGCTTGTTACATGATCTTCCAAGAGACATCATCCTCGGCAATGGACCGATGGAGACCCCTTGCTTTGGAAGTATAGTTTTAGCTGCTTGGCACAAGCAAAGGTACAGAATTTCGATCTTAGCTTAGAGGAAAGGTAAAAGCAATGAATTTGGGGGAATGTGCACTGAGAAAATACCCATCATCTGCTCTATGTTCTTGCCTCCTTCCTCACTTAAGACGAGGGGTGAGGGAATCTTCCTCATCCTTAGAGAGAGGACAGGGCCAGGGAAGAACACAGTTGCCTGGGCATCTCCAGGTGAAGGATGGTTCTGCCATGCTCATCACATCCCACTCACCCCACACAGCCCGGAGACTCACCGATGCTCTCCCAGAGATTGAGAGAGGTGGCACAATGGCTTAGGAGCTTCCAAGCTACTGAGGAGCTAGACGAACATAGCCTGGCCTTGGCCTGGTCGGGAGGTAGCTTCAGTGGATGTTCTAAGATATGATGCTGCCGTGGATATCCAGAAATAATCATAAGAAGGATGGATCTAGAACCTTATGGTAAGACTAAAGATTGAGCCACAGAAAACCTTGGATACACTAGGAAAATTCAAATATAATGGCAGAACCAAGAAGAGGACCAGACAGGACCAGAGTAAACAGTGTGTAATTTATTGCTGTAAGCCTAGGAGGAACACACACACTCCTGGGAGCATTCAGACACAGATTTAGAAGGAAATAAAGATAGAATTGTAAACAGAAATTGGAATTTTCTGAGGTTAAATTCCTACTATCTGGTAGAACAAGACATGAAATTAAACTATAATTAAAATCACTTCAACAATGGAAATTATATCACAGAGCACTTGCATGTGTGATCTGAAATTCCTACCTCCTACTTACAGTTTTACTTTAAATCTTCTACAATTAGTCTCACTATGAAGGGGCCAATCACACATTTAGTGGGTTTATCGAAGTAGTATTGGATGAGTGTGGACCCCCAAAGAGTGCCCCGAGCTATTCTCAATGCACACAAGGTGGCATAGAGTATCACCATCCATTTGAACTCAGGAACAGACATCTCAGTGGATCATCCCCACGTGCAGACATCGCAGGGATCTATCCCCCATCTATCCCCCATGTACAGACATCTCAGTTGATCTATTCCTCATGTACAGACATCTCAGTGGATCTATCCCCCATGTGCAGACATCTCAGTGGATCTATGCTCTGAGCATATACCCCATGCACATCACTTCAGGACTGAAACCTTGCCGCTGATCTCCGCAGAAGGCTGGGCTTTCATCCACAGTCATGTGCAGAACCCTGGGGCTGGCTTCGCCTGTTTGCTGATCTCGCCCTGATCCCAGGGCTCTGGTCTGCCTGCAGCTTCCTTCGGCTCCTGTGGGAACCTGGGCTCACTTGTGCTCTCTGGCAGCTGCATTTCCTCCATGGGATCATCAGTCTTCAGCAGACTGTGGTGAAAGGATGGATTTTTAAACTCTCTTGGCGTAAAGAGTCCTGCTCAGAGAGAAAGATGAAAGTGAGCCCCACACTGTGAAGAAATGCAGACACCCGATGCTTCCTAACACAGCCATTCAGAACAGCATTGCCTCAGGCCTTCCTGATGTGGCCTCCATGAGCCAAACCCACTTCTCAGGCAACATCAAGTCCAATCAAGTGAAGGCTGTATATAAACACATGAATACTCAACTTTCAGACCAACCACTGCACATCCTACTGTTTCTGCATAGGTTTCAACCTAAAACACCCTCAGTAACTGAAAAGTGTGCACTGTACATTAAAAAATAGCTGTCGGGCTGGAGGGATGGCTTAGCAGTTAAGGCATTTGTCTGCAAAGCCAAAGGACCCAGCTTCGATTCCCCAGGACACACATTGGCCAGGTGCACAAGGGGGCACACGTGTCTGGAGTTCGTTTGCAGTGGCTGGAGGCCCTGGCGCACCCATTCTCTCTCTCTCTCCCTCCCTCTTTTTCTGTCAAATAAATAAATAAATAAAAATAAAAATGTCAAAAAGTAACTGTCACGAAATCTTCCTTGACAATACTTCCCTAAGTTACATTAGGAAAAGCTGGTAAATTATGTGCAATTGTTATTGCCACACAAAGGACATTGGTGTCCTGATTACCTTCTGCAGCTTGGCTCTAGGTCATGACAAGGAATTGGAGTTGTTTCCCGATTTCTTTCCTGTTGTCTCAAGTAGAACTGATCCCATGGAAGAGTTGCTTGTAAGTGTAAAGTAAGCGTATACGTGTGAGAAGAGCCCTGGAGAGAACTGGGGTCACCTCAGCCTCCTGCCGGAGTCACCCGCGTAGAACTTTTCCTCTGTCACCTGTGACTGTGACTGCAAGGGTTTGCCTGCACTTTCACTTCCTCAGAGACTTTACCCGTTCCTCCGCCTCTCCGACACTACAGGGCCACAGTGCAGCGTGACGCACAGGAAAAGCTGAGCATGTGTTGATTTGGAGAAAGTGCTTGTCATGACTTCTGTGTGTCCCCTTGTGAGACTGGAGCTTGAATGAAAATGCTTCTCCCAGGAGCCGGAGAGATGGATTAGCGGTTAAGGCCTTTGCCTGCAAAGCCAAAGGATCCAGGTTTGATTCTCCAGGACCCACGTAAGCTAGATGGCCATGGGGGGTGGGGTGCATGCATCTGGAGTTTGTTTGCAGTGGCTTGAAGCCCTGGTGCGCCCATTCTCTCTCTCCCTTTCCCTCTTTCTCTCTCACAAATAAATAAATAAATAATATTTTTTTAAAAAGACAAAGAAAATGCTTCTCCCAAAGCTCAAGCTCTCTTTAGTGAAAGAGATGGAGTCTGTTAGGAAGGATAGACCTAGACAGCGGGATACCCACTTCCATCTCACCATCCCCTGCTTCTGACTCTGCTCTTTCTCCATTTTGACAGTTTGACTTGGAGATCCTGACTCCAACCAGGTGACCGTAAGGTGGGCTGGAAGGCTTATGTAAAGCCAGACTCAGGAAGCCATAACCTGAGAAGAAATGGAAGCAGATGGGGAAAATATAAGTCCTGCCAGACCCGCCCCCCCCCCCCCCGAGAACTTGAGATTCAAAGGACACATGACCACCCTCCACTGTGGCTCCAGTCACCTCCAGGGTCACTTCTGTCCTGTGGTGTGGGTCACACAAACTGAGGACCATGGATTGGTGACTTGCTTTGGCTCCTAGAAACAAACAGGAGGCTCCTATTGCTCCTATAGCTCCTCTCTGGCAAGGATCACTGGCTTCTGCTTGTCATGAAGAATGTTTGTTTCTGTTAAGTTTAAAAGGCATTCATGAGACTGAAGAGATGGTTCAGTGGTTAGAAGCACTTGATTACAATGCATGCCAGCCTGGTGCCAGATGCACAAAAGAGGCCCTGGCATTCCTGTGTGTGTGTGTGTGTGTGTGTGTGTGTGTGTGTGTGTGTGTGCACGTGCACGCATTAGTGACGGTTCTCTACAGAAACAAAAGTGATAGAATGAATCAGTATTAAAAGGTAATTTGGGGTGGGAGGGATGGCTTAATGTTTAAGGCATTTACCTGCAAAGCCAAGGGACCCAGGTTTGATTCCCCAGGGCCCACATTAGCCAGATGCACAAGGGGGCGCACATGTGTGGAGTTGGTTTACAGTAGCTGGAGGCCCTGGCATACCTGTTCTCCCCCCTCCCTCTTTCTCTGTCAAATAAATAAATAAAAATAAAATATTTTTAAAAATTTTTTATTTATTTATTTGAGAGCGACAGACACAGAGAGAAAGACAGATAGAGGGAGAGAGAGAGAATGGGCGCGCCAGGGGTTCCAGCCTCTGCAAACGAACTCCAGACACGTGCGCCCCCTTGTGCATCTGGCTAACGTGGGACCTGGGGAACCGAGCCTCGAACCGGGATCCTTAGGCTTCACAGGCAAGCGGTTAACCGCTAAGCCATCTCTCCAACCCATAAAATATTTTTTAAAATGTAATTTGTTGGATTATTTTATGGCAGTCCAAGAATAGCTACCTGCAGGCTTGAAAGTCAGGGAATCCAGGAGCTGCTCGGTCCACGTAGCCAAATGTCTCAGCAGTGGCACTCCAGCCCTGGAGGCCTGGGGGTTACTGGCAAGCTGTTGGTCTTCAGTCCACATTGGAAGGCTGAGCAGACCTGGTTAAAGTGCGAGCGGAGGATATCTGAACAGGATAGATGCGTATGGGAGTGGACAGCGGAGCTGGGAAAGGAAGCAGGTAAAAGCCCTGGTCAGCAAGCAGCAGGGGCAGCCAGGAGAGACAGGACCGTATCGTTGCAGAGCTTCCTCACAGAAAGCCCACCGCAGGGGGACGCCCACTCTGGAGGAAGGACTCACAGTCAAGGAGGGACTGCCTCCTTCCTGGAAGCGACCTCAGAGACCCGCCCAAGAGGATTGCCTGTGGATTTCTAATCTGATCAAGTTGACCACAGCACTCATCTCTCTCTCTTTCTCTCTTTCCCCTTGCAAATAAAAAATATTTCAAATTATAAAAATAAAAGGCATTTATTAACCTACTAGGTTTTTCCTGCCCAGGGCACTCATATATCTACCCATGCTATGATGTCACAGATATTTCTTCATTTAAAATTAACATTTTGTCCATCATGAGTTGGATTTCAGGGGACACATTTCTGCTTTATAAAATGTGACCTCAAGGCTCAAGCGTAACTCAGTGGTAAAGAGTCTGTCTGGCCTGTGTGAGGACCTGGGTTCAACTCCCAGCACCAAAAGCAAAGCACATATTGCAACAGGGTGTTGTGTTTCCTCTGATCATGCAGGCTTTCTGGTGGCCTCAAATTTTGCACCATTTTCGCTTCTCAAGGCTGCCACGACAGACTTTTCAGAAGCTAAGCACCCTAAAATCAACAGAAATTTCCCTCACAGTTTTGGATAGCTGAAGTCTAAAATGTCATCAGCATGGAGACACTGCATCTGAAGTCTCTAGGGGACAACCTGTCCTCACTACTCCTGCTCTGGCGGCTCCTGGTGATCGCTGGCTTGGGACAGCGCGCTCTCATCTCAGCCACGTGGCCTTCGCTCCGTGTCCCCGTCAAGTTGCCTTCTGCTTCCGTCTAATACAGGGCACCGAGATCCTGAGTCCAGGTTGGCTTCATCTGGATACTGGTTTTATAATATTTCATTTTTATTAGGGAGAGAGGAGAATGGGTGCGCCAGGGCCTCCAGCCACTGCAAACTAACTCCAGACCTTGCGCCCCTTTGTGCATCCGGCTAATGTGGGTCCTGGGGAATCGAGCCTGGGTCCGTTGCCTTTGCAGGCAAATGCCTTAACTGCTAAGCCATCCCTCTAGCCCTCACCTGGGTATTCTTTTTAAAAATATGCAGTATGGGCTGGAGAGATGGCTTAGCGGTTAAGCGCTTGCCTGTGAAGCCTAAGGACCCTGGTTCGAGGCTCGGTTCCCCAGGTCCCACGTTAGCCAGATGCACAAGGGGGCGCACGCATCTGGAGTTCGTTTGCAGTGGCTGGAAGTCCTGGCTCGCCCATTCTCTCTCTCTCCCTCTATCTGTCTTTGTCTCTGTGTCTGTCACTCTCAAATAAATAAATAAAAAATGAACAAAAATATTAAAAAAAAAAATAAAAATATGCAGTATGGAGTGATGTCTTAGCAGTTAAGGCACTTTCCTGTAAAGCCTGTGGACCCATCTTCTACTCTCCAGATCCCACCTTAGCCAGAAGCAGGAGAGGCAAACACAAAGTCACACATGCCCACTAGGTGGTGCAAGCATCTGGAGTTCAATTTCAGAGCCTGAGACCCTGGGCACCAATTCTGTGTCTCTCTCTTTCTCTCTCTCTAAAATGATTTAAAAAAAAATAAATGCCATAGGGACTCCAGCTGCGGAGTATCTGGGAGTGAGGACACCAAAAGCCCTACCCCTGACCACTACATAACTCTTCATGACCTTTCTTTAAAAGGTTATTTATTTATTTATTTGACAGAGAAAGAAAGAGGCAGAGTGAAAGAGAGAAAGAGGGACTGGGCACATCAGGGCCTCTAGCCACTGCAAATGAAATGCAGACGCATGCGCCACCTTGTACGTCTGGCTTAGATGGGTCCTGGGGAATCAAACTTGGGTCCTTAGCTTCACAGGTAAGCACCTTAACTGCTGAGCTATCTCTCCAGCCTTCATCTGGTTATTCTTATCTGCATCTGCAAAGACTTTTTACCACATAAATTCATCCTCACAAACTACAATGGTTAACACTTGGACATATATTTCTAGGGGATGCTTCTCAACCCAAGACAGCCCCCCCAAGACAAGTACCTTGCTTGCTTTATCTTAGCTGTGGCCTTAAAATAAGCGCATGTGTCCCTCCTGGGTGCTGTTCATCCCTAGGGTTGCAGCTGCTCCTTTAGGTGGCATGAAATGAGTGGATGGAAGTGATGCAAAACAGTGGACACCACACGTGAAAAGAGTGGCGAATTTCAGAAGCCCGATTCTTGTCCCACAGAGAGTATCTGGCAAGGAGAAAGGGGTTGCCAATTTTCTACTTTAAAGAATTGCACGAGTTCCTTAAAGTTGCAAAGAAGTTACTGACTTCTGTCACTATAATGACATACCCCCAGGGCTCTGTTACACATAATTTTATTTCTCCCTTGATTTAGTTATTTACAATATTTGCTTTACACACACACATACATATGTGTGTGTATTTGTGTGTGTGTGTGTGTGTATATATATGATGATGATCTTTTTAGTTAAAACCACATCTGCATGGCTGTCATAAACCAAAATTCTTCAAGCATGATCTTCTTCCTATGATCGTGGGAAAGAGCAAGCTACTTTAAAAACGCACACATGCACATACTTCTTGAAGCCATATGGATGCTTTCTTCATGCAAATAAGGGTATGTTTTCTCCCAGTTTCCCACAAAACATTCGTCAGCCTAGGAAAGATTCCTTAGCTGGGCCTGCTACTGTGGCCTCCCCACGACAAAGTGTCTCTCCCTACCTTGATTTGACCCTTGGATGGGTCATTCCCACCACATCAGTGGCATCAGAGTGTTCACTATAAAGAGAATAAGGATGACAATCAGTTCTGTTGAGCAAAATTTGCCTTTTGAAGCATGAAATACAATTTTGGACAAATCTAATGACAAGTGTTCACAATATTGGAAAAACTAGGAGTGTTACCTTTTTTAAAAGTCCATAAGTGAATGTGTTTGGGTAAATTTCTCACAGTCCATATGCTTAAAACTTGGCGTTATGTGAGCAAATCATTTGCAGATTGCTATGCAGAGAGAAGACTCTGACACCATGTGGAGACGTTTCTGGAGCACAGCCATTTCCAGTGTTGCTCAGATGTAAGAGAAAGCAATGTAACTGACATGAATTACTACTCTCCCATTATCTTCATGGTATATTACAATTAATGTTCAAGTTGAGAGAAACCATTTTGGAGAGAGTCTCTTATGTGTCTTACTGTTTGCTGGTTAGAAAGAAATTATTGGTGTTTGTTGTTTTAACTTGAACAGAAAACTCACTTTCCTCTCCCTCCATGCCAACTGGTATTTCTTAGATAAAAAGGATTGAATATCAACGTGCTATGTAAATGGAAAGTTTTACTTATGTACAGCTTGGAGAACGCGTCAGGAGGGAAGAGAAGCGTGTCAGGATGGACGTGTGCAAGGACGACAGTTACGGAATGTGTGAGTTTGGCTTTGAATGTGTGGGTGTTTCTCCCAGCTATACAGACTCCCTCTTGAGCCCTAGGGCTGGGAAGAGGAGTCACCGACCACTGAGAGGATCATTACGACACAGCATGAGTTGCTAAAATACCTGAATATCTTTTTTTTATTTATTTTACTTATTTATTTATTTATTCATTTAAAAAGCAACACAGAGAGAGAATGGGTGCTCCAGGGCCCCTAGCCACTGAAAACGAACTCCAGACGCGTGCGCCCCCTTGTGCATCTGGCTAACATGGGTCCTGGGGAATCGAGCCTCGAACCAGGGTCCTTAGGCTTCACAGGCAAGCGCTTAACCGCTAAGCCATCTCTCCAGCCCCTGAATATCTTTTGAATATGACCTCCATTCCCTAGCGCTGAAGCAATTTTGTAGTTGGAACCTGCCTATTTTCATGACATCCTGACTGCTCTCTGTGCTCATGGGAACCCCTCAAAGAGCCTGCAGGCACTGCCCAAATCGTCGGTCTAGAAGGCGGGACCCATCACAGTACTTCGCTGGCACGGACTTCCCGCTAGCTCCGTGCAGAAGGGAACTCTAAATCCTCTTTGGTGGGTACGGTCGGAATGGACCTCCCCGTCTCCCAGGCTCCCCGGCCTGCCTCCGCTCCCCCGGGTGGGACGGTAGAATCCGTCCGTAGAGCAGGAGGAGGGCGGGCCGGGGAAGCGGAGCGCGGGGAGGAGCGGCAGGGCCGGGGCTGTCTTTCCCGCGCCGCGCCGCGGCAGGTGCACAGAGCCCGCCGCCCGCCCGCCCGCGTCTCCCGTACCACGTCCTCCGGTGCTGCCCGCGCTGCCGTGAGCAAACACCCGGCCAGAGGCCGCTTAGGGAAGAAGGGGGTTCATCTAGTGTACGGTTTTCCGGGGACTTCTCACCGTGCCTGGAAGGCCTGGAGTCCAGAGCAGGACGTCAGTGTCACCCGATCACATTAGCAAGGAGCAAGCAGAGATGTAACAGGACATGAAGCTCGGCTGCAAAACCTGAAGTCTCGCCCCGCCCCCAGGGACCCTCTTCCTCCAGGAAGGGTCCACCTCGAGCTTCCACAGCTTCCCAAACAGTACCACGGGAAGGGGATCAAGTATTCAGACACGTGAGTCCATGGAAGTCATTTTATATTCAAACCGCCATGTTCTTACTGAATCTTTTTTTTTTTTTGGTTCATTAATTTATTTATTTATTTGAGAGCGACAGACACAGACAGAAAAAGAGAGAGAGAATGGGCACGCCAGGGCCTCCAGCCTCTGCAAACGATCTCCAGACGCGTGCGCCCCCTTGTGCATCTGGCTAACGTGGGACCTGGGGAACCGAGCCTCGAACCGGGGTCCTTAGGCTTCACAGGCAAGCGCTTAACCGCTAAGCCATCTCTCCAGCCCCTGAATCTTTTTTTTTTTTTTTTTTTTTGAGGTAGGGTCTCACTCTGGCTCAGGCTGACCTGGAATTCACTATGTAGTCTCAGGATGGCCTTGAACTCTTGGCGATCCTCCTACCTCTGCCTCCCGAGTGCTGGGATTAAAGGCGTGCGCCACCACGCCCGGCTCCCTGAATCATTTTTAAAGTCGTACCCCAAACTTTGTTACTCAGATATTGGGTTTTTTTTCCTTTTCCTAGCTACACATTTGGAAAAATATATATATATACAGGTGCCCACTTGCTCTGCATTTAGGGACAAGCATTCAGTATTGATTGAGCTCCAGTAAGTTGCAGCTACTGTTATAAAAAGCAAGAACTCAAAGATGAATGATTACATAGCCTCGATACTTACGAAGCTCATCCTAAGAACCGTTAAGTGCCTTGGAGTCTCCCTGAGAAATTCACTGTATGCAGGAAACGGGAGCTCAACATCCCATGTCAGTCTCATGTAACCAAAATCCCAGCCACAGACGAAGAAGGATCAGGTATTTGGAGCGAAACATGCCCCTGGCAAAACTGTAATGAATGAGGCGGGGAAAGCAAAGGGCAGGCAAGGGAGGGCTTCTGGAACATGGGCGAGAGATGGGGGCCTGCAGAAGGCAACGGGAGGGTGTGTCAGCACAAAGGTGCTTGGAGGCAGTGTGTCCTGTCCTTTCTGTGTGGCCCGGAGCTTACACGGCAATTTGCAATGTGTCGCCGTATCTCTGAAGTCTTTACAAATAATGCCTATAATGCCTGTTTTAGGTCCTGTGGTGGTTTGGTTCAGGTGTCCCCCATAAACTTGGGTGTTCTGAATGCTAGTCTCCCCAGCTGAATGCAATTGGAAATTAACGCCTCCTGGAGGCAGAGTATTGGGGCAGGCTTATAGGTTTTATAGCCAGTTTCCTTTTGCCAGTTTTGGCACCCTCTCCTGTTCCTGATGTCCACCTGATATTGACCAGGGGGTGATGTCTACCCTTTGCTCATGCCATCGTTTTCCCCTGCCATCATGGAACTTCCCCCTTGAGGCTGTAAGTCAAAATAAACCTCTGTTTTTCCCACAAGCTGCTCTTGGTCGGGTGATTTCTACCAGTTAATGCGAACCTTACTGCCACAGGTCCTTTGGGCTTCTGTGACAAATTATCACTGGCCAAGACACTTACAGACAACAGAAAAGGACTTCTCCCAGCTCTGGACACTAGAAGTGTGAGATGATGGTACCTACATGGTGATGTTTGGGTCAGGGCCCCTTTTCAGTATTCAAATCGCTAACTTCTCATGGGTGTCTTCCTGTGGCTGAGGCAAGAAGGCTCTCTGAGGCTTGCTTACAATTAGCTGCTATTAGCTGAACAGGGCTGAGGACAGGGCTCATGCACGAAGCACTTAGCAGCACAGGCATGAGGACCTATGTTCAGGTCCCCAGCTCCCACATGAAGGCGGGTGGGCATGGAGGCCCGCCTGTGGTTCAACACTTGGGAGATGGAGATAGGAGATTCCCCACGGCAAGGTAGTTGGCCAGAATAGCTGTTTTAGCAAGCTCTGGGCTCAAGTGAGAGGCTTGGTCTCCATACATGAAGAGGCACACTATCACAGAAGATGCCTGGGGTCAACCTTTGAACTCCACATGCACATGTGTACTCATGTGCACACGCATGCAGACCTGTGCAAAACATTGAGTTTCATCGCCACACTTTCAGAGATGTTCTAGAAATGGGTTTTTCTTTAAATATATTTTTTAATTAATTAATTAATTTATTTATTTATTTGAGAACGACAGACACAGAGAGAAAGATAGATAACACAGAGAGAAAGACAGATAGAGGGAGAGAGAGAGAATGGGCGCGCCAGGGCTTCCAGCCTCTGCAAACAAACTCCAGACGCGTGCGCCCCCTTGTGCATCTGGCTAACGTGGGACCTGGGGAACCGAGCCTCAAACCAAGGTCCTTAGGCTTCACAGGCAAGCGCTTAACTGCTAAGCCATCTCTCCAGCCCTCTTTAAATATTTATTTATTAGAGAGAGAGAGAGAGAGAGAGAGAGAGAGAGAGAGAGAATGAGAGGGAGGGAGTATGGACATGCCAAGATCTTCTGTCACTGCAAACAAACTCCAGATGCATGTGCCACTTTGTGCATATGGCTCTATGCCGGTACTGAGGAATCAAACCTGGGTTGTTAGGCTTTGCAGGAGAGCACCTTAACCAAGAAACAGCTTTTCTTTAGCCTGAACTTTGGCTGGGTTTGGCCTCATGTAAGGGTCATATCCAGTCCACCGTCTCTCTCTGAGGAGCACACTGAGGAAACAGTAGCAGCCAGGGGTTATCGCTTCCAATGACGATATTTTGGAGAACTCATGTTCCATTTGGCCAAGGAAAAGCAGGTGGCCAAGTTCAAAGTCGGTAGAGATGAGAAATATACCCACTCTGTATCTTCAGGAGAGGAAATTGAGTTAAGGGCTCTGAAACAATACTCTGTTCTATCACACAGAGTAAGGCTGTAATTACAGTGGTTGCCATGGTACCTCCGTGCCACAGTGGGTTTTCCAAAGTTCTTCTGTAGACATTTATTTCATCCTATGCTACTTCTGGCTAGAACTTGAATTAGCACCAGCAGCCGTGGATCACTGGTACTGTGTCCACAAACAACAAGGTTACACAAGCCCTCACCTAACATTAAAAACCATTGAATCTCAGAAGGCCATTTGAGATGAGGGCCTGTTTTCTAAAGCTACTTTTGATACGCACATGCCCACAAAAATGCTATGCCTGTTATGTGTTCATAATATTTATGAGATATGAAACTAAATAAGCATATGATTATATCCATCCCAGCTAGTGGGAGAATTGATTTTGATTTTTGTTTGTTTTTCAAGGTAGGGTCTCACTCTGGCCCAGGCTGACCTGGAATTCACTATGTAATCTCAGAAAGGCCTCGAACTCATGGTGATCCTCCTGCCTCTGCTTCCTGCTGGGATTAAAGGCATGCACCATCACACCCATCAAGAATTGATGCTTTTAAATGTATTCTAGCTGTCTATGAATCCCACAACTCCAAAAATGCGTTAATCTGTTTGGCATTGTTGTACTCTCATATTGAAAATCCCCAAGATTGTCAAGTGTTTAAAGACAAAAGGCTCAAAGCATACAAACCCTATGGATTTAGTGCTGCGTAGGAGCTGAGTCCATAAGGAAGTGTGAGGTGAAACATAATATCAAGCACCCTAACGCTGACCTGTGAATGCCTGTGCAGCAGCAAGTGACCAGCTCCCCAGGGACGTTATCATTGTGAGGGGGAAAGTAACAGAAGAGCCAAGGAATTTCACAAGTAAATACAGGAACGAGATTTGGAAACACACTAACAGAGATGCTCATCACTCTTAACTTTAGAGCAAAAGAAAAAAATGTAAGAACAAAATTTAGACTTAAAAAAAAAAAATTGGGGGCTATAGAGATGGCTCAGCAGTTAAAGGCACCTGATTCCAAAGCCTGAAGGCCTGGGTTTGATTCCCCAGTACTCACATAAAGCCAGATGTACAAAGTGGTGCATGCATTTGGAGTTTGTTTACTGCAGCAGTGGCCAAAGGCCCTGGCCTGCATGTGCATTCTCTCTCTTTCTCTCTCTTTTAATAAATAAATAAATAATTGGGGGGGCATCCTTTAGATCCACTGAGTGTGGTGGCACGTGCCCTTTAGTCTCAGCACGTGGGAGGCAGAGGTAGGAGGATTGCTGTGAGGTCAAAGCCAACTTGAGACTACATAATGAATTCCAGGTTGATCTACCTCGAAAACCCCCCCAAAAAAAAAAAATTCTTTGGATTATCGGCTAATCAGTTCATTTTATATCATGACATCTTAGGCTTAAAAAAAGATATATAATTGCAAAAATACCTCTCCTGTCTGGGATTTTCACATTGAACACATGTTAATCAAAGGTATTTGCTTCTTACCCAAAGAGACGAACTAGCAGTGACAAGGGGTGATTTACTGATGCAAATCGGACAGGCACATTTTTGGTAATGAGGAGACAGTAGTATCTCCCTTCGGTCCACCATCTGCTCATTCTTGCAGCCTGGATACCTTCAAAGCCTTAAACTGCACACAAAGACAAGCCAGGGTGCTATCGTCTGCATGGTAACGAGCTCACTGCTTGCACCCCATGCTGAAATTGCTCTCCTTAAGGAAGAAGATGTACAAACTATGACTTAGGTGCCAGCCAGCACTGCCCAGCAAGGAGAAAGCCAAGCTTCTTCTGCCTCACACAGTAGTGCTTCTTGCCACATCCAGGAGGCTTGGGGATCGCTGACTGGAACGCTTCTGCCTGGACCGTCTTCAGCTCAAAACACAGCACTTGCATCTCCTGGGGTCCCCAGACTCAGGCATAGTGGAAGTGAGGATGCTTTATTTTGGGGGGGGGCAAGACAGTTGACATACAAACCATGGCTAGGGTGACCACGTCTACTTGTTGACACATTTGCAACTCTTCTGAAAAGCTCCTTCTAATAAATATTTCCCTATAAGGAGGAGCTGTGAATGCCTTCCAAGGAGTTATATGTGTTGTTGAGAAGTTATTTCCATATTGTCGACTTACTTATATCTTGCTCCTCAGCAAATGGCAGGAAACAAATTCATCTTCCATAAGGTTAATCCTGGAGTGGCCATGCGCCCTGGATTTCTGGAGACAGTTCTGTCCAACCTCTGAATAATTTTAAAGACCCCCCCCCCATGTGTCCTAATGTCTATAGCCACAGTGGTGAATCCCTTTCTCTCATCTTAGGTCCTCTCCAAGTCCCAAGACACTGAGTAGCTTTGGAATAGGAGGAGTGGCCACAGGTCTGATCACCGAGTCACTCTGGTGTCCATCCTCATCCTCTGGGGTCAGTCAGTCCTGAAGGCTGGGACTTGCTGCCTCTCCTCCCACACGTGGGCAGTGACGGCTTCCAGAGAGACGCTGACATGCCCTCAGGGTCTGCTGCTTGCCCGATTCCGTGCCAGGACACTGAGCTTGCTCCACGCAGGAGGCAGCCTGATGTTCACGCTCTTCATTACCAGATGGCCCTGTTGCCAAGAACTAGTGTTGCAAGGGCACGAGAGATAACTCAGTGAGTAAGGTGTTTGTCCCACAGGCATGTGGGCCTGAGTCTGAGCCCCGGTGCCCCCTGAAAGATTGGGTGGATGGCGTGTGCCTGTAATCCCAGCCCTGGAAAACTGTGAAGAAAGATGGGTCCCCAGGGATGGCTGGCCAAGGCAGCCTAGCTTAATGAGGGAACTCCGAGCCGGTGAAAGTCCTTGTCTCAAAAAGACGTGGGTGGTATACATGGGCTGGTCTTCTGTCGTTTCCATGCATATGGACACACACATACATACAATCTACACATGCACACGTGCAAAACCAAAACAAAAAGTGTTTCCTTGACTCCAATTCTGGGAAGAAGCCCAAGATTAAAAGGGGCCTCTGGATCAGGTCTGGTGACACTCACCTATCACCACAGTCCTTGGGGTGGGAGCTGAAATGAAAGAATCATGAGTGTCATGCAAGCATGGTTTAGATAGCAAGACAGCCCCTGCCCCTCCAAAAAAAAAAAACAAACCTAATATTTGAACCTAATATTTGTTTCTGAACACTGAAAACCTTTGTTAAAATGTCCTTGGACATAAAATGAGAAGGAATCCATACAAAGTTATTCTAGTTGTGTGTTTTTCTGCCTCTGCCCCCGCATGCAGTAAACTTACCCAGAGTAGCTCATTTCACAGACTTCATGGAAACCACAGCCCACGTGGTCACGTCTGGTCTACATGGGTCACTAATGAGAAAGGCTTTGATACCTTGTGTTGAAAGTAGTGCCCTCAATTAATTCCATGAGTGTGAAATTGGCCCCGTCTCCAATCTACCCGCAGGAGAAAGTGCCAGGGTCCAACTGCTGGTTTTTAAATAAAATATTTACTTCTCTGAGTTGAAGTGAAAGCATGTTGCCTTAATTCATGGAGCATGAACCCAACATTCTGCCTCTTCGGTCATCTGTTTTCCTCGAAGGAATCCTGAGCGCAGCCTCTCTCAGAAAACTAGCTCTGCCTGCTCAGTCTCTGGAGACAGACGTGTCCTCATTTTCCTTGGGCTCCGTACTGGTTTGTATGCAATGAGATCCCTTTCAGTAATAAGCAGTTCCAACTTCAGAGGCCCCAAACAACAACAGGGGAATGATGGGAGAGAGAGGGGATAATTTTCCCTCGCGTTGTATATACAACAGCCTGGCAGCGAATCGTTCTGCACAGTGGCTCGGTGATTCAGATGGATGGGCCAGCACACTTCAAATGTCGCATATTTCAGAGAGAAAAACCATTCTGAAGGCTATTGATCCTGGAATTGATTCGTTCAGTTCACACTTCCTTGACCATCTCCCTCCTTGCTAAAGCATGACATGGCTGAATACCGAAACTTAATGAATCCTGAAAGAAGATTGATGACTATCACAGAACCACTTTAAAAAAAAACACGAAGGACTGGAGGAATGGCTTAGCAGTAAATGCATTTGTCTGCAAAGCCAAAGGACCCAGGTTCAATTCCCCAAGACCCATGTAATCCAGATGCACAAGGGAGCACACGTGTCTGGAGTTCATTTGCAGTGGCTGAAGCCCTGGTGCGCCTATTCTCTCTCCGTCTCTCCCTCTCTCTCTCTCTCTCTCTCTCTCTCTCTCTCTCTCTCTCTCTCTCCCTCTTTCTCTCTGTCAAACAAGTAAATAAAGCAACATGAGCCACCCCTCCACACACCAGCCTTGCCGTCTTGTCTGCAGGATGACTCCTATTGCTCCGGTTCACTCGGCACATTTTTCTTTCATATCCATAAAGTTGTCTGTATCACCTTGTTTCCTCATTTAAAATTTTTCCATTTATTAAGTTTTTTAGGTAGCCTAATGACATTTTTGCACACATAAATTGTTATCTTTGATCATATTTGTACCTCCATAATCATCGCTTGTCCCCCCCCCATACCCTCTGGTCTTCCCCCTCACATAGGCTCAGCTCAGCTTCTGTCATACATCTATATACTGCTAAATAACCATGGATATGTATTATTAAATCTAGATCTTCATATAAGAGAACATGAGATGTTTATGTCTCTTTTTGCTTACCATTGCCTTCTTCCCTCCTCTCCTCTCCTCTCTTCCCTTAGGTAGATTCCTCCCTCCCCCAATACAGTCTTCTTTCTAATTTCATCTTACAGATGTACATGCATGTGTATGTATGTGTACACACCAAATGCAGATTCCACATGAGGAAATAGGATGTTTGTCTGAGCCTCGGTTATTTTACTTAACAAGGTGGTCTCTAGTACCATGTATTTCCTACAAATTACAGGATTTCATTTTGCTTTACAGCTGAATGAAATTCTATATGGTAGGTACACTATGTTTTCTTTACTCATTTAATTGTCACTGGTCATCTAGGCTGGCTCTATATCTTGACCATGGTGACTAGCGCTTCAAAAAAAAAAAAAAAGAAAAACATGAACATTCAGGTACTCTGATATATACTGACTTACATTCCTTCAGATACATACATGAATGATAGAGCTGGACATAGTATAACTTTTTAAAATGTCTTGAGGAGGGGGAAGGAGACCAACACAGAGAAAAATCAACTCCTACCAAATCAGAGAGCCAGAGCCTCAGAGGCCCCCAACACCTCAGCACTGAAGCAGACCAAAAATGAACCCAACATAGCTCAGGGAAATTTTGCAGAAGAGGGGGCAGAAAGTATGTCAGAGCCACATGTTGGGTCATGATATGCAGAGACATTTATCGTACCAATAACTATGTGCTAACTCCACAATGCACGGCCCATATACATCAACAAGGAGGGGCCATTGGGGAGGGAGTAGGTCACGGATGAGCCTAATAATGGTACCAAACTGCCTGTATTTGCTGAATAGAAAACTAATAAAAAAATTTTTTTAAATGTCTTGAGGAATTGATATTCACTATGGGATCATGAATGCACCAGTCAGTCTGTGTAGCAGGGGTAACAATATATCAGAACACATTTCCACCCTGGCTCTTGCATTCTGTCTGCCCCTCCTCCACACTGTTCAGTGAGACTTGGAGGCGCGTTGTGTGTCTCCCTAAGTGTCAAGGCCTCAGCAGCGCCCTTGTTCTTCTTTGAGAAGCTTTCACTTCTCTTCTTGTTTGTATATTTATACATACACATATATCCCCTATTAAAATGGAACAACTATTATTTTGAAGCATCTATAACAGTGAGACAATTCAGAAGAATTACATCGAAAGTTTATTTGATACATTTTCATACAAAGACATCTATCAAGGAAAAAAATCTTTGCATGGAAGCAAACATGTGGTGTCTATTAAAGCAGTGGGAATAAAATGCTTATGTATTTCCTTATAAAAATAAAAATTATTTAATTCCCATTTTTAACAATTCTGCCTGGATTACCAGATACCTTGACACACTATGGGAGATAATTTTCTAAATGAGCAATAGTTTAGTATACAGAGAAATGTCAATTAAGTATATCAACTATGTATTTATTAGTGAAAAAATATAGCTGGGATATAATTTAAAAGTAAAAATAAGATGATGATGAAATTTAAAAATCTTCAGAAATATTCCAGTGACATCGGACTGCAGAGACTACCAAAGCTACTAGCTGAATGATGGAAATTGTGTTCCAGGAATGACTCTTCTATTTACACTGTTTTTAGTCTCCCGATGACTTATGGGAAGGCGTTTTAATATAATGCACGTGGTTATTCATTACTTTTTTCTCAGTATGACTTTTGTTTTGAAAAACATTTTTGTGAAGAAGACTGCATGTAGGTCTACCAGCATAAAGAAATCAACATGCAGCTCATTACAAGTACTTCGAAATCTTAACATTCTTTAAATGATTTTCACATCTCCTTTCACTGTACAAGTATCTCTGTATCATCAAGTATGTGGTCACATTCTTAGTGATTAAAGACTGTATAATATTTCATCTTTAAAAAAAGGTAGTACCCTATCTGTGGATTAAAATTGGAATGGGATATACTGCATCCAAACACCTACTCATACAAGTTGGAAGACACTGCTGTTAAAATGCACACTCATTTGTAGCTTAAGCAACCGAACTTCTAGGGCATTTGTTTTCCACCCAAAAATTCCAATTCCATTGTCTTGCTAATTTCAAACTCTCTCACCTGAACCAGCACCCTGCCTCTAACTCTAGATTTTAGTCCATGGGATCACAATGTATCTCAATGGGTTTTGTTTGTTTGTTTGTTTGTTTGTTTTCAAAAATATCAATTCCTTAGCCCCAATTCTGATTCTTCTAATTCAGTTAGTCTAAGCTAGAACTCGGAATTCACATTTGAGCTGGAGCCCGGGAGGACTCTGATGGAAGACGTGGCTGGAACACAGTTAAGGCAAACAACTGACTTCCCCGTCACCTCCTGCTGAGCGTGCGCCCCCCCCCTTGTTTTGAGTATTTCTCCCCTCTTCTTTTAAAGCCATCCAGATTCAGTCATGGAAACTAACACCCTAAGGAATGAACTTTTCTAATCCTAATAATTTCCCCACAAACTCCACTTCTAACACCACGGTTAGATCCAGTTTCCACCCTGCGGACACTGTTACCACTGTGATTCGGAGGCTTAGAGTCCATCATGAGCCCGGGGAGGGCAATGAGCGCTCAGCCATCGCTGCCTGGAGTCTGGGGCCCAGAGTCCTCACCACACACACAGACGTCTTCAGTGCGGTGGGCGCTGGCTGCCTCTTTCCCACCTCCCTTGCGCCTGCATTAAACTTTTTAAAATTTTTATTTATTTATTTATTTATTTGAGAGCAACGGAAGGAGGCAGAGAGAGATAGGGAGAGAGAGAATGGGCGCTCCAGGGCCTCCAGCCACCGCAAGTGAACTCCAGATGCGTGCGCCCCCTTGTGCATCTGGCTAACGTGGGTCCTGGGGAATTGAGCCTCGAGCCGGGGTTTGACTCCCCAGGACCCACGTAAGCCAAGTGTATAAGAGGGCCCAGGCATCTGGAGCTTGTTTGCTGTGGCTGGAGGCCCTGGCGTGCCCATTCTCTCTCTCTCTCTCTCTCTCTCTCTCTCTGCCTATTTCTGTATCTCATTCTCAAATAAATAAATAAAAATGGAATGTTTTTGTAAAGTAGACCCTCAGGACAAAGAAGGCACGGCTTCACGAGACACTGAGACTGCACATTGATCTTGAATTCCCCTTCCTCCAGAAGTCTGAGTAGTAAATTCCCATTGTCTATAAGACACATCCTCTCTGACAGTATACGACCGCAACCAGAATGAGCTAACACATGCTCTGCAGAGACAGGTTAAGCTGGTGAGTTTTGCAGCTCCCTTCCTGCACTGGCTGAATAACCACCAAGAGCGGGTGGAGGGGGAACTAGTGTTTGACTGTAGCTCCGAAGTAGGGTGTCTGCCAAGCACATGGGGGTCTCTGGGTTCAATTATCAACCCCGCTCCCAACCAAAACAAAACAAAACAAAATTATGTTAAAATCTTGCCAGGTGTGGCAGTGAACACCTGTGACCCAGCACACGCTGGTAGATTTTAGAAGATCAAAGACATCCTAAATTATACAGCCCATCTGAGGCCAGCCAAAGCTACCTGGGAGCCTGTTTCAGAAAATAAAACTGGAGCAAACAGCAGCAGCACACGGAACGTCCCTGGGAGGAAGGCCTCAGACTCATTTGGATTTTGACCCGGATCCAGAAGTCTTCATGAGCAAAGCTCAGATGTCTGCGTACATCTGGTGGAATGCATCACGGTGTGCGCCTTTGAGATTGAGGTGGCTGGCTGCAGGAGCACTTCCGGAGCAGGGTGGGGACAAAGCCCAGGGCGGTCAGCATCCCTCTGATTGCCACGCATGCGCGTCCCCTGCTGCCCACCCGGAGGCCCTCTGCCTCCCCGTGCGACAGCGAGCTGTTTATTGGCATGGTCGCTGTCTAAGGTGAGACCTGCATGTCACGGAGGCGTATGTCTGTGCTTTTTTAGTACACTCCCCCTCCACCTCTCTCTAGCTAGTAGAGCTTTCTAAATGCCTCGGCTAAACAATACCACCGGCTCACACACGAGTGTCTCAGAGAACTGAAAATGGACCAATAAAAGTTAAACAAACCGTCTGCAACAGCACCAGTGATTCCACGGTGCCTTGAAGTATTTTTTTTTTTTTCCTCCAAAACTTTTCACAAGCTGACACTGAAAACACACTGAGAAAGCTTCAACAAAGTAAGGGCAGAGGATTATTTAGCCATAAAATGCTCAAATCTTTTTCATGTACTCTCTAAGCTGATCTGATTAGTTCTGGAGAAAAACTGCACGCTCTTGCCAAAGCATAGCAGGTTTCTCCATAGGTTTAGTTGCAAAGGGAAAGAAAAACTACATGCAGCTGCTCCAAGGCTGGGAAATGCTGCGCAGATCTGACGGCAGATGTTTGCATGCCAAATAGTCCCAACAATTTCTAATTAAATCCAGCTCAGGGGGGGAGTTTTATGACCTGCATCGCATGGTTTTTGTCTGTATCTGGGATGACTTTCTTCCCCGTTTTAAGGCCCATCCGAAAAATTGTATCTCTTTTCTTAATCTTAATGAGCCCATTAACGTAAAACTAGCACTTCAGACTATAAAGGTGGGCACCCTTATAGGAGCTGAGTACCAAAGCTGCAGGAAGGTGATGCCCCATGGGCACGGGTGTGTGTGTGGAGTGAGAACAGCCCTTTCCCATAGCTCTTCCAGTGTCTCCATGTCGATGAAGAAACAGCACGGACGTGTTCTTTTACAACTGTAGTTCATGACTCCTCACTAATAATACTAAATTAATCATTGTAATACATGGTTATAGCACTTCATTAACATGTGCAAGCATGTTATCTGTGTCTGATTTAACACAACCATACCAAGAAAGCAGGCAAGACTTACAACCTTCAGTTTACATATAAGAGCTTGCAAAGACTGATTCCTGAGAAATGTCTGGTCACAGCTATTCATTGTTAGATAAAAACTTGGCATCAGACTTCCTAGCTCCAAGGTCACTGTCACTTCCACTTGACCCACTTTCTCCCTCAGAGCAATAGCAGTGCGGATTCATGGTCTCCTCCTACAGATAGATTCTTTTGGCCAAGAACATACACTTATTCTGCAGAAGTTATCTGTATCTTAAAATATTTTACTGTGTTTGAGAGAGAAAATATGGTCATGCTAGGACCTCTTGCCATTGCAAAGGAATTCCAGATGCATGCACCACATTGGGTGTCTGACTAACGTGGGTACTGGGGAATCAAACCTAAGCTGATGGGTTTTGTAAGCAAGTACCTTGAATCATTGGAGCCATCTCCCCAGACCATCTCTATATTTTTTAAAAAATACTTTATTTATTTATTTGATTTTTGTTTATTTATTTGAGAGAGAGAGAATGGGCATGCCATAGACTCTAGCCACTGAAAATGAACTCCAGACACATGTGCCACCTTGTGCATCTGGCTTACGTGGGTTCTGGGGACTCCAAACCTGGATCCTCAGGTTTTGCAGGCAAGCACCTTAACCACTAAGCCATATCTCCAGCCCTCATTTATTTTTAAATATTCATCTATATTTTTAAATATCACTATATGACTCAAATTTCTCTTTTGCCTCCCTAAATGTGAGATAGTTTGGCTAGCCCCAGGTGAGGCTGGCTAATATGGACATGTAAGACAGTGCTGAGTACGAATTAGTAATGAATTAGTAGCTATAAAAGTGAGGATTCTTGCCTAAATTACACAAGATCCTTATCTCTGGTGTACAAATCTCAGGAATCAATCCATAATGTGCATTTGAAAAATTCCACAAGCCAAAACACTAAAATAGAAATAGAAACCTGGCTCTGAATATAATTTTCATTAGGTAAACAAAATAACAACCTATGGCCATTTGACATGCTTATGTATTCAGAGTATTAATGCTTGTTTCCACAGGATGTCACGTTCTTGGTAAGTTGTTGCTAAGTATGTGAAAGCCTGTGAACACTGTTACATTGTTAACAAAGTCAACCAATGGAGTTCAGAAGCTAGAGGCCCTGTCATGCTCACTCGCTCTCTCTCTCTCTCTTTCTTTCTTCTCTGTGTGTCTCTGCTCACAAATAAATAAAAATATTTTTTAAATATTTAATGGGACCCAATTTAATGGAAGCAATTGACTGCCTGCTTACTTTATTACTGCTAGATCATTAATGCTGGTTTTGCCCACAAATCGGGACATAGTACAAAAAAAAAATCGATACTATGTTGTTAACAGAAATGTGAAGGACCATTCTCTATCTGTCTCTCTTCACTCTATCTCTCTCTGATTATAAATAACAAATAAATAAATGAAAAATGGGCTGGAGAGATTGCTCAGTGGTTAAGGCACTTGCCTGTAAAACCTGACAGTCTGGGTTTGATTCCTCAGTACCCATGCAAAACCAGATGCACAAATGGAGCATGCACCTGGAGTTCATTTGCAGCAGCTGGGGGCCCTAGAATGCCCTTTCTCTCTGTCTCTCTTCTCACAACTAAATAGATAAAATAAAATGTGAGGAAATTTAACAATGGTGAGAATGTGTTTCAAGGATCTGAACTTCTGTCATGTGATGTCATTAGACACCAGGCCTGGAGGTGGCATATGTTCCTTTCATGTACATGACGCCAGCCAGTTTCATAGCCTCAGCCACATAGGAAGATACTTAGGGTAGACTTTATGTATTTCCATACAGAGATAAAGGAGGCTATGGGAAATACAGACCATCCATGGCATCCAAGTTTTGTCTAAAACCACAGCATTCCAGAAACATCAAACACTCTGTACTGTAGGGGTAATAATGCAAGCAGGGGAACTTATAACCCATTCATGGGAAAGCTTACCAAACTTAAGGAGGCTTCTCTGTTGAAGAGCCACTTGAGGGAAAAAAATGAGAGGCCCTTGCTTGTGAAGACCAGAAAGAGAAAGAGGTTACAGGGCAGGGCATGGGTTCAAGCCAAGCCAGAGGAGGCTAGCTCTGCAGAACTGCCATCTCAACTTCATCATCCAATAGTGATTTTCTGCCAAGACCTTTAAATATACACGTGTATAATATTCCTAAAGAGTCCAAGTCACTGAAATGTTATCAGTGTGGAAGCTAAAAGTGCAGCAAGAACGCTCACATATGTAAGCATTCCTGCTGAGCTGACCACGGGAAGCCTTTGCCATATGACCGGGATGGCCAACCATCTTGGAATTATAATTATCTAGGGAAGTCTGGATTTCCACAAAGATCTGCTCATGGTTCAGCAGTGTCCAAAGGCACCCACTGATCCAAGAAACTCTCCCCATTCTAATGAGATCCATTCTCTTTTGCAAAACAGCCACAGTGGACACACTTACACTCTTAGGTCATACATGATTCATCTTGAACTACTTTTTTCAGAATTGGCCAAGAAGTGATATCACTGTGAATCTGTTTGATTTCACTTGCCCTGTAGTTTAGCATCATTACCTTCCCTGAGCATTTATGTAACCATCACTCTAAAGACATTAGAAACCTTGGTCTTTCTGAATCTACAATTTGTTGTTTTCCAGAGCTTAGAAAATCAAACTGCACAGGTCAGCTTCAGACTCTAGAAGCAATCACGTTTTGTTTTCCTTTTGAAAAACTTCTTCTTGCATATGACACGATTAGCCTTAGACACTCACACTCTGCCCTGTATTATCCCCATTTCTGTGATGGGAAATTGAGCCCGAAGTAATTTTGCCAGGCTTCTGCAGGGCATCTGAAGTGGCTTAAACATAAAATGTACATATGATGCTGAATTCCCACACACATATATTATTCTGCTTTGTAGTATAACTTCTTAGCTTTTATATTTTTGGGTGCATCATATGTTTAAGGCATATAGTATACATTTAGACTTTGATCAAAATCAGTAAGACATGTCCCTTCTCAATGGATCTGTTCATGTGTTTACTGTACATACTTCTTTTTTTCTAAGGTGGAACAATTTATGTGAAACTAATGGCAAAAGCAATCTAGTTCCTTATAAAGTGCAGTTCATGCCATGCTGACACAGGCAGTGCCCAGTTTTCTCTCCTGTCATAAATGCTTGATGCTCTGTGACACATAAACATGTTGAGATACTTTTCTGCCAATACCTGCGGGTTCATGCCCTAGGTGAGATTCATTCTCCACGGACATGATGCAAGGTACCAGTGGGAATTGTGCACTTATCACAGGAAAAAGGAAACAAGCCAATAAAGGGATACCTCTATCCATTCACTCACTTTCCAAAGAGTATAGTAACCTTTTGGCTGACAAAATTAAACAATAGAAAGAGGGCCATTCGGTCACTTAACCAGCTCTCATCCATCTCACATACTTTACAAATGAATGTACATTTTAGAGAAATAGACTAAAGCCTTGTGTGCATCACAAAGGACATGATATCCAAAATTTTCTTGGTTTGTTTCATTTTCATAACTGCTCAGTTGAATATACAATGTACTATGAATTACCAGCAGGATATATGAATGTAGGCAGGGAAGTGTTTTCTAAGTCTTTTATATAGCTCACTTAATACCATTAGAAAGAGAATCTATGATCAAAAAGTAAGGAGTGCTTAAAACTAAATTGAACCATTTTCTTTCTTTGAAGGACTTTAACAAACTCATATCCACTGAGACTCTCCCAGATGTGTGATCTCTAAATACTATATTTCCTAAAGTGACTTGACCAAACCAGTTACTTGGCAGACCCTTTCAACTTTTTAGAAGAGAATCTGAGAAGGTTGCAGAAGAGATTAAAGCCTCTTGGATTTCCTGCATAATGCGACATTTCTGCTTGTATAATGTTGAAGAAATTCAGCAGCTAGGTGGAAAAACAAAAACAGAACCAACATTTGCAGGTGGAAAAGTGGTGTAGAATGAGCCAAAAGGTATTGAGTTACTACAATGGGGTCCTAGTGATATCTATTTAAAAGTTAAGAGACTAATTAACAAAATAATCTAACTGAGGCACACGTCTACATATTGAAGCACATTCCCATTTGTTCATTCTATAAATAATTAAAGGAGTCTCCTCACAGTCCAAACATTGAGCTCTTGAGGCAACTCTGGTAGCGCCATCCATTGTCATTCATGGCTTTGCCTCTAGAAGTAGATATCAATATTATTTTAGGTTCCCCCCACCCCCCAAAGAGAGCCAACCAGCCTTACCTACAGCCACAGAAATCTGCTAATACTGAATGTTTCTTACTTTCCAGATATAATTCAATATACAGATGACTGTTTTCTTTTGAAATATTTAAAAATATACACACAGTACTCTCTAAGCAATGGCTGCAGTTAAAGCCAAAGAAATGGCATTTTTTTTCTCTCAAGTTTCTGCTAAGTTTACAAACCAACTTTTTGCAGGTTTCCTCCAGACATTTTCGGTCCAAGAAGCCATGAGGCTATTATGTTTAGGAAATGTCACACCATTCCTGCCACACCATAAAGGAACTGTGTTACTATATTATCTCCAGGCAAAGTCATACGTTTTCCAAACAAAACATGAGCTCATCTGAAAGTCTTTTGTCCATATGTAACCTTTCCAGCTTCCCTTGCTTTCCAGGTCACAGATTGGGCCAAGGAGATTACAGCATTAACGAAATAAAACATTGTTTTATAATATAGGAAGCCACCAGCCTTTTCATCAGCTCTAAGAAAAGATAAGGTGGAACAAGGGGATAACATTGGATTGAATTCTCTGTTTTTCCATTGGAATTCAATCCATGCCCTTTGCTTATACTCCCCTGGAGGCTGTGAAGCAAAGAAATGGAGGGAAGGAAAGGCTAGCAGTTGTGGGGGGGGGGGGGAGGGTGCTGCGTGTGTTTGGAATGGGCTGGTGTGATCATGTGCAAGAGCGCCTGCCCCTGGCCAAGGCAGGGAGGAAGGTTGAAGGATATCTATACCTCTCTTCCTCTTTCTAATGATGCTTCGGTTTTTGCTGTTGTTGTTTATTTTTTTGGTTTTTATATTTTGTTTTTTGTTTTTTGGGTTTTTTTTGGCTTTTAAGGATGACCTGGAATTCATTATATTCTCTCAGGGTGGCTTCAGATTCACAGTGATCATCCTGCCTCTGCCTCCCAAGTGCTGGGAATAATGGCGCATGCCACCACACCCAGCTGATGTCTTCATTTATAGCAGTTATCAAAATCCTAATATGAGAGGTCAGAGTTCCTTGTTGGTCTTTGACCCTGAGCATCTATGCATTTGCCTTTTGCCTCAATGAATAACGCTCCTCGCCCAAGCTGTTCTTGATCGGATGTCTGCTTCCCACTTCGTGGCCTCTCTCTCTCTCTCTTTCTCTCTCTCCCAACCACCTCCACAGCGACAGCCTCTTCTTATAACAGCGATTGCAATCTAGTGGTCTGTTAGACCAAGTCTGGCACGCAGATGGGTTTGTGTTGGGCTTGGCTTACTCCCTCTGCATGTGAACCAAAACAAAAGTCAGGGTGCTTCACATAAAATCCAAGCTTCTTTGAAGAACTGAAATGTCTCACCACCATGCTGCCCTCAATAGTCCCCATGGTACAACCAGCTGGGGCTGAGGATGCTTGCCATTTCTATTCCATCCAGGTCCACCCGTGACATGACAACCGCAGATATGCTAAAGACGACCGTGGAAACCACCTGCTTGAGTCGGTGCACGCAGCAACACCCACGCCAGTGAAAACTGACACTGCACACGGAGATGGCCTGCGGTGAAATCATTCCCGATCCCGCTGGCTCAGGCCCTCTTCTGAGCTCACTCAGCTGCACGTGTTCTGTCCTCACCCTCCCAGTGGCCTCCTAGACCTCAAGCCAGCATGTGTTTCTTCTTTCCTGTTTCTTTACATTTGCTTCCCCATCGATTCTCTCCTCCCCACAAGGGAAACAACTTTTACCATCTTAAAAGAAAAACAAAGCACTCTCCCTCATATTTTGCTTCCCTCAAGCTGTTCTCTTTCTCTTTATAGCACAGGTCATTCTGGAATGAAGAATTGTGTATTGCTCTGCACAAGTCAGCCACCATCTACTTGGCAAACCACTGTCATTGGACCCCGGCCCTACCAATGGAAACTCTCTCTCTAGAGTCGCCAATGGCCTCCTATTTCCCAACTCACAGGAAGTTTTTATTCCTCACTGTATTAGCCCACGCTGATATCTGGCAAACATGGCTGCTGACTTCCATTCTGAAATTCTGCTCTTTCCTAGATTCCTAGGTAGGACTGTCTTCTTGTTTTTATTCACTTCTTTACATTCATTTTCCAACATCACTGAAGATGTAAAATATTTTATTATATTTAACAGGGCATACTAAGCGCTTTCTAGACTAACATTATCTAATTCCTCTGATACTTTTTAGGTAAATTCTAATAAAAAAAAAAACTCATTCTTAAATAATAAAATATCTGTGTTAGTCCATTTGCTGTTGCTACAACAAAACCTGTCAGGTTGGGTACTTTACCAAAAAAGAAAAAAAAGGGCAGGTTATGATTCTATTGACAGGAGAATAAAAACAACTTGGAGGGCTGGAGAGATGGCTTAGCGGTTAAGTGCTTGCCTGTAAAGCCTAAGGACCATGGTTCGAGGCTCGATTCTCCAGGGCCCACATTATCCAGATGCACAAGGGGGCGCACGAGTCTGGAGTTCATTTGCAGTGGCCAGAGGCCCTGGTGTGCCCATTCTGTCTCTCTCTCTATCTGCCTCTCTCTCTCTCTCTCTCTCTCTCTCTCTGTCGCTTTCATATAAACAAAAAAAAAAAAAACTTACTGTCAACTTCATGAATATGATACAACTTGATGGAGAAGCAATAAGAACCAGATATGTAGAAGGGATCCAGTCTGTAGGATAGCCTTGCTGATCTTGTGGGAACCAACTCACTCCAGGATATCATCATTAATCTACTTCAAGGGATGTGTTATTAAGAAATGTCCTGGTTATCTCACACTTCACACCAGCCTCCACTTCCTAAAGGTAACACTGGTCAATACCAACACAAAGGGGATCACACTTTCAGCACACAAAGCTTCAGAGAATGAATCGTACGCAAACCAGCAGTACCCTCAAGGAGGTTGCGTGAGGATCACCAGGTCGCTCATGCAGCAGAGGCAGAGATACGAGTGAATTCCTGGTCTTCCTATAGTAGCAGCCTGCTCCCTGGAGTTGCCCTGCCTCACCTTCCCTTTCCCAAGCTTCACTATTCCTGGGATGGACTCGTCATTTGTCTACCTTACCTGTTTCTTTGTGAAACCTCAATAGTGAGGGAGGGTTCAGCAGTTACCTTAGTGGAGATATTCTTCACTCAATCTACTCCCATTTCAGGCTTGCCTCTCAGTAAGTGAATTTATGTATCAACCCAATGTTCTATATTTACCTTTATCTTAATATTTTGTGATTTTATTCAATGTATATAATTATATAATTGTTATATATTTTATTTATTTATTTCAGAGAGAGAAAGAGGCAGGGGTGGGGAGAATGAGCACACCAGGGCCTCGAGCCACTGCAAACAAAGTCTAGATGCATGTGCCCCCTTGTGTATCTGGCTTACGTGGGTCCTGGAGAATGAAACCGGGATCCTTTGGCTTTGCAGGCAAGGACCTTAGCAGCTAAGCCATCTCCCTATCCCCTATATAAATATTTTTATCGGCCAATAAGACCCTTGTGGGGACTATGTCTTCTCATCTTATATCATCTCTGACCCATTGGAGTTTAATGAATATTGGGCAAGTGAGTGCTGACAGGTATCTATGGCTGTGTGAACAGCCCTGTTCATGTCACCCTCCTTACCCGCCTCTCCTCCGTGTCTATAGTTCACACTCACTATGTTTCAGACTAAACCCATGACCATTTATTATAATCTGACTCTCACCTCTTAAATTCCTTTTCTTGGAAAACGGTAAGAACATCCACCCAACAATCTTGAGCCCAAAATTTTAGTATCAGTCACTCTCCTCCTTCTCCCAAACATCTGGTTAATCAAACTATTGGCTCCTAAACTATTTATAACACATCTTCACCCAAATAATTGTGGTTTCATCCTCACCCACATACAAAAGAAATCAGCCTGTTTTCCGATGCAGGGCACTTTAAATGCTCACAGGATTTGTGTTCCTTCTTGCACAATGTTATTAAGCACTTGCTTCTTCTCTCTCTCTCTCTCTCTCTCTCTCTCTCTCTCTCTCTGTCTTTTTTTCTTGCCCAGCTATCAAGCTCTCTTTATAGTACATGGCAGAATGTAACTCCTTAATCATGTATATAAGGCTCGTTGTGATTTGGTCTTTGCTTACTAGGCCAACCTTTAATCCATCACACCATCCCTAGTACACTGCACTTTACAATTCTGAACTGATATTAATTCCTGGTTCCTCCTTCTCTTCATTAGTGCCCTTCCCTACATTACCACCCTAGAAGATGTTGCATATTCTTAAAAATCTCAGTTCAAGGATTACATTCTCTGAGAAGCCCTTTCTAACTCCCTAACATACATTTGAACAATCTTTATATTCATTGATCCTTACAATACCAACATTAGATAGTGATATTTCTCATTGTGATGGTGAATCTCAGTTGTCAACTTGACAGGATTTAGAATCACCATGGAAACAAACATCTGGGCATGTCCAAGGCATTTTCTAGATTAGTTAAGTGAAGTCTGAAGACAGTCCCTAAAGGAGGGTGTAAAAGTCACTTTTTCATTGCTGGAGCAAAACACCCATCCAGAAGCATAGCCACAGGTGTGATTAAGCTTCTTACTCAGTCCCCAGCTGGTGGAGGCATGCCACCAGGGGTAGACCTTGAAGCATACTGGTCCAGCCACAGAGTATTCAGAGCTCAGCTCACCCTCTCTGCTGCCTCCCTGCTGATATGTGATGGTGGGAGCCAGCTTCCTGCCTTGCCAGACTTTCCCTGATGTGAGGAGACCCTCTTTGAAACTGTAAATGAAAATAAGCCCTTTCCTACCATAAACTGCTTCTGATGGAGTGTTTGTTTACTCCCAGCAATGAGAAGGTGATGGCAACAATGGTGAAGCAAAATAGGTAGGAGCAGATTATTTGAACCCTCAGCTAACTCACCTAGTCGGGATTTGTTATGTGGGAACCAAGATGGGTTCCTTGTATCTGTGAATGAAGCCACTCCTGAGGCTATTGTTTGCAACGAGCATTTTTCATTTCTATGACTGAATACGAAAGGATCCTTTCAGAACTTGCCACCAAAGTGTCTCCTTTCCACTGCTTTGGAAAAGAAAGTAAAAGCGTTGAGAGAACTCAAAGCCTCCTTAAGACTACTTCATCTTAGAATTTAGGAAATGAGTACCCCAGAGGTTGTACAGGTTTATTTAGGACTACTCTGCCATGTATGCTTGAACAAGGTCCTGGTGTACCCCAAGTTCTACCCCGGGGTGCTTTCTTTTGTTTCTGATAGCAATAAGTCCTTGCCACTGAGACCACTGAAATCCTCTTTGGAGCCTCACAATTGTGCATCATGAATACACTGACAGACTCGAGGAGACAAAGCCCATGAGACAAAGATAAGAATTAGTAAGGGGGCAAAGTTAAGAAAATAAGAAAAATTGCAAATGATCTCAAATTTGTGAAGCCTAGGGAAGAATTGTGAGGGTCTTCCTCACCTAAAGCATAAAATTAATTTGTATTAGAATTTGTATTAATTTGCGTTATTTGTATTAGAACGCAGGTGTCCTGTGCTTTGATCCACTGTGGTCCCTGGAGAAATCCCAGGCATATAAAGGATGTTCAGTAAGTATGCAAAATAATAACCAACTAATGGCATTAAGACCAGCATGCAGCATCATATTCTATCCTTCATATTTGAACCCTTTATTTGTGATATCTTTACGGGGTGTGGTGTGTGTGTGTGTGTGTGTGTGTGTGTTGTAGCACAGATAAGACTGCTTTGTTAATTTTTAAAGAGAACTCAAGTTGGCTTTGTTATTATCCCTATTAACTTTGGATCTACTCTGACAAATATGTCTTTCATCTTTATTTTTTTATTCCGAGTACATAGAATTTACCCTCTTCTCTCTAATATGTTATCTAACATGTCTAGCCTTCCATTGTATTTTCTTAGGTGGTGAAAACGTTTCATGGCATATATGGGAGCTATTTGAGATATGAAATAGCTTTTATATTTGAAATAATAAAATAATAATGAAGAACATTAAGTCGTATAGTTTTCATCAGACTAAGAAATGGTCTTACTTACTAAAACATACTATTTATTTATTTGAGAGAGAGAGAATGAAAGTATGGGTGTGCCACAGCCTTTTGTTGCTGCAAACTCCAGATGCATGTGCCACCTTGTGCATCTGGCTTTACATGAACACTGGGGATTTGAACTCTGTCCGTAGGCACTGCAATCAAGAGTCTTTAACCTCTGAGCCATCTCCCCAGCTCAAGAAGTGATCTTTATTATTTATTTATTTGAGAGAGCGAGAAAGAGGCACAGATAGAAAGAGAGAGAGAGAGAGAAATAGAATGGGCACGTGAGGACCTCCAGCCACTGCAAACGAACTCCATACACATGTGTCACCTTGTACAACTGTGTCCTGGGGAGTAGAACTGGGGATATTTGGCTTTGCAGGCAAGTATCTTAACTGCTAAGTCATCTCTCCAGCCCAAGAAGTGATCTTTCTAACAAAATATTTAAACTAGTTGTAAGGGAAGATATTTGTGACAGTGAATAATTACGTATGTTGACCATACAGAGATCACAAATGAGTCAGAAAGAAAAGGGAACTGAGTCTCAGATAACGGGTTGTATAACAGCAACATGAAAAATGGAACATGGAAGATTAGTGTCTTGTACTTGCAGTAGGAAAATAGTTATTAGCTAAAAATTCTATACATGGCTGAAGTGGCATTTAAAAATTAAGACAAAAAAATGAACACATCTTCAAATAAAGAATATGCAATGGGGGCTTGAGGGATAGCTTATTGGCTAAGGCACTTACCTGCAAAGCCAAAGGACTTAGGTTTGATTCCCTAGGACCCATGTAAGCCAGATGCACAAGGTGGAACATGTATCTGGAGTTCATTTGGAGTGGCTGGAGGCCCTGGAGTGCCCATTCTCTCTCCCTCTCTCTCTCTCTCTCTCTCCCTCTCTATCTATCTCTCTATTTCTCATATAAAAATAAATAAATGTAAAAGAATACATATGACACATAGTACAGTTAAAAAAAAATGCATCATGAACAAATAAAATGATCTCACTAGGGAAGGTGAGGACCAGGCAAAAAGGATGAACAAAGAAAATGATATATCCTGATGAGATCTAAACACTATTGCAAATAGCAATAATATTTTATTGTAGAACATTAAAGTAATACACCAGATAGAAATAACATTTATGAAGGAAATGGTTACTTTTAAACTATTCAAATGCCTTTGTAGTATGCCTAAAGAAAATGTTTAAATTTGAACTGTGTTAAGTCAGTTACTGATGTTAACATTTTAAGAATAAGCACTAATGGCATCAGAAAATTCAATGTGTGACATTTGGGGGAAATAAAGAGACATTTTAATTAAAAATCGATCAATTTAAAACTCAGGAAAAGTTAAGCATAAAAATCCTAAATTAGGTTACAATGGAGACTGCGTTGAGACAGAGACAGGCGGAAGTCCAGGCGGGACAAGAACAGCAGGTGAGAACGAGGATACCATAGCCACTGTGGGCGAGGCTGCATTCACAACAAAGGAGGCTTTAGGCAGTCCGCTCAGTTCGACTAGGCAGGACAGCGTGGCCCTTAGGATGATCCTAGGTCACACCCTCGTCTGTCCCAGCTCTCCCTGTCAGCTTCAGTTATGGGATTTAGTGCTTGTCCATCTCATCCAATTCCATCTCTCTTGAGCACACACCTGCCCAAGGTGAACGTGGATTTCCCCTCTAAGCCCAGCCGGCTTGGCTGGGGACAGGTGTGTCCAGATGCGATGGCACCAATTCTAAAGTATCTCCGCCCCGACCCATGGAGAGAGGGGTCCATCTCTCCCTTTCTCTTCCCCACTGTGGCAGCAACTGTTCTTGGGTCCTCGGGCTGCTAAGACTTCGCTCTCCTATGTGGCTGCCTGGGTGGGAAGAGACACTTTATCTTTTATTACTGTCTTCACTTGTAATCCTTTCGGAAGCGCACATTTTTAAAAATCCATTTCGTGGTTCTGTTGTCTAAGATCCACCTAGTACATGGGCTCCTGGGCTCTACCGTCTTCCTTCTCCCCAGTTTATCTTCCCTTCCGTAGCCTCCACTTTTCTCCCTTCCTCGCATCTTTGTAAGATCTGAACAAAATGTGTTATCTTAAAAATCATAGTATAGAATCTGGAATTGCCAATTCTTGGGTTAGTTTGCAGATATGAAGTCGGGGCTTGGGGTTCCAGGAAGCATCCCAGAACCCCAAAATCCACCCCCTTATCAAACCATGAAGTATTTTTCATGGTAATGATTTATGGCTAAGGATGTATCCATTGTAAAACACTTGCCCAGGATGTGCATGGCCTTGGGTTTGATCCCCAGAACTGGAAAAAAAAAAAGATTTATCATGAAGATATGATATTCATATCCATATGCTATTGTGTGAAATTACTGACACAAGCTCAACATACAGGCATGAAAATTTGACAGCCTAGCAAGGAAAAAGGTAATACCTTAGTAGCAAAATTTAGCACATTTCTCAGAAATCAAGATATACAAATTAACACATACAAAACTGAATATGGCCATGGGAGAACGAAGAAGACAGGGGAACAGTAATGAGTAATGAAGAGAGAAGCTTGACCTGCAGGTGGGCAGATACTCACAATGCACCTGCTTCTCGGGTGGACATGGAGCGTTTGCGGACTCCGGCCACACATTCGGCCGTCAAGTAAGTACTGGTAACCTTCAGAATATGAATTTATTACTGGCAACATTCTTAGACAGTGACGAAAGTCAGTTACAAATTAGCATTAAACATAAAACCTATGTAATCAAACCTCCAGATGTGTAAAGTTTTAAAGCACACTCTAAATAATGCATCACCCAAAGGAAAATATAATAGAGATGTTGAGATATTTAAGACTGTGTAATAATGAATAATAGCCAACAGAGCTTGAGAGATTGAGCTAAACTGTTGAGTAAAATGTACATTCTTAAATGGTGACAATAGATAAGAAACTACAACAACTGGTTAGCATTCACAACTCAGAGACACTATAGGGTGAATAGAATGATTTTAGTAAATTTGGAAGGAATAAATCCAGTTAAGATGAGAAACCATATTTATAATGGTAAATATGAATTTAATAAACATAATAAATAAACCCAATTTGAGTTCTCTTTCAAGATTTGTAAATCACCAGATCTCCCATTTAAATCACACACATGTACACACTAGAAAGAAGTCATAATATAAGGGTAAAATATGAACTAAAAAATAGGAATGGGGATGGAGGGATGGCTTAGTAGTTAAGATGCTTGCCTACAAAGCCAAAGGACCCAGGTTTGATTCCCCATGACCCACATAAGCCAGATGCACAAGGTGGTGCATGAGTCTGGACTTTGTTTGCAGTAGCTGAAGGCCCTGGCATGCCCAATCTCTCTCTCTCTCTCTGTCTGTTTCTCTTTCTTTCTCTCTCTCTCATCTCTCTCTGTATATATTTGTTTCTTTCTCTCAAATAAATAAACTATTTTAAAAATATATAAATGGCCTTAATGGCTTGATAATACATACAAATTCTAAAAAAATAGCTTATCAAATCTGAATCAAAAACTAGCTACATAACTTCTAAGTAAATTGAATCAATACTTACAAACATTACAAACATACCTATCAAATGCTATAAAACTAGAAGCAAGTAAGTTCGGTCAAATGTTCAAAAAAGGAGCAATTTCAGTTCTCTAAACTCTTTCAAGATATAGAAACTTGAAAAATGTTCCCTAGATTATTTGAAAATATTTGTATAATCTTGATCCCAAAGCTAGATAAGCAAAATCATCCTAAATTACATATTAAAAGTCAAAATCATTAGCAGAATATTGGAAGTTGTATATGACAATGCATTTCAAATCAGCATTGTTTCCTATAGCCCAGACAACCCAGAGTTAATACAGCAAGGTGTTTCACCTGAGCGAGGGCAGACATGGAAGAATAGGGCTGTGAGCACAGGTCAGGAGCCCCAGAGTTACTTCTGTGTGTTTTATCTAAAACTACCTTTTGTGAGGCTCCTCTCCCCCCATTGTAAAGTTAAGGAAACAGCCTCAGCAATGGGAAATTATCTTTCTAAGTTAGGAAGTGGCAGTGTTGTGATTCGAAAGTCAATCCCCTGACTCCAGATCTGCTTATTTCCCCTACATAATCCTGCCATCGTAAAGGTTGAATAAGGAGCTCTAGAATACAAATCTTCCTTTCATTTTATTTGCTGATTACCATGGTGGGAATTCTCTCAGGGAGGATTCTGTCTGTCACGTGACTGGATCTTCACCCCTATCCGAGCACAGCACTGGGAAGAGACGGTGCTAATGGCTGGCTGTGAGCTGGTGCAGCTGGGCTCAAGCATACTACCGTCAAGGTCACCTTTAGGCCCGGGCTTTCATGTCTCCATTTGACTGCTGCTTTTACTGAAAGCTGGAAAAAGCTGCACTGCATGCAGCCCTATGGGATACAGAAGTCATCAGCGGTGAGACCAGTAAACACTTAGAAGCCTCAAGTTTGGCCACACAGGCCAAATGACTGAACGAGTGTAACAGTGGCATGTCTGCTCTGGGGGAAACCAGCTGCTCTCTAATTGGACTGAAGCCTGCTCTATGGGAGGGAATATATGCCTGGTACTGAAAACCTAATCAAAAGCCTATGGCAAGGGAGGTCATGAGCCTTAGGGGTATAAAGCCTGCTCTTCTCTAGATAAGTGCTTATATTATTCTCACCAAACTGCCCTGAAAGCACTACACTTAATGTCAATATTCATATATTAATGCTACTCTTAATTCTGGTTAGAGAAGCTTCTCTTTTCAGATGGCAATGACCACTGATATGTGCCAAAAGGCAACATAGTGCTGAGAAGAAGGGATGGAGGAGTGTCCAGAACTGAAACATCTCACACCCTCAAAGGCCCAGGGTTCTTTGCGGAAGAGGTGGTGTAAAGAATGCAAGAGCCAAAGGAAGCCACAACCCACATACAACTGTCCAGACAGAAACTGGCCTCGATATCCAAGACCTCACAGTGCCTAGCAATACCTACACAAGATCCTGGTAATAAGAGGAAAAGATGATGACATCAAAATAAAAGAGTGAGGGCTGGAGAGATGGCTTAGCGGTTAAGCGCTTGCCTGTGAAGCCTAAGGACTCTGGTTCGAGGCTCAATTCCTCAGGTCCCGCATTAGCCAGATGCACAAGGGGGCGCACGGATCTGGAGTTCGTTTGCAGAGGCTAGAAGCCCTGGCGCGTCCATTCTCTCTCTCTTCCTCTATCTGTCTTTCTCTCTGTGTCTGTCGCTCTCAAATAAATAAATAAAAATAAATAATAAATAAATAAATAAAATAAAAGAGTGATTAGTGGACACTGAGTACAAAACTAATTAAGAAAAAAATAATAAAATTTAAAAGAAGAGAGAGGGGCTGGAGAGATGGCTTAGTGGTTAAGCGCTTGCCTGTGAAGCCTAAGGACCCCGGTTCGAGGCTCGGTTCCCCAGGTCCCACGTTAGCCAGATGCACAAGGGGGCGCACGCGTCTGGAGTTCGTTTGCAGAGGCTGGAAGCCCTGGCGCGCCCATTCTCTCTCTCTCCCTGTATCTGTCTTTCTCTCTGTGTCTGTCGCTCTCAAATAAATAAATAAATAAAAAATTAAAGGCAGATAACTAAAAATGATCAATACCTTAAAAAAAAAAACAGAAGAGAGAGATTAGTGGAGTGAGGAAAGGGATATGACGGAGAGCAGAGTTATGAAGGGGAAAGCAGGAGAAGGGAAGGAAACACCATGGTCTGTTGTCTGTAAGTATAGAAGTTGTCAATAAAAATATATGTATTTAAAAATATGTATATAGTTTCTTTGCTTCTTTTGAATGTAATAATCCACAAACATTCATTTCATGGGTATTTATGGCATTTCAGTCATTATTCCTAAGAACAAGATAGAGCAGTAAAAAATAAAAGAAAAATGAGTGAATGAATTTCCTTCAGAACACATGCATAGCAGGGAGAAACAAACTATGATTGAAAGCAAATTGCGGGTCAGGTATCGTAATACACACCTGTAATCTCAGCATCTGGGAGGCTGAGGTAGGAGGAAGCCATGAGTCCACACCAACTTGAGCTACTTGGCAAGTATCAGCCTAGGCAAGACTAGACCCAGTCAAATAAATAAAAAAATACATTAAAAAAACACACAAATTACAGAACATATGAAAAGTCAGTAATTGCAATGGAAAAATCCACCAGGAAAATTGGATAAGAAAAGTTGGATATTGTGTAGTAATGTTAATAGCATGCTGGGCAAGGAAAGCCTTATTGGGAAGGTGACAGCCACAACAGATTTAGTAGGAGTGAACATCCGTGACAGGGACAAATAACAAGGAGACTTCCAAGTGTAAAGAAGAGTGACTGCTAAGATCCTGAGGTGCTCACAGACTGCAGAACACTCAGTGACAACGGGAAAGAGCAGAGTTGGGTCCTGTGAAGAACAAGTACGGCTTGAGGCCACAGAGGTAACAGAAACGTGTCATCTAAGCCTAGGAACTATTGAAGGCTTTTAATGTTTATTTGGAGTGAGGTTTACATAGATTTTTCTACATCAATGTTTCTTGCATGTCACATAGAATCATTTCAGTGTATAGTAAAATTCTTCTTTCATTAGGCACAAATTTTTCCTTCTATAATGCACTTGAATACCTTTTTGGTTCTGTGAGCTCACTTCCCTGATTGAATGAAGCCAATTACTCTGATGGGTCATTTCTGATCGCCATATTTATCATCTAATCTCTGATTGTGCAACTCTGTCTTCTGATTAGCTCAAGGACTTTTCTCATTGCTGCTAGTAGGGTAGCTATTGTTTTTTCTTGTTGTTATTGTTTTGTGTGTGTGTGTGTGTGTGTGTGTGTGTGTGTGTGTGTGTGTGTGTTTTGTTTGTTTTTTTTGTTTTGCTTTAGACGGGGCTGACTTGGAATTCACTATGTAGTCTCAGGGTGGCCTCAAGCTCACGGTGATCCTCCTACCTCTGCCTCCTGAGTGCTGGGTTTAAAGGTGTGCACCACCGTGCCTGGCTATTATTGTTATTTTTATGGGAATTTATTTCCTAGTCTTACTTCTACTGGCATATTTTGGCTCCTAGAACTTTATGATTGACTGAATTACTCTGAAATGTTGCCTTCAGTTTCAATTTGATTTTTTCACCCCATGTTCCTCATTTTCACCATTGGCTGTTTTATTTTATGGTTTTTGTTTGTCTTTCATCTCTAAGACCTATTTCATTGAATGTACATCTTATTCACTTTTTTCTGACACTGTGGGACATCTACTTATTTTCTTTGCCTCTGTTTTCTTTTTTAAATTTTTTGTTTGTATTTTTATTTATTTATTTGAGAACAACAGAGAGAGAGAGAAAGAGGCACATAGAAAGAGGGAAAGAGAGAGAGAATGGGTGCAGCAGGGTCTTCAGTCACTACAAATGAACTCCAGATGTATGTGCCCCCTTGTGCATCTGGCTAACATGGGTCCTGGGGAATCAAGCCTCAAACCAGGGTCCTTAGGCTTCACAGGCAAGCGCTTAACCACTAAGTCATCTCTCCAGCCCTCTGTTTTCTTTTAACCTGAGTCCATTTATAATTTGTTCTGCAGCCCTTTTGACCTCTTTCTATTTCTTCTTTCTTTCTCTCTCCCTCCACCCTTTTCTCTGTCCATTTTTCTATTTCTTCTTCCTTCTTTCCTTTTCCTTTAAATATTTTTAATATACTTACATAGTTGTCACCTTGTGTGATGGTTTGACTTGGGTGTCCCCCATAAACTTAGGCATTCTGAATGCTAGGTTCCCAGCTGATGGAGATTTGGGAATTAACACCTCCTGCGGTGGGGGGTGTATTTGGGGGGACAGGCTTATGGGTGTTATAGCCAGTGTCCCCTTGCCAGTGTTTGGCACATTCTCCTGTTGTTCTGGTCCACCTTATTTTGGCCAGGGGGTGATGTCCAGCCTCTGCTCATGCCATCGTTTTCCCCTGCCATCATGGAGCTTCCCCTCAAGCTGGTAAGCCAAAATAAACCTCTTTTTCCCACGAGCTGCTCTTGGTGATTTCTACCAGCAATGCGAACCTGACTGCGACACCTTGCTTCTTCCACATACTGTAGGAACCCTTCTACAAGCGTTAATGCCAACTGTCTTGATGAGTTCTTTTCCATTTCTCTCTCCCTCGTATTGAGTTGACTTTATGTACTCCAACCGCTCCTTGGGGTCTAGCAGCTGCTTTCTGCTTGCCCATTTAAAGTCTTGGTTATAAAATAACCCATGTAAGATCTAGCTGAATATAGTCATCAAAGATAACCTGGCCTCAGTTCTTCCTTTCAAACTGCCGCTTACAGTCTTCTCAGGAGAGATTCCCTCCACAGACAAGCAATGTGGGCAATTCTTCTTCTCCTCACCCTGCATGGGACCAGAAAGCAGTAAATCTTGACCCAGCCCCTGCTTGCCTCTGCATTTCTATGGTCCCATCGTGGTATGAAGGTCTTATGTATGTAAGGCTTTCAAGAACTTTCCCTGAGGATTCTTTTTATTTCATTGGCCCACATCTCTCCAAATATTTTTAAGATCTTGATTATTATTCTCCCATTGCAAGTGATCTTGGCTATTAGTTTGGTTGTTGTGTAAGCCTATGGAGACTTATTTTGAATTTTTTTCCCAGCTGCCACTTTTTTTTCCGTACAGTTTCATTCTTGCATATAATGTATTTTGATCATGTTCACACCCCATTTTATCACTCTTCTTTTATCCCCCTGCTACTCCTGCCAAACCCCTTCTTTCCAACTAGCCCCCTCCCACTTTCATGTCTTTTGTGAGCCCCCCCTTAGTTTAATTATGGTTGCTTGCACGAGTATGGATTAGGGCTTTTTACTGGAATGGGGACAACTTCCCAGTGGCTACACCCGTGAAGAAAATGACTCCTCCCTTAGCAACCATTAACTGCCATTTGCTCCTCAGGGAGGGGTGGGGGCCTCAGAAGACCATACCCCACCTGGGATGCAATGTTGAGATGCCCAATCTTGTGAAGGTCCTGTGAGGATAACCACAGCTGCTGTGAGTTCATGAGTTCAGCACTGCCCGACTCAGAGGACAGCATTCCCAGGTCTCCTCCCCATTCCAAGCTCTTACATGTCCCACCCCCTTCTTCTGTGAGATCGCTGCCACTTTTAGAAGTGCTTAGCCTAAAATTTTATATGCTTCCTCGTTTGGTTATTGGGAATGAATTTCTCACTGCTTTGTTGTTGTGAATAAAATATCACAGAAATAGTATGATGTTACATAATCACTAGTGGATGGAGGATAATGTGATTATTAAGATGGTAGCTTTGGACTCTGCTGGATCCTCACTTGCAAAATGATCCTCAGCAAAGCACGGGCACTGTTGGCACACCTGGTGAGGTGAGAGAGGTCCTAAACACAGACCCAGACAAGCCACAGACCTGCATGAGCCAGATATCAAAATCCTGATTAAGGCCAAGCCCCCAATAGTGGGATCCTCCTCCATCTCCAAGCACGCCACCAGCAGCTGCAGCCAATTCCACCACAAAGGGCCAGCAAGGGAGCAGCAATGGGAGAACCAGACCCTGCTTAGCCACAGGCATGGCCAGGCTTCCCAGTGTCTCACCCAGCACTGCTGAGAGACAGCATAGACAAAGAAGACCCTCTCCAAGCCCAAAGCCATGCCACTCCATCTGAACCCAACCTGAGCAGAACACTCATCAAAGGTCCTACAAGAGCCACTAAATGCTACAACCTTAGCAAAACATGACATCTACCTCAAGATGGGTGAACCTGGGCTGGAGAGATGGCTTAGCCAGATAAGGCATTTGCCTGCAAAGCCAAAGGATCCCGGTTTAATTCCCCAGGTTCCAGGTAAGCCAGATAGATGCACAAGGGAGTTCGTTTGCAGTGGCTGGAGGCCCTGGTGTGCCCATTCTCCTTCTCTCTTTCTTTCTCTTCCTCTGTCTCTCTACCTCATTCTATCTCTCAAATAAATAAATTAATTCAATATATTTTTTTAAAAATTGATGGGCAAATCCCAATGCAAAACAAACAGTGCAAGACAACAAGCTGAGAACGCTTCACCGAAAATGCTGAGTCCCACAGTGGAAGCCTCCGGGGAAAACACAAAGGGTGCTCGAGAGGGTGACAAGCATATTAAACAAACTTGGTGAGACCCTGAGCAAACACGGGGGCGTCATGAAAGAAGATCAGTAAAACCCAAACAATTACATGAATATAAATGTAAGTGAACCAAGATCAAGAGAAAGCTCTCATAACTTGTCTCAGTATAATTGTACAAAATCAGAGAGATTTTAATAGATAAAAGAAACGAAGGTGAGCCAACAAACAGGTGAGCTCAGCTGTCAGCGGAACAGGCTCACTGAGGACATAAATGAAGGCAGCAACGAACCCCAAGAAACAACAAGAAAGTCAAGTCAGGACCTGGGAAATGGAACAGCAACAGAGAAGATGGTGTGGAGGACAGCGTTCAGAACTCAAAGACAAGACAGAAGAAGTGGACTGAGAGTCCAAAGACTATGGTAAGTTCAAAACATCGTGTAAACAGAATATGAGGGAAATATGAGAAACCCCCAAAAGACCACATATCTGGATCATGGCATGAAAGAAGGGAAAGAGGTATAGAGAACATCTTCAACAAAATTATCAAAGAAAATATTCCTACTCTTATAAAAGAGAGGCCCATCCAGATAGAAGAAGTTCACCGACTACCAAATAGTCATGAGCAAAGAAGAAATGCTGCATCACACATCAGAGTTAAAACACTGAACAATGAAAACAAAGGGAGAGTGCTAACGGCTACAAGAGAAAAACAGCTCATTGAGTACAAAGGTAAGCCCAGATGCATGTAGAACTTTGTACATCTGGCTCACCTGGGTGCTGGGGAATCAAACCTGGGTCCCTAGGCTTCACAGGCAAATGCCTTAAACATTAAGGCATCTCTTCAGCCTGAAGATAATATTTTCAACAAATTGGATAACCATATGTAGAAATTGGATAACCATATGTAGAAAATAGATTCTAGTTCCACTTCCCTCATCCTGTACTAATATCAACTCCAAGTGGATCAAGGACATCAATATAAGACACAAACTCTAAAACAATTGGAAGGAAAAATAGGGAGAACACTCCAAGACATAAGAGTGGGACTTTCTGAGTAATTCCCCAGTAGCACAGGAAATTAAATAAACACTCAACCATTAGGATCACAGTAAACTAAAAAGCTATGTACAGACAAGCATACCATCAGTAGTGCCAAACAACCACAGAATGGGAGAAAATATTCCCCACCTGGATCTCTGACAGAGGCCTAATTTCTAGAATCTACAAAGACTTTTTTTAAAGCAATAAAAAAAATAAAACAATCTACTCAAAAAAAAAAAAACAAAAACAAAACAAAACGTGCAGAGACCTGAATAGAGAATTCTTAAAGGAAGAAATACAGGGCTGGGCAGATAGATTAGCAGTTAAAGCATTTACCTGCAAAACCAAAGAACCTAGGTGCAATTATCTAGGACCAATGTAAGCCAGCTGCACAAGATGGCACATGCATCTGGGGTTCATTTGCAGCTGCCCAAGGAACTGGTATACCCATTCTCTCTCTTTCTCTCTCTCTCTCTCTCCATCCCTCCCTCATTCTCTTTCTCAAATAAATTAAAAATAAATAAATAAAAATACATACGGCTAATACTTAAAGAAATGTTCAGCATTCTTAGTCATCAAGGCAATGCAAATTAAAACAACTTTGAGATTCCATTTTATTTCCCTCAGGACGGCAATCATTTTAAAAAAAAATCGAACAATAGCAAATGTTGGTGAGAGTGTGGGGAAAGAAGAACCCTTATTCACTGCTGGTGGGAGTGCAAACTTGTATAATCACAATGAAGATCAGTATGGAGACTCCTGAAAAAGACGAAAATGGCTTTACCATCTGACCCAACTCTTCCACCCCTCAGTATCTGCCCTAACCACTCTACTCTTTCCTTCAGAGATAATTGCTCAATCACGTTCATCACCACTCTCTCCACAACAGCCAGGAATTGGAACCAAGCCACATACCCATCAACTCATGAATGGACAATGACCATGTGGTACATTTACACAGTAGAGTTTTACTCAGCAGTAAGGACAGATGAAATGATGAAATTTGCAGGAAAATGGGTAGGCTTGCAGAACATCATTCTAAGTGAGGTCACACAGACTATGAAAGACAAATGGCACATGTTTTCTCTCATATATGGACCAGACCAACTGAAGAGGAGTGTACAGGAGAGCAAGCATTGGACTATGGGCATAAAACTAGAACGAAAGGGAAGAGTGGAAATAGGAAGGGGGAGAAGAGAGACAGCTTAGCGGTTAAGGCACTTGCCTGAGAAGCCTAAGGACCCAGGTTCGGTTCTCCAGGTCCCGTGTAAGCCAGATACACATGGTGACACATGTGTTTGGACTTTGTTTGCAGTGGCTGGAGGCCCTGGGGTGCCCATACTCTCTCTATTTCTCTCCCTCAGTCTGGCTCTAATGAAGAAATAATAAAAAAGAGGGATACCAGACAAACTAATAGAAGGAAAGAATCCTGGGGATTAGTAGATGGGGGATAGTCATGAGAAGGGAAGGTGGGGGTTGGGTAACTGCATAAAACTAAAATAAGTAGTTAGTACAATAAGTAGTTAGTACAATCAGTAGTTAGTACAACGAGTAGTTAGTACAATGAGTTGTTAGTATAATGAGTAGTTACTACAATGAGTAGTTAGTACATTGAGTAGTTAGTACAACGAGTAGTTAGTACAACAAGTGGTTAGTACAATGAGCAGTTAGTACAATGAGTAGTTAGTCTAGTAACTAGTTAGTATAATAGGTAGTTAGTACAATGAGTAGTTAGAACAATGAGTTAGTACAATGAGTGGTTAGTACAATAGGAACCTTCCTCCTGGATACCAGTATACAAGGTATAGACTACAATTAAGGGAGAGAGATGGACCAGACCACAATGCCCACTCGAAGGTGGAGAAAATTTAATCCTAAAGCCATCAGCTGGGCTGGAGAAATAGCTTAGGGGTTAAGGCACTTGCCAGCAAAGCCAAAAAACCCAGGTTTCGTTCCCTAGGACCCACATAAAGCCCGATGAACAAGATGGCACATGTTTCTGGTGTTCATTTGCAGTGGCTAGATGCCCTGGCATGCCCATTCTCTCCCTCCCTCTCTCTCTCTCTCTCTCTCTCTAATAAATAAAATATTTTTTTAAAAAAATGGCTATGTTTTGTGTATCCCAGGGCCAGATCTTGGTTACCCCCTGCAGTAAGCAGTTGAGCATGGAGATCCATGAGGTCCCCAAAACAATGAAAGCCATTGTCAAGCCCTTGGTTACCCAGCAGAGTTTAAACTTTTGTTTATTTCTATTTATTTGAGAGAGACAGAGAGGGAAAGAGACAGAGAGTGAGAAAGAGAGAGAGAGAGAGAGAGAGAGAGAGAATGGGCTTGCCAGGGCCTCCAGCCCCTGCAAATGAACTCCAGACACGTGCGCCCCCTTGTGCATCTGGCTAACGTGGGTCCTGCAGAACTGAGCCTTGAACGGGGGTCCTTAGGCTTCACAGGCAAGCACTTAACCACTAAGCCATCTCTCCAGCCCTACCCTGCAGAGTTTAAAGGCTATTTTTGAGGACACCACAGGCTGCCACCTCAGGACACTGAGAGACCACATGAGAACTGAGAAAAAAGCCAGTCCTCTCCTGGAAAACTTTTATGATGCTGGAGAGCACTGTGGGAGCTACTAGGGGATAGTGCTCACCAGCAACATGAATAACAGGAGACCCAGCAAGCTATGCAGTCAACCAGCCAAACAAGAAGTACACCCTTGTACAATAGTGGCACATAGCGTTGGTGGGTAACCCTTCTATTGGACATGAGGCCCACTCAGTGGGAGAAAACTCATAACTGGAACCGGGAACTAAGTCAGCACCCCATGGCCAGGAAACTCACAAACCCCAGAGAAAAGGTCCCGTTGCTCTCTGGACAAGTAGACTACATATCCACATCAAAATATCTCTCAAATTTTTTGTATATATGCCCCTTAATAAAAGCTGCTCTCACCTTGACTGAAGAGTCTGTTTCATTTTTACAGATGGCAGAGAATACTAGGGAGATCCAAGATCCAGCAATACTATGAATAAAAATTGCTGCCTACTCACCATGAGATATGCCACCTCTACCATGTGTTCCTGGATCCAGGAGAAACTTCAGAGGAAGCAGTGACCCAAGTATTGCTCCCAATGCTAACCTGACAACCACCTCCAGGCAAACAGCAACAAACACTGTGGTGAACCAAAACACATAGCAGCAATACAGAGACTATAGAGAACTCAACACTAAAACAAACTGCTAATGGACCAGCCAAGGCTCAGGGATTGGTGTGGAAGGAAGATTACAAGAGCCACAGGGTGGGTTGAAATATCCTGAGGCACAGCCACCTCCCCCATCCCTAACCAGAGAAACTGTCAGAGGCTCTAATTAACCCACAGTGAACACCAAAATCCCTACTAAGGAATGTCCTAACACAAGTGGGGACCAAGAGAAATGGAATATAAGACTATAAGTGATGTTTTAAAAAAAGAAATATTTTAAAAGAGAACATAGACTTTCAACATTCTTGTCACTCACCCACCCCAGAAACACATGAACACACAAAACAGTAACTATGCAAGGCGTTAGATGTGTAAATTTGCTTAATACCAAATATCATGTGATATATCTTAAATATGTACTGTGTATCCATTAAAAGTCAGTGAAGCTGGGGAAAAGCCAAGGCAAGTGTGTTCTTCAAAACTCTAAAGCCGCCAGGCATGGTGGCGCACGCCTTTAATCCCAGCACTGGGAGGCAGAGGTAGGATTGCCGTGAGTTCGAGGCCACCATGAGACTCCAAAGTGAATTCCATGTCAGCCTGGGCTAGAGTGAGACCCTACCTCAAAAAACCAAAAAAAAAAAAAAAAAAAAAAACCCTAAAGCCTATTTGTTTCAGAAGATGTGGATCTTCTGGGCCCCTGTGATTCACAGACTTCAGCAACTTTCTGACAACATGCTTTCCTTTTTTTCTACACACCAATTATTATGTCTCAGTTCCCAAAGAACATTCTCCATGGCAATGACCCTCTGCATTTCCCAGCATAATATTACAACAGACACTGTCTGTCTCTGATGGCTGATGGCCTCTAAGGGTCGTGGTCCAGGGTGTTGGTCTGTTCAGCTTCTTAAACGTTTCTTCTAACAGTTTATTAACAGAAAAGGTAACTAGGCTTCACGGGGGGGAGGGGGAAGTTTATTGAATTGAACTTATTGAATAATATTTCTCAATAGCATTCCGTAGCAGTTGCCTTCTTACTACTGAGACTAAACACCAAATTAAAAATCAGATGATGGGGGCTGGAGAGATGGCTTAGCGGTTAAGTGCTTGCCTGTGAAGCCTAAGGACCCCGGTTCAAGGCTCGATTCCCCAGGACCCACGTTAGCCAGATGCACAAGGGGGCGCACACGTCTGGAGTTCGTTTGCAGTGTCTGGAAGCCCTGGCGTGCCCATTCTCTCTGTCTCTCTCTCTCTGTCTCTGTCTCTCTCTCTCTGTCTCTCTCTCTCTCTCTGTCACTTTCAAATAAATAAATAAATAAAATGAACAATTTTTTTTTTTTTTTAAATCAGATGATGGGAGGAAAGGATTTATTTCAGACTTAGTTTCAAAGGCAAGCTTGATCACGGTGGGGAAAGTGCAGCAGAGCAGGGGCATCTCCTCACCATACACAGTGCAGGAAGGAACTTGTCGGGGCAAACCAGCTCTCACCCAGTGGGGCTGGTCTAATCAACTCCAAAAGGCTCTGCCTGCTTAAGTAGGAACGTTAAGCACAAACACTTAGGGCAATGGGGAACAATTCACATTCAATCCACCTCACACTCCAGAACACTGAGGGCTTTTCTCTGGGGCTGTGGAATGCATCGTCTTGTGTCAGCCCTTCTGGTCCATGAGTGGTCTCCAGTGGTTTAGTCCTGAGCACATCTACCATGAATGTGAATCAACTGAACTCCTATTGTTCGGAGATTCAGTGAGTAGGGAGTTTTCTTGGCATTATTAGATACCTTTCTGAGATAAGAGTTGCAAAATGGGCTATTGTCTAACAGGAAGCCCGCTGAGATAACTCTAGTTCTGAGTGTGTGACACCCGTTCAGAGCTAACACCTCTCTTAGCGCATCTCCCACAGGGCGGATAGAGATCAGATGTGCAAGTCCCACTGGGCTCCAGAAAGCTAGACGGTGCCATTTAAGGTGGGAGGATTTACTCCTCTGGTAAGTAGTGGAAAGAGCCCCTGTGGATTAAGACCTTTAGGTTTTCTTAAAGGGTGAATGGATCTTATAAGCCCCAAGGATTCCATAAAACTTTTACAGCATTAGTGCAGCAGAGTGTCCATCAGCCAACTCTGGGATTTTACTGTGTTTGTCTTTTGCAGAAATCCATGTGAAACCTCAAATGTTCCTTTTATGAGTTCTTTTGTTACACACACATGTTTTTGGTTAAATTAGTGGTGGTTCAATCTGGAAAAGATATCTGTAATTAGAGTCTGATTTTTGAAGTTTTTTTTTTAAGGGGGAAGGGCAGGCTAGCATGTTTTCTGTCAACTTTTCCTCACAAACTATTTATTCTACTTTCAAAGATGATGCCCCAAAACACCAGCTCCTGGGAGCCTCCAAAAGGAAAACGTTGCTTATTGCTGTATTGTTGTTAAAAAAGAGATTTCTTAAAGTTTTAAAGAGCATTGCTTCTCTCCAAAAACTCAAGTGGATTCTCAATTAAATAATAATTCATACCATTTTTATAATATGTTAGCTTTCAAGAGCTACATGCATAATTAAATCTGACCCTCCAGTTCTAGCAGCTTCTCCTATGCAGATGAGGTAACAGAATCCTCGCCATCTTTAATGAAGAAAGAAGATTAGAAAGATTATGTACCTAGTGTTTTGTTTTTAATCGCTTTGTTTTTGTTTTGTTATTTTTGTCAAATGAAGAGGGATAATGCAAACCTAACCTTTAGTGTAGAAAACCAGTCCTTGCCTTTTCCCAGTATGTGATCCTTGCACCCCAAGACCTATGACAGTGTGTCTGTGGGCACATGGCAGGAATGCCACACCTCCAGCATTCCCTCAAGGCTGCTGCACTCCAGAGCCCTGTAACCCAAGGAGAGGGTGGAGCTATCGTATGGGCTCCTCCACATCCTTGCAACTGAAAAGAAAGGTAAGAGAAAAGGACCAGAATTCAGCGATAAATCCTCTCTCTGGTTTAAGAGTGTGCCAATAGTTTTTTTCTCCACTTCCTGATCTAATCAATCTGTCACTTTCTTCCTCATACTATAGTTTACTGAAGATTGATGAGGTGGTAAATGGATATCTTAGGTCTGACGCACAAGCAAAGAACATTTCTCCTGCATGTTTATCCTTAGCACACCCTTTACCTTTAATTCCTCGACTGCAAAATAATATTTAAATAATAAAAATGAATACACTCGTGGGAACATTTTAGTCTATGATTATATTTACAAAAACTAAATGTTGGCTATGGAAACCATGGAGACTACTTTCTAAAACTCCATGCATAGTTGGTAACTATTTACCATTCATATGAAATAATGAACCCAAGTTTTGAAACAAGTGAAGGACTTGTCTACTGAACTTATATTGTAAGATGAGATGAGCTATGAGGTTAATAAAATTCACACTAGGATGAAAAGAAAGCTCTAGAAAAAATTCTCAAAGCAAATTTTGATCTCAGAAATTCCCTCAAGATAACAAGTTACTTTAGTGATGAAATGGAGAACCTGGTTAAGTGATATTTATTTCATATGTCTAGTTACTGTTTAGCAGTATAAGGTGGTCTTGACCCAGATAGATATTCTTAGGGATGATCTTTTGGCTTTAAAGCAGGATTTGTCTTGCTATTGATAGATATGTCAGAAAATTCTTTGCTGTAGGGAGCTATATTATGCATATATAATACTTAAGCCAGGCGTGGTGGTGCACGCCTTTAATCCCAGCACTCGGGAAGCAAAGGTAGGAGGATCACCATGAGTTCAAGGCCACCGTGAGACTACATAGTGAATTCCAGATCAGCCTGAGCTAGAGTGAGACCCTATCTCAGAAAAACAAAACAAAACAAAATAACAACAACAACAATAAAAGAATACTCAAAGCCTCCAGATTCTACTCACTAAATACTTTTGTGTGCATACACACACACACACACACACACACACACACACACACACACTTGTGACAATGAAATCTTAAGCTATTATGAAACATTCCTTAGGAATATAAAGTATATAAAATGCCAACAGGTTTAACATTCACCTATTCGTTTTAAGATAGAACTACATAGTGAATTTACCAAATATTAACTGAACCTTTATTATATTCAAGATACCAAGTAAGTTGCTGTTTTGAATATAAGAGGATTGTGTATCCAGTAGGAGAAAGAATCAAGTATATAAATAAATAGCAATATGCTAAAGGGCGTAAAAATATTTTATTTTCAGGCTGGGGAGATGGCTTAGTGGTTAGGGTGTTTGCCTGCAAAGCCTAAGTAAGGACCCAGGTTCAATACCCCATGACCCACCTAAGCCAGATGCACAAATGGGGAGCATGTGTCTGGAGATCGTTTGTAGTGGCTGGAGGCCCTGGCACACCCAATCTCTCTCTTTGTCTCTTCCTCTGTCTCTCTCTCAAATAAATAAGTAGAATAGTAAAAAAATATTTTTTCTGCCATTTCATGAAATTAAATAGCTGACTGTGCCTAGAAAAAGAAGAGTCTACACAAAGAAAGGCTTGAAAAATGGTGGGTTACAATCCATCAGTAACTTCCACTTTCTCAATGGCTCAGACGCAAAACAATCATAAATAGCTAAATGAATACACTCTTCTCCACGAGATTGGTTGTTAAACACTCAAGTTTAATACTGGACAAAGACTTGGAGAGTCCAAGAGACTAGTGACAGAAGCATGTGAGACAGACCTGTATGGCCATCCTTGACCGTCGCTGTGGTGGACAATGGAAACAGGTGCATGGCATTCAGGTTGGAGGTGCCGGGTGGCAGGATTGTCCTTTTAGGACTGAGGTCTCAGTGGTCAGTCACCCAAGGAGGGCGGAGACACTGTGTGCTGGTACTCTGGGACTAGGCCTCAGGAAACCCAGATCTGGGTAAGGGCAGGCTTGCTTGCCACCCCTTCCACTTACCACACTTCAAGTGTGGAAGGAAGGCGGTGGCTGGCAGAGATTGGCATTGTTAACTGCCCAGCCCCAGGAATACGTCCAGCTGTCCACAGCAAGCTCCAGCCAGAGCAACTCTGGATCCGCACTTCCTTGGATGAGCAACCAGGGAGACGGAAGGCCGTGGCCGTCACCCCTGGACCCTCACCATGCACGCTTAATGACTGGCGAGCAACACAGGGGAAAGAAAGCAGTAAACATGCCCAGCTCTTCTCCAAAGGTCCCACCATCCAGGAAGACGCAGGAGGAAGGGGAGATTGGCACAACAGGGCACATCAGCTCTTGCCTGTAGGAACACCCTAGAGAAGACAAAATTTTTAATTTTTTCAACGTTTATTTTTTTTGCTAAGGTATTGCTTCATATATTTTTTTGGTATTTGCTGAAAAACAAGATAGAAATTTTATACATATAAACTTTTTATCTTTTATTTTACATATGTTTTATTATGTTCGTACTACTTTCTCTTCTTATTATAATTATGATATGCATAATTTATGCTTATAAATATGTATATTATAACCTTCACTTCATCCTCAGCTTTTGTTGGTTTAGGGAACAACTTCTACTTTCACGTGAGAGCCTTTTTGAGGCAAGCATGTTCTCAATGTGTGTTGGTATTTTGATTTGTTTTGAAGTATTGATTATATTTCTAGTTAAGGGATATTTTCCCTGTTGCTTTTTTGGAGGGTGTAGTTTGTGTATTTTGACACACACTGTACTCTTTCGGATCCTGAGTGTCCTGATGTCTCTGTAGGTCTCTCAAGAGTTGGGTGCTTGGGCTGGAGAGATGGCTTGCCTGTGAAGCCTAAAGACCCCGGTTCAAGGCTCAGTTCCCCAGGTCCCACGTTAGCCAGATGCACAAGGGGGTGCACGCGTCTGGAGTTCGTTTGCAGAGGCTGGAAGCCCTGGTGCGCCCATTCTCTCTCTCTTTTTCTCTCTGTGTCTGTCGCTCTCAAATAAATAAATAAATAATTTTTAAAAAATCAAGAGTTGGGTGCTTATAATAGGTAGGCAGGTGTGTTGAAAACAGTAAAGTGAATGGGCATAGTACAGTAATTAGTCCTCTTGTCTCGTCTGTCCTAAAGAGGTATGGGGACAGTCTATTCCGCACTTGCTGATGCCTGGGGAATCCCAGTCTTTGTGCTGTTTTTGCTGCTGCTGTGAGGTTGGTGTCCAGGAATGAATCTCACTTTCCCTCTAGTTGTGTCAATTTGCAGCGTGGGTTTCAGCATGGAGCATAAGGGTCTGAATAAGAGCAGATTTCCCAACAGAAACTCTGAAGGCCAGGAGATCATGGAATGATATATTTCATGCCCTGAAAAGAAATTACCATCAACCTAGTTAATTATATCCAGAAGGGTTATCTTTCATAATCAAAGGAGAAAGACCTCTGGGCAAAAAGCATCAATTAAGGCAATTCACTGTCATTGAGGCAATATTGTAGAAGATACAATTCTAGAAAAAGATGGGGAAGATGAATGCCATGAGAGAGTAAGAAATAAGAAATCCTAATTGTGAGGGCTGGAAAGATGACTTACCAGTTAAGGCATTTGCCTGTGAAGCCCAAGGACCCAGGTTCAATTCCCCAGTACCCTTGTAAGCCAGATGCAGAAGGTGGTACAGGCATCTGGAGTTCATTTGCAGTGGCTGAAGGCCTCTGCCATGCCCAGTCTCTCTCTCTCTCCCCCTCTTTCCCTCTAAAATAAATGAAATAAAATAAAGATTTAAAGAAAATCCTATTTAAAAGGAATCAAATGAAAATAAGAAAGGAACAAACACGAGGTCTGGAGAAATGGCTTAGCGGTTAAGGCATTTGCCTGCAAAGCTAAAGGATCCCCGTTCGATTCTCCAGGACCTCACATTAGCCACATGCACAAGGGGACACATGCATCTGAAGTTCATTTGCAGTGGCTGGAGGCCATGGCATGCCCTCCTCCCCTCTCTCTCTCTCTCTCTCTCTCTCTCTCTCTCTCTCTCTCTCTCTCTCTCTCTCTCTCTCTTTCACACTCTCAAATAAATAAATAAAATATTTTTTTAAGAAAAAGGAAAGGAACAAACACTAGAAAAGCACCAGAGTGACAGGCTTTTCCATTTTAACCCTAAATGTAAAAGGTCTTAATTCTACAATTAAAAGATATAAGCCAGCTGACTGGATTAAAAGCCAAGATTCAAGTGTTTGTTTCCTGCAGGAAACACAAACTAACAACCAAAGACATACAGATGGAAAATGATATTCTAGGCAAACAGAATCCAGAAACAAACAGAAGTAGCTGTATTCATATCCAACAAAGCAGATATCAAATCAAAATAATTAGTGCATATTTGTAAATGTCATGCATATTGATGAAGGAAATAATTTATCATGGAATATAGCAATTAAAATATGCATGCACCAAATATTGGTGCACCTAAGTTTATAAAACAAATACTACTGGACATGAAGGGACAGAGAGGCTTCATTACACTGGGTGATTTTAGTATTTTATTACCATTAATGTATATGTTATCATGCCCAAGAAAAAATGATCAATGAACAAACTTCACCATTAAGCTACACTACAGATCAAATCAACTTAACCAACACCTACAGAACATCCCATCCAACAACCACAGAATGTACAATCTTTTCCTCAGCTCTTGGAACTGTATCCAAAATATGTCTTATTTTAAGCTGCAAAACAAAGTTTAATGAACCAAAAAAGAAAAAAAGGAAAGAAAGAATTTCTTATATCCTATAACAGAATGAATCTGGAGTTCAAGAGAAACTATAGAAGCTATATAAATACATGCATATTGAACAATTTGCCCATGAATAATTAGTGGGTTACTGAAGAAATGGAGATAATAAAAATTCTAGAATCAAAGTAAAATGGAAACACAACATACTAAAATTTGTAGAATACAGCAAAGACAGTTTAAAGCTATGAGTGCCTACATTTAAACAATAATTAAATCTCAAATAATTAACCTAAGGAAGTATCTCAATGTATTTGAAAATAAGAACTAGTCAAGCACAAAATTAGTGCAAGAAAAGAAAAATATATCAGCACTGAAATAAATGAAATAAAATTTGAGAAACAATGCATTTAATCAGTATAATAAAGATTTGATCCTTTGAAAAAACATTGCAAACTCTTACACAAAGTAGTTAAAAGATATAGACAGAAAACCCAAGCTAATATAATTAAAGACAAAAAGGTATATTATAACTGGCACCACTGAAATCTAAAAAATCATTAGGGAGTATTTTGACAACATAATCTCAAATACATTAGAAACTCTAGAAGTAAAGAAACTCATTCTGTTATTCGAGGCTGGCCTCAAACTCACAATGATCCTCCAATCTCTGTCTACCAAGTGCTGGGATTAAAGGCATTCACCACCATGCCAGGCTTAATTAAATGCTTTTACAAATGGATTTTGGGCTGGAGAGACGGCTCAGTGGTTAAAGATGCTTGGTTGCAAAGCTTAATGGCCTGGATTCAATTCCTCAGTGTCCACATAAAGCCAGATGCACAAAGTGATGTATGCATCTAAGTTTGCAATGGCAGGAGGCTCTGACACTCACATTCTCTCTCTCTCTCTCTCTCCCTCCCTTTCCTTCTCCCTCTCCTTTCTCCCCAAATCCAAGAAATATTTAAAGTCTTCGGAAAAAATGGATTTCAATAATCTTCTCCAAAAAGTTTATCATGTGCCAAGACACAAATATGACAATATCAAGAAAATAACTCACATTATCATTAAAAATTTGTAAATGTGCCAAGTGTCATGTGCATACCTTTAATCCCAGCACAGAAACAGAGGCAGGAGGATCACAATGAGTTTGAGGCCTACCTGAGATTATATAGTGAATTACAGGTCAGCCTGGGCTAGAGCAAAACCCTATCCCCCTCCCCCCCAACAAAAACTGAATCTATTGAGCTGAAGAGACGGCTTAGTGGTTAAGGCACTTGTCTACAAAGCCAAAGGACCCAGGTTCAATTCCTCAGTACCCATGTAAAGTCAGATACACAAGGTGGCGCATGCAGCTGTAGTTCATTCCTTGCAGGGGCTAAAGGCCCTGGCATGTCCATTCTCTCTCTCTATCTGCCTCTTCCTCCTATCCCAAATAAATAAATACAATATTTTTTTAAAAAATGTAAATGCTTCTTTAGAAAAGAAAACTGGAGGAAATATGCAAATCAGATAGATCCAGAGTGGAGGGCTTCAGCACCTCTCTTTGCCTCTAGATTCCCCGCTTTGCTTATTCCATTTGGGGGTCAAATTTGGGAGCTAGCTATCCAGCAGTTTTCATTAAACATATCACTGAAGCTTTTGCCTATAAATGTATGGGTGTTGTTCAGTGTGTTCACATGTGTGTATCCATGTGAACATGTATGTGATTATGGTATTCTTAATCTTCTGTTGAAACTTCCACTTGGGTCCAAGTCCTAAAATCCAAAATGTCATCTACTCATTACTACTCAATTTTTCTACGTGTGCAATAGAGCCGATCAGGGAGGCAGTGTGCGGGGAGAGAGAAGTTCCATCTTACTTGAGACACACACAGGCTTGCAGGGGCCTCTGTGGAGCTGTGTGAGGGCACCAAGCTCTCCCCCGAGCAGAGAAGCAGAGGCAGAAAGAACGGATTCACGAGAGATGTGGGGACGGGTCATGAAAACACATGAAGGGTGGAAAAAGAAGAGCCACACAGAGCTCAGCCTTCTATCAAGATATTCTCAATTCAGCTCATCCCAACAGCCAGCCTGGAGCGCAGTTTATCGACTGCTGCCTTTGCAAGTTGGCTTGGGTGGAACCCATTCAGCACACTCTTAAGGGTTCATCTGCACACTCAGATTGCTTAGGAGTGTTCAAAATAGTCTCTCCTCCTGGCCCATTCTCTTTTTCCTCCTTCCCTTCTCTCTCTCACCCTCCCCCCCCCCCCGCCTTTTCCCTCTCTTCCCCTCAAGTCTTCCAAGCTATCTGCACACTCTTAAAGGTTCATCTGCATTTTCATGAACCCCTTGATTTTCTGCGCTGGTCTTTGGTGCTAAGTATATAGTTCAAATCCTCTTCTTTTTGTCCACATATGCTTGTGAGAAAGCATCCATCAGCTGATTTAGTCGGCACTGAGCTCCTAAACAACTCAACGGTCTAGGATTAGCTTTAGTGCTACGAGAGGGAGCAACATGATGGGCGTGTGTGGTTCGTGCATGAAAAAGAATGAAGCAATGAAAAAAAGAGCAATATTGAGAAGAATTTAGAAACTATTCAGAAGTGATACTTGAATCACTTCTTGGCCTTTTGGCTAAGATCAAGAGTAGTATCTGTTCCTATCAGTTTAATATCTGATATGTCCTCTATCCAAAGCCAATATATTAAACAGTTTGGGGGGTGCGAGCTGGAATCGGAGTTGTCTGTCCTCTCCACACAAGCAGTTTCTCCAGGAAACTAAGCTGTTAAAAATAAAAGACTGAGGGGCTAAAGAGATGGCTTAGTGGTTAAGGTGCATGTCTGCAAAGCCAAAGTTCCCTGGTTTGATTCCCCTGCACCCACATAAGCCAGATGCACAAGGTGGCACATGTGTCTGGAGTTCATTTCAGTAGCTGGAAGCCATGGTGTGCCCACTCTGTTTCTCTCTATCTTGGTCTCTCTCTCTCTCTCTCTCTCTCTCTCTCTCTCTCTCTCTCTCTCTCAAATAAATAAATAAATATGTTTTAATTTTTTAATTAAATGTTTGAAACTCTAAAACTAAAGCTAAACAATCCAACATTATTGACTGTCAGTGAAAGAAACTTAAATCATCTTGAAACATAAAATCTTGCTACCAGTAACTTTCCTGAAGCTAAAGAGTTGTTTAGGGCCAGCGGGATGGCTTAGTGTTTAAGGTGTTTGCCTACAAAGCCACAGGACCCAGGTTCGATTCCTCAGGACCCACATTAGCCAGATGCACAAGGGAGAGCATGTGTCTGGAATCCGTTTGCAGTGGCTGGAGCCCCTGGCATGCCCATTCTTTCTCTCAATTTCTCTCCTCTGTCAAATAAATAAATAAAATTGTGTTTAATTATGTTTGAGTTCTTCTCCCTGTATGGCACTACAAGCCTTTTAGAGGTATCTCTGCCTCCTCCCCTCAAAAGGCATGTACCCCTGTGATGATGTCACAGAACTGCACAACAGCAGAGCCTTGTGTGTGCTCAAAAGATAACTCACTGGAACACAGTCTTTGACAAGCCACTTCAGAGGTGTAGGATGTTCTTGTGAGGATAACGGGAATTCGACAATTTACAGAATGAAGCCAAGCAAAAACGGCCTCTCTCCATTACAAGAGCTCATTCATCTTGATGGGAGATGAGCAGGACACCTCACAGGCCCTGGAAGAATTAAGAATCCTCTTTTCCTTGTGCAAAGGATTCCTGCCTCTAGTTGGCATCTATTAATGGCCTCAGGTTGCAACACTGAGAAAGCTTACTCCAAGTCAACCACAAATAAGCAAGAGCTGAATGTATTACTTGACTTACTATAAAAATTATTTATATATATATATGGCTGGATGGCGAGACAGCTTAGTGGTTAAGGTACTTGCCTGCAAAGCCTAAGGACCCAGGTTCGATTCCCCAGGTCCCATGTAAGCCAGATGCACATGGTGGCACATGCCTCTGGAGTTTGTTTGTAATGGCTGGAGGCCCTGGTGTGCCCCATTCGCTCTCTCTCTCCCTCCCACCCCTTCCTTCTGTCTCTAATAAATAAATAAATGAAAATATTTAATAAAAATTATATATATAATATACATATATTACAAAATATATTTTAAATGTACATATATATAAATTATATATTATAAAATATATTTTAATATGCATATATAATTTTCCTCAAATTACTTTATGTGGATCTAATTCTACTTATCACATTTCAGTGACACATTCTTGAAACAGGTTTGGATTTTACAAATGGCTTGCCAGATAACACATAGTCACATAGATATCCTACATTCTTTTCTTTCAAACACATTTCACTATTTATCCTCTTCAAATACATTTAGCATTACTAACTTTACCATTCTACTCTATGAAGCTATGGGAGTTTGCTTACTTTGGTCCCAAAATTTCTGTGGGAGACAAACTCCAGGCCAGTAACAGTGAAAGCTCATGGGGCTGTAGAGACAAACCATAACCACTCTAACAATCTTTCTGGCCCTCTTCTGCAAAATTCTCTGAGCCATGTTGGGTTCATTTTAAGTCTACTTCAGTGATGGGCTCTCAGGAGCCTGTGGATCTCTGCTTTGGTGGGTATTGAGTGTCCTCAGTGTCTGTCTCCTTCACCCTTGTGCTGATATCAGGTTTACCGAGAAAGCAGCTCTTGCTCATTTCCCCAATTCTGTGGTTCATCTAGGGCCGGACTGATGTGCAATGTTAGAGCCACAAGTTGGGACATGATGCCCAGAGACACTGCCTCTCCCCAGTAACTGCCTGCTGCCCCCACAATGCACAACCCACAATCCCCATGGGGATGTCCTGCATCGCCACCAAAGAAGGGCCCCTTCAGAAAAGGGGCTGGGATGAGGGAAAGGATGGTACCAACGTGTGTTGTTTCCGAGCTAAGTATGCCCATAACTAATAAATAATATTTTTTTTAAAAAAGAAACTGGGTCTGTGGTGGCTTGATTCAGGTGTCCCCCATAAACTCAGGTGTTCTGAATGCTAGGTTCCCAGCTGATGGAGATTTGGGAATTAATGCCTCCTATAGGCAGTGTATTGTTGGGACGGGCTTACCGGTGTTATAGCCAGCTTCCCCTTGCCCATGTTTGGCACACTCTCCTGTTGCTATGGTCCACCTTATGTTGGTCAGGGGGTGATGCCCACCCTCTGCTCATGCCATCGTTTTCCCTGCCATCATGGAGCTTCCCCTCAAGCCTGTAAGCCAAAAGAAACCTCTTTTTTTTCCCATAAGCTGCTCTTATTTGGGTGATTTCTACCAGCAATGCGAACCTGACTGCAACAGGGTCTGAGATTTCTAGATGTCTCAGGGTTCAATTCCATGCCTCAAGCAGATCTCTGAGGCATGCTCCTTCCTCTGGCCCTGGCAAATTCTTCGCCTTAAAGGCTCAGAGGCCCAGAGGCTGAGCAAAGCAGGGGTTTCAAAACAGTGCTGGCTGGAAGCAAAGTGAGGCCAGCAGGAGCCAGGGGCAGCTCTCCTCTCTCAGCGCAGCGAGGAGGGAGATCAAAGGCGGCCCCACACCCCAGCAAAGGTTCTCACCAGGGGGGTTTCCTGAACATAACCTTCTTGGTTTGCAATAACTCACCTAGGACCTGTAAAATGCCACAGTATTTCCTACGCCGCTCTCCTGAATATGAACAGAAACACCGAACTTCAAAGCCGAAACCGGAAAAAGTTTGGGATAGACATGGCTATAAAATTATAAGAGGTAATTATGAAATAAAAAGGCATGTCCTCTAACAGAAAGTGTCTGTTGGCAGTCAACGGGGCTTGGGAATCTTGGTATGGAAACTTTGGGGGGAAACAAATGTGCATTCAGTTTACCAGTATTATAATTTATTTTCTTACTGTGAACTTTATTGAATCAAAATATTGCACATTGGTCATGCATCATCCCTTCAGGTTAGACACCTATGTTCCCTTTGCCCACCCCCACTCCACTGAGGGTCCTTCTCAGTGTAGTTATTGATATTCACTGTGGGGTGAATTTTGAGTTTTTCTTGCTACCAATCCCGTGAATCTGCCTGGGGAAGAAAGTGACAAAAGCTGCATTTTCTGGTACCCAGGTTCATGCTTCCTCATGCTCAAGGACAAGTCAGCGCTGCGTCTCCAGGTGTCCTTGAGTTTCAAACATGAATATACATTTGAGACATATTTTCATTTTCCCACATTTTTTTTCCAAACCTTCGAAAAAAAAAAAGTTTGTAACATGAGATTACAGAAAGAAGTAGTTATAATCAGGAGTGAACTCCTCCAGACTAAAAGTCACTGACTCCCACTTAGAAATGGAATAGACAGTCTGACTGGTTTCAGCCAGGAGATTGGTGTTTATTTTTCCACTATGATGAGTTCTGTGTGTTTTAACTATTGCAGTGATGATTGGGCTTACCAGTGAGAAGGGTCTGCTCTTGAGGATATCAAAATAAAACATTTTTCAAGAGATAGGCACAATTACTACAGTTTGTCTTAAAACTGACATCCCAACACTTTCTGTCTGCCAACATCTGCATGTGATTTAGGGTTCCTTTCAGCCAAGAAACTTTAATTATGATCCTGGATTGTCATTGCCATGGCTGATGTAGAATATTTCATTTTATTGACACAGTAGTTTTAAAAAACGTATTGTCACTAGGCATGGTGGCATAATGCCTTTAATCCCAGAACTCAAGAGGCAGAGGTAGGAGGATTGCTGTGAGTTTGAGGCCAGCCTGAGACTACATAGTGAATTCCAGGTCAGCCTGGGCTACAATGAGACCCTACCTTGAAAAAAAATATATTGTCAAGGGCTGGAGAGATGTCTCAGTCAGTAAAGTGCTTCCTATGCATGAAGTCCTGAGCTCAGATCCTCGACACCTGACGACCTGTACCAGGGTGATGCAGAGAGACACCAAGGAGACTTAAAATGCACCAAAGCAGACCCAGAAGCTTCTGAGAGCTCAAGACTAAAGTAGACTTAAAGCACACCCACCATGGCTCAGGGAATGTTGTGGAAGAGGAGGTGGAAAGATTGTAAGAGCCACAGGCTGGGAGGGAATATCACACAATGACTGACTGCTGCTCTCAACTCATAACCCACAACTCCATGGTGAATATCAGCAGTCCCATAAGGGAGGGTCCTAGTGGAGTGGGGACAGGGCGAAGGGAAATGATGGTAACAACACATGATGTGTCCAAACAAAGTTTCTACTTATTAGTAATAATAATAATAATAAATGATGGGCATGGCTATCTGAGCCTATAATCCCAGCACTGGGGAGGTGGGGAGAGGAGGATCCTTAGATCTTGCTCGCTTGTTTATTTAGTCCAATCAGTGAGCTTTCACTCAGAAAGCAGAGGTAGGAGGATCACCATATATTCAAGGCCACCCTGAGACTATATAGTAAATTCCAGGTCAGCCTGGACTAGAGGGAGACCTTACCTTGAAAAAACAAACATATGCATACATATATACATGCACACATACATTCATAATATATATATGTGTATATGTATACATATGTGTATATATATATATATATATTATTAAAATGAAGAGGGCTTGAGGAAGATACTTAATATTGGTTTTTGGCCTTCACATGCCAAGTGCATAAAATGCACCCACACATGTGAACACAGGAATATATATATATATATATATATGCCCCCTTCCACACACATGGGAACACGGGCAGATACGTAAGCACCCTTCTGCACATATATACACACAATAAAAGTTTCCAGAGAATTATCTGTTTATGTTTCATGATATACTTCACTTCAATTAACAGATAGCAGTTTGGAATTTGTATTTAATTACTCAGTGTAGTTCTTCCATCTTTTATTTCATCTAATCCTCTGCCACCTAGAAAAATTTTACAGAAAAGAAATTTTCAAAATAACATTTCAATTAGGAGGACATCAAAGCAAGAGAAGTCCTGTATATATTTATGCACAATATTATGTTTGTTTAGCCATTATGTTTGTAAGTGTTTTATTTGGTGGGCTGTTGTTACTCTAATTTGTGTATTATTTTACTTCCTGTAAGTCACATAGAGGACCAGTATAAGAACATAATTAAAATTTAAATAACTCCATGCTATTTGACCTGTGTTTCAGATGTAATGATTCCTTCCCTCCTTCTTTAAACATGAACACCATTACTTGATGGTTATAACATGTGAGTGATAACTATAAAATACCACAATTTTTTAAAATATCACATGAAAGAATCTCATGGCTTGATTATGATGACATACTCTATCTTAGAACAATAGAAACTAGAGAAATAGAACGTAGAGAAGAATTTATTAATTTCCAGATGAGCCACACTTTAATTACTTTTCCATGAACATAAGAAAACTTTACAAAACCAGAGGAAACAGGCATATAACAAATTTAATCAGTGATAAGCATTTCTAAGGAGCCTGTGTCAACAGTCATTTTGTAAGTCATAGCAGTAAAAGCTAGCTTGCAATAAGGAAACTTCAAGGTCAAGAGCTTAATTGCATAGATGTTTCATTACTTAACAGCACACAATGCTTCCTTCCCCTACTGACATTCCTTAGCAGATTTATGGCACTCTCGGTTCCATGTCACAAAAGCACACTTAATTAGTGCCCACTCCTTCCCTGCCTTCACTGTCTGGTATCAGAGGTGGGTAAAAGATCCCTCAACCTAGCCGCCCTTAGAGAATTGACATGAAAGGAAATTGGTCATTAAAAGCCAATTTCTGGGAGCAGAAGTCCTTTGCTGAAACAGCTCCCTTTCTGGGTCACCTCAATCACAAGTTAATTCCTCTGCAATGTACCCAGTAAGCAGTAATCCACTCTAGTGTGGAAAGTGACATAAATCTGAATGGATGGTCCTGCTTCCCGCACTCACTAAAAGGTCAGGGGAACAATTACCATGGCAGCCAACTTTGCCTATTTTTTAAAAAAATCCTAAACAGGAGCCTGCAATAAATGTTAATTGGAAAAATACAAAGCTTAATAAAGGGTGGATTCTGGAGGCTGGTCACTTCTGCCCTTCCAGTTCTCATGGGCTCCCTTGAGATTACGTATTGACAATTCAAAACAGGAATCAGGCCCGAGCCCAGCTGACAACACACTAAGTAAAAGCATGCATCAGTTAACAGACATCGCATGGTTTGGACCCAGTTTCCATTATATTATAAAAGGGGTGCGTTGAATGTCAGCCAGATGACAGAGTAGGAAATGCCAAGCTCTTACTGTTATGGGAGTTGAGAGCAAAGAAACTCCGCTGGGTTCTGGATGGGCTCGGAACACCTCAACACAGTGGCTCGTGAGTTCCTGTCTTACAAGTAGCAATGACTGCACCAGCGTGGACCCAAGGTTGTGAACGAGTTATCTAAAGAGGGGTTAGAAGTAACGAGAACAGCCCCTGGTCTGGAAGCTAGGGAGATGATGGCCTGAGCAAGAAATGTTCATGATGACTCGGACGGGTTTTCCTACAACCTTGGAGATGTGAATTAGACAGTTGGTTAGGATGGGCCTGACTGCCAAGTTCAAATGTACACGGAGCCTCTAGAATGGCTGGCACATGCCTTTAATCCCAGCACTAGGGAGGCAGAGGTAGGAGGATCGCTATGAGTTTGAGGCCAGCCATAGTGAATTCTGGTCCAGGTCAGCCTGGGCTGGAGTGAGACCATACTTGGAAAAACCAAAAAAAAAAAAAAAAAAAAAAAAGTTTTAAAAAATTATGGCAAATTCTGTCTCCACATCTGCTTTTAGAGAATTCGACCTCAGAAACTTGCCACGGCCAGTGTGCTCAGAAAGCCGGTGTCGAGATGAGGTTGTAAAGGGGAGTCGCTAATCAATCACTCGATGGCAACAAGAGTCCTAAGCTAAGCAGACATCTGTCTGTCGGCAGGAGTGACTCAAGTATTGAACCTTCACCAGGAATAAACTCAGATGATCTGCTGTTGCAAAGAAACACATGACAGAGTGCAGTGGATCAAAGTTGTAAGACTCATGGAGGAAAACAGAGATACGAAAACAAGATTAGATGGTGATTGCTAAGTAATATCAATGCTCCGTAAGAATGCAGTTAACAACTGAGTTCTCATAATATGTGTGAATCCCATTTCAAAAAGATGTTCACCTTCTGCAGCAGTGGGATACACCAAACCCAGAAATTAAGACTCCAACGGGGGTTAGGGAGATGGCTCAGTGGTATAAAGATCTTGGTTCACAAGCCTGAAGACTGGAATTCATATCTAAGCTAGTTAGCCACCTAGTCTGGTGTCCTTGGTAATAATTAAATGACCTTCAATGACATAACAGGCAAGAACCAACGCCTGAGATCTGTGCTCTTACACACACACACACACACGAACACACACTGACTGCAAATGGATGAACTTCAAGATTTTTTTTATATTAATTATGGGCATACTTAGTATGGATGCATCATGTCTTGGAACCATCCTTTCCCTCATCCCTGCCCCCTTTCTGAAGGGTGACCCCCTCATTGGGGTCCCAGATTTTCCCCATGGAGGTGGTGGGTTATGCATTGTGGGAGCAGTCAGTGATGGGGAGAGGCAGTGTCTCTCAGCTTTCCACCCCCTCTTCCACAAAACTCCCTGAGCCATGTTGGGTGTGTTTGAAGTCGACCTCAGTGATGGGCTCTGAGGTTCTTCTGGATCTCTGCTTTGGGACCTCCTTCATCCTTGTGCTAATATCAGATTCACAGAAAGCAGCACTCTTGAGACCCAAGGAGTTTTAAACTGTCGGCTGAGGTAGCTCTGCGGAGACTGGAGTTCTGGCTGTGAAAAGCCAGGTTCCTGACACATGAGAGGATACGTCTGTGGGATATCCCCAAAGACTTGGACTCTGCAGACACCGTCAGCTCCTGAGCACCCGAACTTCTCCCCTGGAGACAGCCAGCAGAGCATCTCACGCAAGTGCAGAGTCCTCCGCTTCTCCACTGAGGTCGCTGCCAACCTTCTTCCATGCCACACGTCAGGCATTTGGTACCCAGGGTTAAGTCACAGTACAGCTTTGGATGTACTGGTCTTGGTCAAGAACTACACTTCAAAGCTGAATACTCAGAGGCATATATTGGCAAGAGCTGCAAGCAGCGTCTGTGTGGCACCGACTCCAAGGCTGCTGGTCAAGGTACCAGAGTATGGACCGGGCAGGAAGGTGTCTGCTGACCTGGAAGTGCTCCCCTGAGATGCTGCCCATTACAACCTGGCAAGAGCCACGGGCTACGGTGCCTGCAGAGGCATGGAAGAAGCCCATGGCTCTCAGTAGGAAAGCTGAAGGGCTGTAGTTGCCATGAAAAAAAAATCAAGGAAGTGAAGTAGAAAATAGAAAAAAAACATGCTGCTTTGGCTACGCAGGGGCAATGGGAAAGCCCAGCCAATGACTAGGCCCCGTGGAAATGATCGGAGGAGATGCGTATCCTACACAAATACTACAGGGGTGCTCTGGTGAGCGGGACCCAAGCTCGGTGAAATTCGATGGTCACTCTCCTTTGTCGACGACAGATAACGCCGAGAGACACCGTTCTGCTCAGTGATGAGCCCAGGTAACAGCGCTGCGGGATGAGTTCTCCCGGGCCAGCAGCTCCTGCGCCTGGGCTGCATGTCCATGTCAGCAAGGAGGGGAAAACGCGGACACAGAAGGGCCAATTACGAGGCTTATTTCAGGGAGAATTAAGAGGGAAAACAAATCAAGAGAGCACCCAAGCCAAAAGAAGTTCTCGCTCCCTCCTCCTTCCTCTCCTGCCTGGGACGGGGGAGGAGGAACTGGGAAAAATCTCTCTTCCATAGGGAGAAGCCCCTCTCCAGCGAGAAAGCCCTGAGGAAGGGGAGGGGCTCCCACAGGAGGCCCAGGTGCGTTTGCATGAACCAGGCATCCAAGTGGGATGAGCCTCAGGTGACTGGGAAGGAAACTGATTGGTTGGTGGGCTCAAGAGGAAAAAGGACTCAGGAAGGGTCCACCCTGGATTGCTGTGATGGTGAAACTCAGAAACAAGCTGCTGTTGCCAAGGAAGGTGAGATGGTTGCTGCTCACAGCTGTCTTGGATGAGACCGGGTCAGACATGAGCTCTGGTTCCACCAGGGCAGGCAAGGTAGCGTCATCGATGTTTCTGTGGGCCGTCTCCAAGTAACTGCCTATCAACCAGGTAAAAGCTACCTTGGCCTAATCTGCCTCAACAGGACATGATACCCTGATAGATATCTGTCCAGAACTCCACACGACTTGAACTACCAGGGAGAAATGAAAGATGGATAAAAAGGAGCCCCAGCATAGGGAATCATCTCAAAAAGAATCTCTATCCCTTGCCCAGTTTTCATCCTCACAGTATTTAGACTCATATTCCACTGATTAAATAGGCTTTTAGTTTACCATAAAGAAAGACCCCCAAGCTTCCATATAAATATGCCTGGCAATTAATGCCCAGGCCATGAGCAAATGAGGGAAAGTTACAGAGAGCACCTTCAATCTGAGAGGACCAAGGACCATGCCTAAGGCACCGAGACCAGGAGGGAGTAGCCAGAGAGCATTCTAGCATGAAGAGCAGCGGAGGAGGAATGTCAGGAGCACCCCTAAGAAGAGCTGCAGCAGAGGTAGGACCCTCATCCTCAGCCTCCCCTTGGGAAGAGAGGCCCGGGCGAGTCCCTGGACCGCTCGCTGTTCGGTTGTACTTCACAAGACACGGGCAGTGCTAAGCGTGAAGATGTGCTCTGGGCTCCCTTCCAAAGAAGGATTTTCTTCCAAGATTCAGAGACCGTAGTCATCGGGTGGTCTCAGTCAGTCAACTCTTTCAGACCTTTCTGGGGATCCCTATATCCTAAGGAATTTGAAAGCAAAGAAAGAAACAAAACCCTGGAATTATTAAGTTAATTTGGTTAAAAATCAAATAAAGTCTACATATTCGCTGCAAAACAATTTTTAAAAAGGAAATTGAAAAGCAAGGCTTTTTCCTTCTACACTCTAGAGAGCAGACAGATGGGGGACTGCTATATGATGCTCCTGTTGTTTATTCCTAAGACACCTCAAAAAGGGGAAGTAGTGAGAAATGGGGTTCCAGGGAATGTTTAACATACACTTTAAATGTTTAACATAGCATTTTATGGAAGACTTTTTTTTGTTTTGTTTTTTTTTTTTTTGTTTTTTGAGGTAGGGTCTCACTCTAGCTCGGGCTGACCTGGAATTCACTATGTCGTCTCAGGGTGACCTCGAACTCACAGTGATCCTCCTACCTCTGCCTCCCGAGTGCTGGGATTAAAGGTGTGCGTCACCACTGTAAGACCATTTTTTTTAATTTAAAATAAGCAACCCACAAAGTTATGCTAACAGCCTGGAAGGTAGCTTTGGAGTTCTTCCATCATCTACATGTAAAAGGGACAGGCACACCAAACCAAGTCCTGACTCCTACGAGTGATACCTAAGAGAAGCCCTTGAGGTTTCCACACTCACATGCGCACACACATTCACACGTGCATGTGCACTCCACACACATGCACAAATGCACACAGAAGACCTACAGGGTGTGACTGTTATTCATAAGAGACGGCCACCTCTCCAAGGGGATACACAGCGTTTTCCTCATACCATTTGGCCTCAGGCCTCCAGCCCCGTGTGACTGCAGATGCCTCTCCTGTGAAGGGAGTGGAAGCTGTGGGCAGAAAACATGGCCACACAGGTGCTGAAAGGAGATGTCAAAGATGAGCTGAGACTTCCAAATCAAGCAAGTGACCTTCCTTGTGTACTGGTGTCTTACCTATCCAGACATTAGCTCTCAGGAAGTGGCCCTGTCCGCTTCCTCATCTTGAAGATTTAGCTTTGGACACAAAGTAGGAACATGTTGCCAATAAAATGCTGCATGATGCCAATTAGCTTTGTTCCTCCTGCTTCCTATAAGGGAATGAACACATTTCCTGCAAGGGTAAATCCTGGTGGACAGCTTACCTACATATGTTTCTCTGTGACCATATTGGTCACACACACATATGTATGTATGTATGTGTGTGTATGTGTGTATGTATGTATAGCAAATGCTAGTGAGATTCAGGAATGAATTGGGAAGAGACTAGAAACACAGACTTTCCCAGAAGGAATAAAAACATCTCTAATGAGTTTGTGTTACTATTCATTTGCTTTCCATCAAAATTTGGCCATTTGAAATGCGTCAAGGATATGGCCATGGCCAGAGCCTGCATTGTCAGTGGAGGATCAGGTCTCACAAGGCCTAAGCCTAGAGCCTCACATTTAATTTCTTGTACATAGCCCTAGTACTGAGAATGGAGTCAGAAGCCTGTTACCTTGGAAGGTCCTAGACCCTAGAAGGTCGACTTCCACTGTTCTTTGGGTAATTGGAGAGATTATGCCCATAAGACACCCTCTAAATATGCACGTCTAAGCCCTTTCATTAGTGCTGTCCTCACTTCTGGTTAGAGAACCTTCTTTTGACAAGTGACAGCAAATACCAGTGAGACCCAAGACTCATCAAATCATAAGAAAAGAAGTCCCAGGACTTCACACTGGATGAGGGATCTCTATCACACCCACGTGGGATCAGGGAAAATGGTGGAGCAAGTGGCAGAATGAATATGAGTTCTGTTCTCACTAGTAGCCAGAGAACCATCTCTACGGAGATGGCAGCAGACACTAAAGAGACTCAGAACTTATAAAAGTAGAAAACAAGAGAACACTGAGAGCTCAATCCTAAAGGGTATTTCTGCCACACCCTTCAAGGTCAAGGAATATTATGGAAGAGGGCAGAAAGAATATAACAGCCACAGGACACATAGATGAACTTTGGGGTGCTGTCTTCCTGACGTGAACTCATTGGTTCACTCTTGACCTCACAGTGGTTACTGACACCCCCCCCCCCAAGACCAGCACTGTTCTGTCATGAAGGATGGAGGAGGACAAGAGGAATGAGACCACAAAACACAGGAAGGGCTGTCATGGAAGATAAGGATCCACAGGGAACTGGAGGTGAAAAGGGGGTACAAAAAAGAGATAAAGGGATGGGAACATGATCAAATTACTGTTTGTTCATATTTTAAAGTTTTCAACTGAAAAAGATCAGGACTCTAAGATTAATGCTTTGTTCAGTACACTAAAAAGGTTGTCATTTTAAACCTTTCATAATGTATGAATGTGGAAACAGATATAGCTAAGGTCCTTGGGAAAAGCAGTTCTTTGGAAGATGAATTCCTATGTAAACCCTTCAAATAACTGAGAATCCGGGGACCGAGTGGGGCAAGAATGTGCCGAGTTCAGGGATGTGGCCATTTGAATAAACACAATCAGATTAAGATTTTCTCCGTGGGGCTGGAGAGATGGCTTAGCGGTTAAGCGCTTGCCTGTGAAGCCTGAAGACCCTGGTTCGAGGCTCGATTCCCCAGGACCCACGTTAGCCAGATGCACAAGGAAGCGTATGCGTCTGGAGTTCATTTGCAGTGGCTGGAGGCCCTGGCGCGCCCACTCTGCGCGCGCTCGCTCTCTCTCTGCCTCTTTCTCTCTCTGTCTGTTGCTCTCAAATAAATAAATAAAAATAAACCAAAAAAAGATGTTCTCTGTGGATAAAGCGGGAGGTGGGGCCCGCACGGCTGGGGACTGTGCTGAGCAGAGCAAGGGCACAGGGTCTGCCCAGAAGCAGCAGCAGCCTTGGAACCGAGTGTTCCCAATCTGCTCCTGAGCTTTCGCCATCTCCTCTCCTTGCCCTTAAAAAAAAAAAAAAAAAAAAGTGAAATAAGATCTCCCAGGCAAAGGAAGGAATTCTCCACCCAGAGATGTCTTCCTGGCTGACTTGGCCTCTGCTTTTTCATGCATTCTTGGTCTGGGGCAGAGAATGATTGAGCAAGGCCACCTCTGCAGCTCAGGACACACGCAGCCTCTGCACAGGGAGAGAGAGAAGAGCGCGGTGATTTCCCTGCAGGGTTTGGAAGCCACAGAGACTGACACTCCTTTCCAGAGGCCTGGCTCGAAACTGGATAACATGGAGGAAATGGATGAATTCCTGGACACATACCACCTACCAAAGCTAAACTCAGAGCAGATTAATTTCCTAAACAAACCTATCACACCCATCGAAATTAAAAAGGTAATCAAAAACCTCCCCAGAAAGAAGAGCCCAGGACCAGATGGCTTCTCAGCTGAATTCTATCAAACCTTCATGGAAGAACTGAAGCCAATTTTTTTTTAATGTTTGATTTATTTATTTGAGGGGGGGATAGAAAGAGAGAATGGGAGCGCCAGGGCCTCCACCCACTGCAAACGAACTCCAGATGCATGCAACCCCTTGTGCACCTGGCTTATGTGGGTCCTGGGGAATCAAAGCTAGGTTCTTAGGCTTCACAAGCAAACGCCTGAACCACTAAGCCATTTCACCAGGCCTGAAACCAATTTTTCTCAAACTGTGCCACACAATTTCTAGCTTCCTCGATAACACTTGCCTCTCAGTGCTGTGGAAGGTGACAAAAGGTGAGGAGCTCCTTCCGTGGAACAGTCAGGCCACGTTCATGATAGCTTCTTATGCCACAAGCAGGAGGCCCAGAAGTCTAACAGTTCTCTCTGCTCATTACAACTACGATGACTATTGCTGAGACGAAGAGGCAGATAGAGAGAATGGGCACGCCAAGGTCTCTAGTCACTGCAAACAACCTCCAGATGTATGGACCCTCTCGTGCATCTGGCTTACGTGGGTCCTAGGGAATTGAACCACTGTCCTTAGGCTTAACCGCTAAGCCACTTCCCCAACCCCTATAGCTAATATTTTAATAGACTTGTGTTTGATTCAGAAACAGGCAAATTAAAATAATTGGATGTGGAAAAGTTAAAAATAGAAGAATTTGGTAGGGGTTTTGCCATGAGTTTGAGGCCAGCCTGAGACTACGTAGTGAATTCTGGGTCAGCCTGGGCTAGAGTGAGACCCTACCTTGAATCGCCCCCACCAAAAAAAACTCTTAAGGCTGGAGAGATGGCTTACTAGTTAAGGTGTTTGCCTGCAAAGCTTAAGGATCCAGGTTTGATTCCCCAGGACCCACGTAAGCTAGAGGCACAAGGTGACACATGCATCTAAAGTTCATATACAGCAGCCAGAGGCCCTGGCATGCCCATTTTCTCCCTCTCTCCCTCCCTCCCTCTCTCTCTCTCTCTCTCTCTCTCTCTCTCTCTCATAAATTTTTTTTCAAAGTAGGGTTTCAAAATTCATTAGTACTTATAAATTATTTTTTTAAAACAAAACATTCCAAAGTACATTCGGGTAAGCACAGCATTCCACACAATAAAACAGCTTGCAAATCCCGACTGGTGAGAATAGGACAAAGCCATATCATTGGTTGAATGGGATGTCAAAAAATAAAATAAAAATCAACGTAGAGGGAAAAGGAGAAGTGATTGCCCTCTCCACTTCACCCTGCTGACCCAGCGAGGACAAGGTAGGGTGCAGAAGGCAGCTGTGAGGGGCTTGAGGTGGCCACACCATGGAGAGTCATGACTGCTTCATACTGTTGCCCACTTTGTTATCTACTATGAGCCATCTCCACGAGGCTGTTTTATCCTGTTTTGTCACCTGAGAAGCCAGGCCTGCTCTTCTCTGGGTCATAACTAGAGCATCCTAAAGGAAAGCCACCCGACTAGTTATATTTTGTGTCCTCTCCTGTGCCTGGCAGAGGTGAGATGAGCTGGACACCAAGGCAAAGAGCTAAGTTGTCTTCCAAAACGAAAGGGTGCTACATAATTCAACAGTAAGCACACTCTTCCAAAATAAAAGGGTTGGGTGGCATGCTTTCATCATACTGGCCTTCTTCAGTCCACCTGCTGATGGAACCCTAAAAGTTGTGCGCACAAAACACCCTGAAAACGCTCTGGGACGTGGTAGTTGAAGGTTTCTCCTATACTGTTCATTCTAGAGGCAATGCCAGAGGGCTTTCAAGAGCAAGTGAAGCATTTTTGCTACATATGGGTCGTTTCATTGAGAACAAATATTTACACAGAGCGTAGCACGGAACACAGCGTGTCGGTGGCGGAACCCTATGAGTGGCAAAGGCCTTGGCAGTGTCTTGTGTCTGTGGCATTAATTACACATTTTCTGCTCTGGTGTTGATTGGTATGTGGGAAGTGTTTAGAACCTTGTATAATCACCACTAAGTTTTGTTAAAATATGCTCTTACTGTCATGAAAATTGAATCCGGTCTCTCTTGCTCCCTTGTAGCAGGTCCATGTTGGTACCATGAGGCTGGAAGGGTTTGGGAAGCCACAAGAATGAGCAGCCCACACTCCTTACTACACGCCTTTCCTTGTGCTTTTCTTTCTTTCTTTTTTTTTTTTAAATTATTTATTCATTTATTTATTTATTTATTTATTTATTTATTTATTTATTTGAGAGCGACAGACACAGAGAGAAAGACAGATAGAGGGAGAGAGAGAGAATGGGCACACCAGGGCTTCCAGCCACTGCAAACAAACTCCAGATGCGTGCGCCCCCTTGTGCATCTGGCTAACGTGGGACCTGGGGAACCAAGCCTTGAACTGGGGACCTTAAGCTTCACAGGCAAGCGCTTAACCGCTAAGCCATCTCTCCAGCCCTCCTCGTGCTTTTCAAGGTCCAAGTGCTCTCCATTGGTCTGATCCTAAAGGAGATCCCTCTGCTGAGGCATATGCCTTCCCCTAACTATATCTCCTCTACAATACACCCACTGGAAATATTCTTCCAGAATATTTCATTCTCTACCTCATATTTCTTGACTCTCTGAAGTTAAGAATTACATATTAAATTCCTATTTATCTAAAAGTTAAGTCAAATTCCAAATGTTTAGACTACTTAGCAACAAGCCTCAAGGATCTTCTTGTCTTCTTCCCAGCACCCAGCTGGTGTGTGGATGCCAGCTGGTGTGTGGATGCCAGCTGGTGTGTGGACCTGAACTAAGGTCCTCATGCTTGTGCGACAAGCACTTTACTGCATTAGCCATCTCTTCAACTCAAAACGAGAATCTTAAGAAAAGACTAGATCTGTTTGCAATGTCAGATTTCAGCTACATCATATTATCACTCAATGCATACACTGTCGATATATAATCTTCAAATAATCAAAATTATTGACGTGCCAGAAAGTTTTCGAAATTTTCACTTAAGTGCAATTAATATCTTTATTTTTGTTGCAAGTTTTACACAGGTTACTTCATAACAACAAACTACTATTTTCGTGTTCATTTTCTGCTATTCAACAGAATGCTTCAGTCTGGTTAACAGGTGAAACACACAGACAAGGAATGCGTTAGTGAGGGTGGGGGTGTAGCTCAAGGACACAGCACTACCCTAGCATGTGCAAGGCCCGGAGTTCAACCACCAGCTCTGAAAGAAACATGGTTCTGCGTTTTCTATGAGCGTGGGCTGACACCAGTGAGCGCCTTCGCACCGTGTCACCACGCGGTGGAAAGTAGACATGCGTGAGTATGTGCAAACCACTCTTAAGATAAACACTCCACTCCCTCAGTAATAACGATCCAGTCATGAAGGCAGAGCCTTCTTTACTTAATGACCCCTGATTGGACCCCATCACCAACACTCACCTCTGATTGGGTCCCATCACCAACACTCACCTCTTGATTAGGTCCCATCACCAACACTCACCCCTGATTGGGTCCCATCACTCAACACTCACCTCTGATTGGGCCCCATCACCCAACACTCACCTCTGATTGGACCCCATCACCCAACACTCACCTCTGATTGGGTCCCATCACCAATACTCACCTCTGATTGGGTCCCATCACCAACACTCACCTCTGATTGGGTCCCATCACCAACACTCACCTCTGATTGGGTCCCATCACCAATACTCACCTCTGATTGGGTCCCATCACCAACACTCACCTCTGATTGGGTCCCATCACCAATACTCACCTCTGACTGGGTCTCATCGCTCAACACTGCAGCAGTCTTGTTTCCACTACCGGAACTTTGGGGGAGTCATTTAACCATAGCACTACTCAAGAACAAGTGATGGGAACGTTTACAAAGAGTATAGAGTGCGTTATCTATTCAAAAGACTTTATGGGCCCATCCCCAGTGAGGTGCACATCTGATCCCGTAGCTCAGGAAAGGTGTGTTTCACAGACAACACCTAAGTACTTGGGAACTCCTGTCAGAGTGAGGCGTGGTGAATTTATAGTTGGTACAGCATCATGAACTCAAGTCCATCAATTCACATTTCTTTTTGTTAAAGCATTTTTATTTATTTTTTTGACAGAGAAAGAGGGAAAGAGAGAGAGAGAATGAATGGGTGCACCAGGGCCTCCAGGCACTGCAAACTCTGATGCCTGCGCCCCCTCATGCATTTAGCTAGTGTGGGTCCTGGGGAATCGAACACACTGCATCCTTTGGCTTTGCAGGCAAACTCCCTAACCGCTAAGCCATCCCTCCAGCCCTCAACTCCTATTTCTTACTTGCTATGTTCATGCACGCTATATTTTGTTTGCTGTATTGGATTTTTCCATCCCTTTTATCTTAACTTGTTTATGACAATGCCACTCCAAAGTGTGCCTCTTTATATTCAGCAAAAGGGCTGTGTTTGTAGAAGGGCCATCGTAGCTCCTCTCTCAGCTGTCACTGTCCTGCCCCGGAGCTAGAGTCTAAAGCCAGCGGAACATCCAAGGACCTGTAACTGGTCGTGGAACGACTGCTGGGTGCTAATTCTGAGGTTTGCAATCCTACAGGGTTGCCTCTAATGCATGCCCTTGGCAACAAAGACCGGCCAAGCAGGATTGCTCCAGTGATCCACTTTACATTGGCTTGGAACTTTTGACCTTGGTGGTTGTGGAAACTTCTTCCTCTGTATTATGGGACCGAACCCTGGTCCCAGCCGAACGATCAAGCCTTTTTTTTTTTGTAAATTTTGGACACCTGTTTCATTTCCTGGCAAGTGTCAGGGCTCCCCAGTGGACTCACTCCTCCAACATCCTCCCTCTGAGCACATGGCTCCCTGTCAGGTGGTCTTTGAAGAACCTCTTGCAATGCCTGGTGTTTTCCCAGCACTGCCTCTGCTTGCTTCTCCTGCCAATGTGCCTTTCTCGTCTATTTGTTCTCCCTCAGAATCCAAGGAGTGACACAATCCTAATGATTCTCAGATGATCTTTGATGATGTCATTTTATTTGAGTACATGGCAAGGAATAAAAGTAGACCATATGAGTCATATACCCATGCTTGAACTAAGGACCCATTGTGAATAAACTCCCAAATCCCTTTAATAACAAATTATATGTTGTATTTACTGCTGCTTTTGATAGTGTAAACTCCCCAATATGTTGTTCCCCCAAAGGAGACGTTTTCAAAAGTAGCATCACTGCTCATGTGAGGAGCCAAAGGTTCTGGAACTGAACCAGTCAACCAGATGTCCTGAGCTGATGTTTCAGGTACCGAACTCTTGCCTCTTGAAGGTGTCCTGTAGAATCTAGTCTTTCCCCATTGGTGATGAATTTCCTCTTAAAGGCATGTTGGCCTTGGGGTTATGAAGTCATGAACACAATAATAGTCCTCTGTTCAATGAATCTAATTTAAAGCAATAAATTCAAATATTACATCATTAATCATTTATATTCCATCAGTCTCATAATACTTGCCATAAAAGTTTTGTCTTAAAAAAAAACTATCATTACATTTAACATTGTGTTTTCTACCAATACAGTAAGGCCAGGGGGAAGAAACATCATGCTTAGAAAATAATTATTTTTTATAAATGTTATATAGTATAAGTTATCTGTCCCCAAAACCTGGAAATACAGTGAAAACTGTGTAACCACACAAAATATATTCAGCAATATAGATAGTCAAACACAAGATAAGCACAACAAATTCGTAGCTTTTTGTATTAGTAATAGCCATTTAACGAATATAATGGAAAGGAATCCATTAATAATAGCAATGGTTAATGTAAATTGTATAGAAATCAACCTTATGAAAAATGGGTACTCTTGCTATACAGAAACATTTTATTTTTATTGAAGGTTGTAAAAAAGAAAAGATAAAACGTAGTATGTTCCAACACAGATAGCAATATAAACCTATGAACTCATGTAAAATGTACTCCACAGATTCAGTCCAATTTCAGAGATCCAAAGGGTTTGTTCCAAAACAACTATACCTTAATATTCATCAGAAAGGTTTAATGCTGAGATTCAGTGACAAGTACAGTGCCCTCGTCTGAGAGTATGTGGTCAGATTATTAGATTTTAACTGCTGCATGCAGTCATTTGTGTGATAATCATGTCAGGAAAAAAACACATATTTTAATGAGACAGCCAAGGGATTAGGAAGAAGCAATGTTCAAATTTCATGATTGGGCTGGAGAGATGGCTCAGCAGTTAAGGTGCTTGCCTGCAAAGCCTGATGGCCTGGGGCTCAATTCCCCAGTACCCATCTATAGCCAGATACACAGAGTGGCGCATGTGTCTGGAGTTCAGCGTCTACAGGCCCTGCCATGCCCATTAATTACATCTCTTCTCTCTCTCTTTCTCTCCTTGTTCTCATCTCTCTGCTTGCAAATATGTAAATAAAAATCTTTTTTACTTTCATTACCCATTTTTTTGAGATGTGTATTCATGTGTGGGTGTCGGCACATATGAGCCACAGTCCATTTGGGGGCTAAAGGACAACTCTGGGTGTGGGTCCTCGCCTTGTTTGAAGCTGGGTCTACCATCCTTCTCCATTGCCACGTTCACAACGCTAGCTTCCCATGAGCTTCGGTGTGCCCTGTCCCTTCCCCTCTTCTTCTAGCTGTGGGCACACTAGGGTCACAGATACTTGTGTTTTAGCACCTGGCTTTTCATGGGGCTCTGGGGGTCTCCACTCAGGTTTCTGTGCTTGTTCTGAGCCTCTCCCCAGTTCTGCTACCTCATTTTTGCCCTTCTCAACTTCTGTCCTTTCCCTCTCAGAAGCCAGTGAGTCCTTCCTGAAGTCTTCCAGCTTAGATGGTCATGACATCCCCTACAGGTTGCTGAGTCAGACTTCACCCCGTCTCCATTCTCTTGACTCTCCATTACATTGAAAACAGTCTTTCTCAGATAGGCATGGTGATGTATTTAGGAGACTGAGGCAGGAGGATCATGAGTGTGGGGCTAGCCAGGGCTACATAGCAAGTTATGTGAGTTTATATGAAAAACCAAACAAGGATGAAAAAAAAAAAAAACCTAGTGTTCTTAATATTGAATACATGCTTTAGAATTTGCAAATGGCCAGAGTTAGCTTTCAAGTCAAATTTAAATGACTACATACATTATTTTAGGTATGACGATCATAACATGAGCCATATGGGAACAAAGATGCTACTCTTAGGTATATTTCTAAATCCTCTGAGCCACCACTTCCTCATTAGCAATGCTGAGGGTTCTGTAGAGGAACAGAACCAGCACAATATATATAATTTTGACAGAGGGCTTGCACAGTTGAAGACTGGGTAATGCATCAATGGCCATCTGCAGGCTGAAGCGGCAGAGAAGCCAATGAGTGCTCAGTTCAAGGATCTGGAAGGGGCTCCATGATCTAGCGTGTCCTAGACTGAACGTCTTTGTCACTCCTGTAGAGTCACTGGTGTGGGAATGCATTGAAAGGCTGGAGACTCTGGAGTCTGAGACCCGCAGGCAATGGCATCACCGACAGGCAAACGTGATTAGGAAGGGTGGAGCCTGCATGCACCAGCTGGCTTGCTGTTACATTTGCTAGTCATCTCCAGAAACGCCCCCACTGACAACCCAGAGTGTTTTCCTCACCTCCTAGACATCTGTCAACCCAACTAAAATGACAGTTGAGGCTAACGATCACCCTCATTCCTAATGCACATTACAAACTTAACCTCAGAGATTGTTGGTACGGTTGAAAGTAGCCAGGTGAGATTCCAGCTAAGGTTTTGTGCTTATCGCCATAAAAGCAAACTTCCCCGGACATTTAGTCAAGAATTTTATTGTAGGATTTTGGGTCCTAGAGATGAAAGCAGAAATTTCCAAGGACACCAAACATCTAGACCCCTGAGTGTTCTCACCACGGAAATTAGAGACTTTGAGAGCGTTTCCTCAGGTGTGGAGGGTGGTAAATGGGGACATTTCAGGTCTATGAACACTGAATCTAGCACATAACCATGACCTTCCCAAGTGGCTTGAGGAAGCCATAGGAACTTGAATGATAAACACCTTAAGGTGCTTTTATCTGGACAAAGATCCTTACACCCAAGCTTGGAATAGAGCATCAGAGAGAGCTACCTCCAAAGAGCCCATGAACCTGGAGACTGAGTCAGTTTCAGTGAGGTCAGAGCCATCTCTCAGTGTCCTGGCCGTGGACTCCGGCATGGTGTGGGGAATTGCGCTTACCAAAGCAAACCAATCAAGGAGTTCCTGTCATTAGCTAAATGAGCAAGGGTAGAGAGTAGGTTTAAATTAAGATAGAAAAAATAAACATGAAATTTCACATATCGACAGTCACAGAATAAAGTTTTATGCATGCTACATTAAAAATATAGCAATGAGGGCTGGAGAGATGGCTTAGCAGTTAAGCACTTGCCTATGAAGCCTAAGGACCCCAGTTCAAGGCTCGATTCCCCAGGACCCAGGTTAGCCAGATGCACAAGGGGGTGCATGCATCTGAAGTTTATTTGCAGTGCCTGGAGGCCCTGGTGCACCATTCTCTCTCTCTCTTTCTCTCTGCCTCTTTCTCTCTCAGTAGCTCTCAAATAAATAAAAATAAACAAAAAAATAGAGCAATGATAATTTACCCATATAGCAGGTACATGTTAAACGTTCAGCACATAGCAGAAAGAATCTTTATTATCTATATTTCATTTGCCACCCAGTCAATAGCAAGCAAGCCTCCTGGTGAGTGCCCTCTACTCCAGGCAGGCTGCCAATCTCGGGCATGCCCTGAGCTTACCATTCATGCCTTTGCCCGGTCGGATTCCACCACCTTCACTTTGGGTATGGCCCCATTTCTCCCAGGTTCTATTTATGCCCACCCTTTACTGCCCAATTCAAAGTAAACTTCCACCGAGAAAACTTCCTTCATAAACCCTTCATGTTCTCCCCGGCTCTGGGGCTGATGGACAGTTAACAGCAGATACTGATTCTACCACTCCCTCCCGTCATCCTGTGAGATTCCCTTTCCTACCTGTGGATTTTTATTATATGGGCCTGTGATTGCCTGGAGAATTTCTCTCAATAGAACATGCCCAGCTTGTGTGTGGAGCAGGGGCAAGCCCCAGAAAGCCCAATTAGCAAAGCGATCCCCAACAGGAGATGGCTGGGAGTTGGAGGTCACGCACGGATTTCCCCCTGGTGTCCTGTGGAACTGCTCAGCTTGAGGGGAACAAAAGTCTTCATCCCAGTCACCCATAGTAATTATCTGTTTGCAAACAGTTTGGATAGCATCCTTCATTTCTCCTTCCTCACAACCCCACATCTCAAGAGGTAGGATCGCCCCGTGAGCGGGAGCCGCACTTACATCCCTGCCTCTGGGTCAGAACAGAAACAACGTCAGCTCGCTTTCTTAAGTGCTCCTTTCAAAGAGTGATTCTCTTTCCTTAATTATTAGCTTCCCAACAAGATTATGAACGTCCCCTGGTGCATGGCATCTCATTTCTTTGCTGCTAGTGTGTGAACTGTGTGCTGATGCACACAGAAATCAAGAGCTTTAGAAATTTTTACTTTTTTTTTTTTTCTGTCAGGACATCCCAGTTTGTGCTTGAAGGCTGACCTGGGCGCTGTCAGATAGTCACTAGCTCAAGGGGGTCAGAACTCCTGTGGTGAGTCTGTGGGACATCAGCTCCTGTTGTCATAGGTAGGGTGGCCAAGACTTAGCCAGGTGGAAATTCTATAAAAATATGATCCTCGGGCTGGAGAGATGGCTTAGCGGTTAAGCGCTTGCCTGTGAAGCCTAAGGACCCCGGTTCGAGGCTCGGTTCCCCAGGTCCCACGTTAGCCAGATGCACAAGGGGGCGCACGCGTCTGGAGTTCGTTTGCAGAGGCTGGAAGCCCTGGCGTGCCCATTCTCTCTCTCTCCCTCTACCTGTCTTTCTCTCTGTGTCTGTCTCTCTCAAATAAATAAATAAAAAATTTTTAAAAATATGATCCTCTTCCATGGATAATTAAAATTACTGTTGCTCTAGAACATCTGGAGCATTTTCTGGGCATGAAATGAATATCCACAGTAATATCATACAATAGTCTTTTCTTATATGTCTCTGGGTGAATGTAGTTAGCAAAGTAGACAGGTTTCTATTTTTTTTATTTTTTAAATTTGGGAGTGAGAGATAAGGAGAGAAAGAAGCTTATAGAGAATGGGCATGCCAGGGCCTTCAACCACTGCAAATGGACTCCAGACACATGCACCACCTTGTACATCTGGTTTATGAGGTCCTGGGGAATCGAACCTGGGTATTTGGCTTTGCAGGCAAACACTTTAACCACTAAGCCATCTTTCCAACCCCATTTTTAAGTATCTATCTATGTATCTACATCTATCTATTCATTTTACACAGAAAGAGAGAGAGAGAGAGACTGAGAATGGATGTGCTAGGATCTCCTGCCACTGCAAATGAACTCCAGACACAAGCATCAGTTTATGCATCAGATTTGATGTGGGTCCTGGGAAATCAAACCCAGGCCATCATGCTTTGCAAACAAGCATTTTTAACCAGTGAGCAAACGTTCCAGCCCAACAGATGTCTATTTTTATTAGACATTGATTCTTGCATGCATTGATCCCAGGATAGATCCCATTCATGTTCACTTTGGGTCAATCATGCCCCAGGATTTACAAATGCAAGCTAAATTCTGAATGAAAAGAGCAACTGGTAAGTCTGGAGGTGCTAAAGGATCTGGATGCAGTCATAATTTCTCACCCTGCTTGGCCATGCAAGCTATAATAAAGCCAGAATAGAATTCCCTCACCTCATTGTAAAGGCACACATGATTTGTTCTTTTTATACATATTAACTAGAACTGTTGTGGACAGGTTGTACCCCATTCCCCTCATGTTATCCCCTTCCCCACACCAATCCCACTGAGGGTCTTGCTTAGTGGGGTTATTGGTACTCACCATGGGATTATGACTGTCAGTCAGTCTCTGAGGGGAGGGACAGTGCCTCAGGGTGCTCCTTCCCAGCCTGTGGTGCTTATGCTCTCTCCACCCCCTTTTCTGCAGTGTTCCTTGAGCCTTGGTGGGTGTGTTATAAGTCTGGCTTAGTTCTGAGCACTCTGCAACCTCCTCTGCTTTGAGGAGGTTTAGGTGTCCTCAGTATTCATTGCCATCTCCCTGGAGCAGGTTGTCAGGCTAACAGTGAGAGCAGCACTCATGTTCAAATTGCCACTTCCTCTGACTGTGGTGTCACCTGCGCCCTGGAAGATGTGCCAGAGGTGGCTCTTCTCATGCTAGGCAGTCAGTTACCTTTTCTTGTCTTATTGATGGATTTTGGTTTTCCCTGCTTTTCACTGTCATCTTTAAAAACAAAAAAATTCCAATCATGAGTGAGAGTAGCAAAGATTAAAGAGGATAAGCGTAGTTAATTGAGAGACGTTTTGATGCATACAGCCACTCTTTTTGGCCAAAGACTAGTGGGAGCTTCTCTTTAGAGTGTACCACCATCATGTTCATGGGATTCTGACTTGGCTGTCTGTGTAAGGTATGAGTTCTCTCCCACTGAGGGATCTCTTATCCAATCAGAGAGCCATTGGTTACCAGCATAAACTGGGTGTCACTATTGCACAGTTCAGTATGTGCTGTCCGGCTGGCTGATTTCAAAGCTTGCAGGATCCCCTGCTTGTTCACACTATTGGTGCCCATATCCCCCAGCAGCTAGCCTGGCACTTTCCAGCACTGTGAGGGCTAGCCATCAGGGAGCTGGCTTTCTTCTATGTTCCACTGTGATCTCGTGATGTTCTGTGTCTGTGGCCTGTGGTATTTTCAGCAATAGGGCCTTACCATTTATCTCTAGGAGATGCTTAGTTCTATGTCATAGAATAAGACATTCCTCAACAGACTCAAATAAGCCGTGCTGATATTACAGTGGGTTCATCATACTCAGGCCGCCAGAGCTACAGCTGCTATGTTAGATCAGATTTTCCTGTTCCTCTTTGGGCAGTCGGCTGCAATGTGCCCATCTATAAAAGCAATACATTTTAATCTTCCTTGCAGATAACTATAGTTAATGAGACTATTGGGTGGTGATCTCAAAAAGTCCTTCTTTGGCTGGGGATATGGCTTAGCTGTTGAAGGAGCTTGCTGGCAGAGCCTGATGGCATGGATTTGATTCCTGGTACCCACATAAAGCCAGATGCACAAAGTGGTGCATGCATCTGGAGTTCGTTTGCAGTGGCTGGAAGCCCTGGTGTGCCCATTTTCTCTCTCTCTCTCTCTTTCTCGCATTCTGCCTCTTTTCCTCTCTCAAATAAATAAATAATAATAATAAAGAATCCCCAGTCTATGTGGCCAACTATTTGGAATGCTGGTATAATGACTGAAATCCCAGCATAGTTCTCATAAATGTGAGAAAATAGCTCACACCTTCACACTATCCAACAGTGAACTGGAAGAGCCTTGGACTCTGATAAACTACAACAGCGCATCATAATTTATTGCATAGCCAAGCTTAGTAGCTTAAAATTTTACTTGCTTTCCATTTCTACATCCTGAGCTGATCTAGATGGTTTTAACCAGAGCTAGTGTTGACTGGTCTGGACTGTATTCATCCATCTTCAGAGAGCTGCTTGCTAGGTGGCTGGGATGAGCTGGGTTTTCACAGCCTGGGTTGCAATGGCGATGACAACAGATCTCTACTGTGTTCTCTCTTCCAGCAATAGCAGAGCCCCAGAAGAGAGAGAATGTGTGAGAAGCCTTTGGAGGCTCATGCTTGGGACTTGCATATCGTCACTTCTGTCACATGCAGCTGCCACAAGACTAACCTGGAATTATGGGGTGAAGAAATCAACTTCTCCCATAATAAGAAAATAAGCCCCTTGTCTGATTTGAACCATGATTTTCATTGTACTGCATTACTAGTAGAGTCAGCAAAATTCCTAACGAATACAAACACCATGAGAAGCAGGCAGATACCGAAGAGAGAATTGTGGACTCCTGAAATGTGGAATTACTCTGGCCTGCTTGGGCTAAAAACCAAGGAACATGTAATAATCTTGCACACATTTCTGCTTATCAACACTACCACCTCCTCTGGTGGTACTTACTAGGAAAAAATCCATTTCTTCTGTGATATAGATTTTATATTATAGCCTCAATCAGAGACCAGGCAGGGAAATAATGGCTCAGTCATATGAGGAGAATTTGAAGAGAATTTAAAAACAAGAACTCATTTAGAAAAATGATAGGGGGAAGGGCAACATTGAAGGCTGATGCTGTGCAGGGCCTAGGACTCGAAGGGGAAGATTCTTCATACCCTCAGGCCTGAAGAGAAGAAGGGGGATGACAGATGCAAGACCCCAGAGGGCTGTGTCTGGGAGACAAGACCCCTGCCGTGTACCAGGACCTTCCTCCAGGTGAGGAAGTGGACCGTGCGGGCCCGCAGGCACGGTTTTGTGTCAATCAACGCCCTGGCCACCCTGCTATTTTTCTTCCTGTTGGCCAGAAGTAAGAGGGCAGAGGAGACTTGTTTGCTGTCTGTGCAGGTCAGGATGTGAAGTGAGAGCAGGCTGGAGCTGTAGAAAAATGGAACCATTTTTTTTTAATCCTCCTATCGACCTCTGTGGTGGTCCACATTGACTGTCCACTTGAACACCTGTGAAGGATTAGTTAGATTAGGTTAGCCTCTGGGCATGCCTGTGAGGGGCTATCTTGATCAGTTAATTAAAATGGGGAGACCCATCTTAAGTGTGGGAGGGTCCTGGATTATATAAAAAGGAGAAAGCTGACTGAAAGCAGCTTCCATCACTCTGCTTCCTCACCATGGACTGAATGTGACCAGCTTCGCTTCGAGCTCCGGCCACCACGCCTTCCCTACCGTGGTGCGCTATAGCCTGGAAATGTAAATAAACGCTTCTCCCTTAACCTGATTGTCAGGCACTTTGTCATAGCGCTAGGAAGGGTATAAATATAATGGCCTGGTGAGTTAGTTCTGTTATTTTTGATATATTATTGCTTGGGTCGCTTTGTGTAGTGTCATAAGGATACAATGCATATGGCTGGCTTGAACAACACAGAAGTTTTCCCATGTGGACAAGGGAATGGGGATGGACATTCCTGAGTGCAGTGGCTTTCTGCTGTGGCCACTCTCGTTGGCTTAGGACAGTCCACTGTATCATCCCCAGTGTGTCATGAGCTTCCTCCAGGATGAGTGTCGCTCTCTAATGATTCATTTGACTTTAATGGCATCCTTAAAGACCCTATCTCCAGACACCGTCTTACTGGGAGTAAGAGCTTCATCCTATCAGGAGGCCCAGTACAATTTCTGTGCTCAACATGTTACTCTATTTCAGTCTGTAATGGAATTCTGAAGAGATAAGAGGAACTATTATGAGTGATAAGAAGGGTATGGCATTCTAGCTCTAATCTATTCCAGGTAGCATTTAAAGTGTAATGCTGAAGATCTTTCCAAGAGCAAAATTTTGTCAGGAAAATGTCCCCAGTTAGACTGTCCTGAAAGTCCTGTTGGAACCGCGTGGGCCCCTATGGTCTCATGTTACCTCCTCTAGAATGGGATCCTCTGATACACGCTCCACCTCAAAGCCTTGCATAATAATTAAAAGCCACATTCAAAATAGCATGTATCACTGTGAGGGTTATACAAAGTCAAGATTCTTTTGCCTAAGTCAAAAGCCCAAAGTCCTGTAGGTAAAGGGAATGTGTGATGAATAAAAAGCCATAAGAACTTTTCTTATGACAGGGCACACAACATTTTGCATCCTAATGTTCGACATGGAGGAATGCCACCCTATGGAGAAAGAGGCTTCAGAAAATGTCCACTCATGCAGAGCAGGTAGGATCTGAAATGACCCCAACGGAAGGTGAGACTTGAGACCTGGCCCTGCTCCTGGAGGGACACACTGTCTTCTCTCAATGTCCTCCTCTCTCCTAGGAACCAAGAATTCTTTCTAAGGAGACCTCAAGTAAGAGTTCCTGAGTTGTGATCTCTAAAACATCCCACTGAGAACATACAGTCTGCCTAATTCCTGAGCAAAATATACAGATGACACCTCAAACAACTTTGTAATTCTTATTATATATATATGTATATATAAAATTTATTTGAGGGAGAGAGAGAATGGGCACACCAGGGTCTCCTGTCGCTGTAAACTAACTCCAGAGGCATGCAGCACTTTCAGCATCTGGCTGTATATGGGTAGTGGGGAATTGAACCCAGGCCATCAGGCTTTGCAAGCAAGTGCCTTTAACCACTGAGCCATCTATCCAGACTCATCTCTGCAAATTTAAATGTAATTGTTCCTTTTAAGAAAACTCTTGAGGAGGAAAATAACCTCATTATATTGATCTTGTAAGTTTTGACAGCAACACAGTGTCTGAAATCATCAGAAAACTTAGATCTCAGTAAGATCTCTAGTATTAAGTAGGTAACCATGTGTATATGGTATCAATACATACATATTCATGGATCATAGCATATACATAAGTACACATGTGTTTATATACCATAGTCATGTATGCAAGATTCAAGATATACTACATTGACACATCTGACTAAATATAAGCATGTATTTTATAACCAAAAACATGCCAATAAAACCTCTCAGAATTTCTAGAAAGTTACACTTTCATTAGTGGCATACCCTCTCATAAATAATCATGTGGTGATCTGTGTGGATCTCACATACTGAGAACTTCCTCTATCAAAATACTTAAAACTAAGAAATTGCTATGCATATATTCAATACATAAATAATAGAAAACCCAATACTAATGTGATCTTTTATTTAGAAAATACATTCTTAGTGGAAAACTAAAGGGCTCACTTGAAGCATAAAATATATATTGTAAATGCATGAAATTGCTGGTCAGCCTGGAGCTTGGATGAACCTGGGAAGCTGCAAGCTTAGTATTCTCCCCACGTGATGGGTGAGTCATTAAAACTTTTGTTACAACCTAGAGCTTTCCAATACCAAAATATTTCTGTGTTACAGTTAGTTTAAAATTAGATCTATTATTAAAGTTCTCAATACAAAATTTAGACCTACTGTTGATTCTCTTAAGAAATACTTTATTGCATGCCTACTATACAGAAGAAGGCCTTTGAATTTTGGAGTTCAGCATTGTGTTTAAGAAAGCAATACTGAGGGCTGGAGAGATGGCTAATGGTTAAGTGCTTGCCTGTGAAGCCTAAGGACCACGGTTTGAGGCTCCATTCCCCAGGACCCATGTTGTCCAGATGCACAAGGGGGCACATGCATCTGGAGTTCGTTTGCAGAGGCTGGAAGCCCTGGCGCGCCCATTCTCTCTCTATATATATCTGCCTCTTTCTCTCTCTGTCTGTCACTGTCAAATAAAAATAAACAAATTTAAAAAAAAAAACAATACTGAAGAATTAGAAAGAGTAGGATGCAGCTCTAAGTCAGGATACTAAAAATGTGATCCTTAATCAAAACTGTAAAAGAACAAAATAATTAGGCAGATGCCTGTGAGGTAAACATTTATAGTTTTTCAAGGAAAGATGCTGTTGGACCACCGTTGCTAGGGAGGTGAACGGAGCCATCACGCTAATGCTGCCCTCCACTGCAGGTCAGCCTGCCCACGGCAGGACAGTGTGGTCCAGAGCTATTCAACAACTTCTTAACTCTCATATTCTGCAGCTATGACATTCTACAAGAACTCATTGAAGCCCCCAAGCCACATGAACTTGGTGGATAGCTCTTGAGCTTCGCTTATATTTTGAAGGCAATAAATAACCAAGCCTAACTTGAAGCATTCTCATCAACTCTGGGATGACCCCCAGGGGACCCGTGCCACCTCTGCCATATTTACCAGGAATCAAAACATACCAGAGCAGAAATCCACAGAACTCAACACTAAACCAAAGTGCTAAGAGACCTCCAAGGTGCAGGGGCTGTTACGCCAGAGGGAATGGGAAGATTGTAAGAGCCACTGGGTAGGTAGAAATATCCTGAGGCACAGACCCCACCAGAGACTAACGGAGGCCCTAATTACCACCCAGGGAACACCAATAACCCTACTGAAGAGGGCCCTCAGGGAAATGGGGACTAGGGGAGGATGATCTATGACTAAAACCTATATACAAAATAATTAACTAAAAAAAAAAAAAAGCCAGGCATGGTGGTGTATGCTTTTCATTCCAGCACTTGGGAGGCATTGGTAGGAGGATCATCATGAGTTCACAGCCACCCTGAGACTACATAGTGAATTCTAGGTCAGACTGAGCTAGAATGAGACCCTACCTCAGAAAACCAAAAGAAAAAAGAAAAAGAAAAGAAAAGATAGCTGGCCACCTAGCATAAGAGGAGTCATCTCTATCACTTGAGACGGGGGCCTGGAGACACTGCAACGGAGATGGTGACACAAACACTGCTCTCACCGCTAGCCTGACAACCAGCTCTGGGAAGGTGGTGACAGACTCTGTGCTCCCTCAAGACTCATCAAAGCAGAAACCCAGAGGCAGCAGAGAGCCCAACACTAAATCAGACAGTTAACACACCTGCCAAGGCTCAGGAAACACTGTGGAAGAGGGGGCTGGAAAAATTGTAAGAGCCACAGAGTAGGTAGGAATATTCCTAAGCATGCTGCCCCCCCACCCCAGACTGACTGAGACCCACATGATCCCACAGTGAACACCAGTTACTCCACTGAGGAGGGACCTCAGTAGAATGGGGGTGGGGGAGAGTAGATATAAGCATAACCTTTTTAAAAATTTTATTGTATTTTATTTGTTTGAGAGAGAAACAGGAAGAAAGGCAGATACAGAGAGAATAGGTGCACCAGGGCCTTCAGCCTTAGCAAACAAACTCCTGATGTGCTACCTTGGGCATCTGGCTTACCTAGGTCCTGGGGAATCGAACCTCGGTCCTTTGGCTGTGCAGACAAGTGTCTTAACCACTAAGCCATCTCTCCAGCCCTAACCTTTTTAAAAATTAAAATTAAATTAAATGTGTATATGCACACCAGAACAACATGTCCTTAATTCCTTACTTCAAGATACAAATGGCGGGCTGGAGAGATGGCTTAGCACTTAAGCACTTGCCTGTGAAGCCTAAGGACCCTGATTCAAGGCTCTATTCCACAGGACCCATGTTAGCCATATGCACATGGAGGCACACATGTCTGGAGTTCATTTGCAATGGCTGAAGGCCCTGGCATGCCCATTCTCTCTCTCTGCCTCTTTCTCTCTCTGTCTGTCGCTCTCAAATAAATAAAGTAAAAAAAAAAAGATACAAATGGCATATAAGTTTCTACATGTTAATCTTCTCTCATGTGTCACTCAATGCTGAAAAGCTAGTATTTAAATGTGACAATTAAACATCAGAAAGTGAAAGTCACCTGATGGCTCTACATGTGGCTGCATCCTTGCATGATCAAGTATGATTTCCACACTCCTTCACAGCAGGAAAAACAGACTCATCCATCAACAAGAGTCTCTAGATATTCCAATAGCAATATTAGGTTCTAAGAAATTAATCATATTCAGCAAGTAACCTTTCTGAGGTCTTATACCAATCAGATAGAGGAATCTCCCCCAAATGGAGCTTTACAAAACAAGATGTGAAAGATATGGTACACAGTGCATTGTCATACTGAGAATAAAAAATGAGTTTCATATAAAAGTAATATTGGCCGGGCGTGGTGGTGCATGCCTTTAATCCCAGCACTCGGGAGGCAGAGGTAGGAGGATCACTCTGAGTTCGAGGCCACCCTGAGACTGCATAGTGAATTCCAGGTCAGCCTGAGCTAAAGTGAGACTCTACCTCGTAAAACCCAAAAAAAAAAAAAAAAAAAGTAATATTGGCAAATAGTATTGAAGTTTTATCACTCAAACAGTGGTAGTGATCTCATAAGTTATTAAACAAAATGGACAAGTGTAATTAGGAACCAGTAATTTCAAAGGTCACAGAGTGGCGGGCTCTGTACAGATGCAACTTTGAAATACTGTGTTGGCAAAAGCAGCCTCAAAGGGGAAACCGCTGAAGAGAATGATCTGGGCATCCTTTTCCTCAAAGACATTAATTCCCAAGTTCTTTTGCTAATCATTAGATTCCCTGGGCCTTGGATTTCTCCTTCGCTTCTTTCTGAATGAAAACCTATTCCTATAGCCATGAATATGCAATACTTCTCAGTTAGTCATGCTAATGCATAAAATTCTGAAAATACGGGGTAGAGTGTTTAAATAAGCACAAGAGACAGAATTTCAAAGGGTAAACTAAGAAGAAATGCATTAAATAAAGTCCAAGGTTGAAAGTAGGCAGAGAATTAAATTCTTTTCAGTGTAAGATAACCAAAAAAGCATTCTTTTGAGGTTGCCTAGAAAAATCCCGCTTGAATCCAAATGGATTTCAAAGGTTCAATGTTATCTCCATGGAATGTAAAAATTTTACATGCTAATTGGCTGACATGGTGCCAGCCTTGAATTTGGTGTCTGTAACTCCAAAACATTTTGATTGGCAGCAAACTCCAGACAGTCTATCTATTCATCTGGCTCAAAAGACAAGCTAATAAGCACAGGTCTCTGGAAGGTAGTGCACAGGGAATGCATGCCACCACTTTCCCACAATCAGTGTTCACACAGTAGTGAGAGAGGACCAGTAGTTTCGACGTGTGCTTTGGTAGGGCGGCACCAGCCTTTCCTTGTGCTGGTTTTAAGATGGACATGATCACAGGTTTAAGTTACTGGAGGAAGTGGTGTGGCATCACAACTTCCCCTGAGATGCTGTACAGATCTAGGACCTTCAATTCTGTTCTGTGGAAACTTCAAAATTCTCCCAGCAGCCCTAGAAAAAGTCAAAATGTGGACTGGAGAGATGGCTTGGCAGTTAAGCACTTGCCTGTGAAGCCAAAGGACCGAGGTTCGATTCTCCAGGACCCACATAAGCCAGATGCACAAGGGAGCACATGCATCTGGAGTTCATTTGCAAGGGCTGAATGCTCTAGAATGACTATTCTCTCTCTGTCCTCTCTCCTCTCCCTCTTTCTCTCGCATAAATAAATAAATAAATAAATAATATTTTTTAAAGTGAAAATATGCTGAGCCAGGGCACCCATGGCCTTCAGCTGCGTCCCTCGCTGATCTCATTATATGCCAGCACGAGACCCTAGACCACCCAGGAGGCTCCTCATTGGGCCGAAGCATGCTATGCTCTTTCTCCTATGATGAGGAAATGCTTCCTGTCGAATGCCCCACTTCCACCCAGGCATGGTAAGTAGAACAACCACCTGGATTCCCGGACTGGCCTGTTGTTCTGTCAGGTGACATAGCAAAGCGCCTTTGGAGACATGGTTAGGTTGAGGTGGGAAAATTGTCCTGGCATTTCTGAGTGGGACCCAGATAACCACAAGGGGCCTTTTAGTGATAGAAAAAGAGGAAGCAAAAAAGAATAGATGGAAAACAAGGTTAGAGCTATGGGCTTCTGGCTTTTTAAAAATTATTTTTATTTATTTATTTGAGAACAACAGACAGAGAAACAGGCAGGTAGATAGAGAATGGGTGTGCCCGGGCCTCCAGCCACTCCACAGGAACTCCAGACTCATGCGCCACCTTGTGCAACTGACTTCAGTGGGTCCTGGGGAATCAAGCCTCAAACCAGGGTCCTTAGGCCTCACGGGCAAGTGCTTAACCACTAAGCCATCTCTCCAGCCATGGCTTCTGGCTGTGTGTGTGTGTGTGTGTGTAGATATATACATACAAAAACATACACAGACACACACACACACACACACACACACACACACACACACACATATATTTGTATATATATTTGCAAGCAAAAAGAGATAAAGAGAAGAAAGTGTGGGAGACAGAGAGAGAGAGAAAATGGGTGACCCAAGGCCTCCAGCCACTGAACAAGAACTCCAGACATGTGCACCACTGTGCATCTGGCTTAACGTAGCCTCTGAGGAACCGAACTCAGGTCATTAGGCTTTGCAGGCAAGTGCTTTAACTGCTGAGCCATCCTCTCTCCAGCCCAGGCTTCTGCTTCTGATGGAAGGATGGCTGTTACGTTCTTCCGCCCCACACCTACCCCTGCTCTGCAATGTTCCCTGAGCGTTGGAAGTAAATAGTTCTTTCAATTCCTACTTCGATGAAAATGTTTTTTGTAACGAGTATAGGTGGAATTTTGTCAGGCTTTCACTTCCAGACAGACATTTGTTTTTTTTCCTTTCTTGTTATCTGTGGTAAATTACATGGCCTCACTTTATACATTCCTGGGATGAGCCCAACTTGGTCATAATGAATTATTCATTTATAATAATTGAGGGGTTGATTTCTTGAGAATTTTTCAGTCTGATTACAAGAGGCAAACTGGTTAAAAAGTTTTTTCCTTGTAATGTCCTTGTCAGGTTTTGATGTCAAGGATATAATGGGCTCATGAGAGTTGCAAAATGTACTTTCTCCTTTGCATTTTGATATACTTTGTGGAAAATATGTATGATTGCTTTTTCAAGTATTTTAATAGAATTAATTATTGATGTGCTATATGGGCCTGGTAATTTTTACAGCATTATTTTAGCTAAAATTATTTAGTCTAGCTATGTATATCTTCTGTTTCTGCTCATACTTATTTTATACCTTCTCTAACTTCACGGATGTTTCCACTTGCACAAAGGTGTCCATAGTGCCCTGTAATCTTCGTACTGCTGAGTATTGGTGATCTGTGCTTTTGTGTTCATTGGGTTTTGCTTTTGGGCATTGATGTGGGGTAGAATAGGGTTAAATAATAAGTTCTAATTGGTTTTTCTTTACATATCAAATTTATTGATTTGCTTCATTGTTTTTCTTTTTTGGTCTTCAAACTTTATTGTAACGAGGGGTAGAGGAAGAAATGGGAAGAGATGGAGAAAGAGAGATTGGGGGAAGGGAAATGGGCGCATGCAAAGGGGAGAGAGAGAAGGAAAGAGAGGAGAGAGAGAAGGAGGTACATGATTCTGATGTCTTTATATCCTAAAGTTTATTACCTGTTTTCATCTATGAATCTGGGTTTCATTTCTAAGATACTTGTCTTCTCTCCTGCCTTTTTTAAAAAATTATTTTATTTATTTAATTGTTTATCTGAGAGAGAAAGAGACAGAGACAACTAAATAAATTAATTAATTAAATATTTTAAGAAAAGATTATTCACATCTTTAATAAAGATAGTTTTATTGCTGAGTATTGAGCTATGCAATCAATTTAAATTGTTTTTATATGTGTGTCCTATTTATATTGAGCTTGAGTAAAAAATTCTCTAGCTATTGTCAGCTTTTCTTTCCTTTTGTCTGGTCAATTTTTACTTTGTATATTTTGAATCTCGGTTATAATGCATGTATATTCTTTGTATTGTTTTATGTTCCTTGTAAGCTGGCCCTTTGGTCACTACAGATAACTTTCTTTACCTCTAACAATACATCTCTTCCTAAAGTTCATTTTTTTTAATTTTATTTATTTATTTATTTGAGAGCGACAGACACAGAGAGAAAGACAGATAGAGGGAGAGAGAGAGAATGGGCGCGCCAGGGCTTCCAGCCTCTGCAAACGAACTCCAGATGCGTACGCCCCCTTGTGCATCTGGCTAATGTGGGACCTGGGGAACCAAGCCTCGAACCGGGGTCCTTAGGCTTCACAGGCAAGCGCTTAACCGCTAAGCCATCTCTCCAGCCCCTAAAGTTCATTTTTGAGATGATATATGTGACGTGGGCTTTCATACTTAGAATTTGCATGACATACCATTTTCCAGTTTTCCATTTGTTCTGTTTTATATATATTAGAATCTCTCACAAAGAGCATATTAGGTGTATATTGTTTTAAAAAAAACTGATTTGACAGTATGCCCTCTAGATAAGAGTTTTTCACATATTTGGACTGAACACATTATTTATTATGTTTATTATTATTATTATGTCATCTTGTAATATATTTTCTAGTTATTTCTTCTGATTTAGTTGCAGTGTTTATTATTGCAGTCCTTAGTTGTAACTATTTTGGATTAATCTAGTACTTTTAGTACTTTGTTCTTTATCTATTCTGTTAGGTTTTTGACACCCTCCCTTCATATACTTATATAATTAATGAACGTACGCTTATTAATGCACATTTAATGAATACGCTTACATGTGCATATGAATATATGACACTATGCACTCCGGGGTGCCTTGGCGTAATGGTACATGGCTTCTCATGTGCAGTAGAAACTTCCCATGAGGATAGCTTCCTTTGCAGTGTCTCCCTTCTCTGTGTTATTCTAGCTCTACATTTTACTTCTACCATAGCACAAATCCTAAACTATTAATGTTTTTGATGTAAAAAGCCAGTTGATTTTAACAGTACTTCAGAGGGCCTGGTGAGGTGGCTTGGTGGATAAAGAGCTTAGCACATGAGCATGGAAACCAGACTTCAGATCCCTAGCACCATGGAGATCCCAGGTGGGCATGAAGGATGCAGGAGGCCTGGACCCCAGCACTCCAGAGGCAAAGGCAAGAAACCCCGGGAGCAGTCTGGCCAGCTAGACTAGCTAAATCTCTGAGCTGCTGGCTCAAGTGAGAGACTGTGCTTCAGGGAAATAAAGACAACGATCGGGGAAGACACCCACCACCAACCTCGGGCCTCCATGTACACCATGTGTGTGCACACACCCACACACACCACATATACACAGCCACACACACATACACACAAAGAATAGAATTTAAGTGTTATTTAGTACCTAAAGCAATTATGGTAACTACATTAGCATAAAACAGTATCTTCTTTTGAATTGGAATTTTTTTTTATTATTTATTTGAGAGTGACAGAAAGAGAAAAAGAGGGAGGGGGAGAGAATGGGCGCACCAGGGCTTCCAGCCACTGCAAACGAACTCCAGACATGTGCGCCCCCTTGTGCATCTGGCTAACATGGGTTCTGGGGAATCAGGCCTTGAACCGGGGTCCTTAGGTTTCACAGGCAACCACTTAACCTCGAAGCCATCTCTCCAGCCCCTTGAATTGGGATTTTAAATGAAAACAAGTTTGCTTTGAGTGAGTACAGCCTTGAGAATGATGATACAGACAGCCATCCTAAGAACCATTTGAGTGCAGATTCACATTTAATCTTTTTTACTATTTGGTTGACTGCACAACTTTATCCTTAAGATATGTTTATTTTGAAATAGATACTGATTCTAGAGAGATGTTCTGCTCCTGAAGATGACATGAATGCAGTTTGTACTTTTTCAAAAGAAGGATTTTTTGTAATTTTGTGATAAATACAACCATAATTTTCTCTATAAGATCGAGTTGTGTGCCATATGTTATGATTTTTTTTTAATCCTTATCAAATCCTTTAAGGAAAAACATTGGATCTGCCTTGTTTCCAGTGAAACTCATAGCCACATATCATGCACCCTGCACACACAAGAGGGCAGAGCTAAACTAGTAGTGAGAACACTTCCTGTATGTTCAGGTTTATACATAATCCATACTTCCCATTTGAATTTTCTAACAATCATTAGTTATGAAGAGGGTATTTTCTTTCCAGTGAAAAATAACTGCCCATTTGAGATAGTATAATTGTTGAAAAGCAAATGTTTATAGATAGTTTGATTGTCTCTCATTTAAATATTACACAAATCTAGTTCACCACTCCTGGTCCCTGGAAGGAATGAGCACATAAGTAAAATTCACAAGCACCTAAGAAAGATAAAATTGGGACTGAGGAGGGGGCTTGGTGGGTAAGAGCACTTGCTTGCTGCACAAGTTTGAGGACCAGAATGAGGATCCCCAGCCCCCACATAAAATCTGAGCATGGCCATACGCCAGTGTAACCACAGCCCTAAGGGTAGCGGGGGTTGGGGAGGGGAGACAGGAGAATCAGTAGGGTGCTCTGGCCAGCCAGTTTGACTGAAAAACTGGAACTCCCAGGTTCAATGATATAAGGAAACAACGCAGAAGACCTAGAAAGGATCCAAACATTCTCCTCTGGTCTCCACACACAGGAGCACAGGGCATGTGGGATCCAGAGTACTTATATACACACTAAAAAAAAATAGAAATATGGGCTGGAGGGATGGCTTAGCAGTGAATGCATTTGCCTGCAAAGTCAAAGGACCCAGGTTCAATTCCCCAGGACCCACATTAGCCAGTTGCACAAGGGGGCGCACGCATCTGGAGTTTGTTTGCAGTGGCTAGAGTCCCTGGCAGTCCCTTTCTCTCTCTCTCTCTCTTCCTCTTTCAACCTTATTCCCTGTCAAATAAATAAAAACAAAATATTAAAAAAAATAGAAAGGTAAAATTCAAGAGAATAACATCTTAGCTGGGCATGGTGCTACAAACCTGTAAACCCAGGATTGAGGGTGTGGTGGAAGTGGCTGAGGCAAGAGGATTGGGAGTTCCTAGTCAGTTAAAGAAACAAAGCCTGATAAGCTCCTCAGTTTCAATGATTTCTCACATATGCCTCTCAGTCTCAAAGACAAAATTCTTCACTTAACTCTTTAATGAGATTGTTAAATAGAAGTATTTATTATAGTCCTGGTTAACATGAGTCATCATAAGCATTAAATGTATGGCCCTAGGAGTACTGAAGAACTGATAAATTATTTTCTGCTTTAAGACATGCTTTTCCCACTTATTTAGTATTTAAGTTCAGGAAAAAGTGCATTTTCTCCTTTTATTTTTGATTTATTTATTTATCTTAGAGACAGAGAGAAGGACAGAAAGAGAGAGTGAGTGAGAATGGGCATGCCGGGGCCTCTAGCCACTGCAAACAAACTCCAGATGCATACACCACCATGCGCATCTGGCTTCTGTGGGACCTGGAGAATCGAACCTGGGTCCTTAGGCTTCACAGGCAAGTGCCTTAACCACTAAGCCATCTCTCCAGTGCATTTTCTTTAATATTTACCACTGAACTTTAAAAGCAAATAAGGATGAGAGAAATAATTTGCGTCAAGAAAAATTTGCACCAAGAAAAGGTTACTGAAATTAAATTCTTTCTGTAGATCAATGTTTTGGTAAAACTGAGCAGAATCAGAGACTGGGATGAAAGAAGATTCTACTTGTGAAAGCGGAATTGAAGAGGAACCAAGGAAATGGAAACCTAGCTCAGAAGTAGAAACAGGTAACTTCAGAGACATCTCACTCATGTCACAATTCTACCTTAAGAACAGCTTAGTAAGCAGCCAGCTGTCCTGGCTTCCTTTAGGAAGGTTATGTTCCATTGAATTTGATGTGAGAGAAAAAGAGCTGATCTCTTAATGCAAACTTTTTTTTTTAATTTATTTATTTGAGAGCGACAGACATAGAGAGAAAGACAGGTAGAGGGAGAGAGAGAGAATGGGCGCGCCAGGGCCTCCAGCCTCTGCAAACGAACTCCAGACGCGTGCGCCCCCTTGTGCATCTGGCTAACGTGGGACCTGGGGAACCGAGCCTTGAACCGGGGTCCTTAGGCTTCACAGGCAAGCGCTTAACCGCTAAGCCATCTCTCCAGCCCTCTTAATGCAAACTTTTATGTGAAATTTTTTAAGCCCAAGTAGCCTGATTTATAAGCCAATTCACCTTTTTAGCTGTGAAATGATTACACATGAGAATATAATGAAGTTATCAATGAAAAGTAAGAATAAAGTATATAAAATGATGTCATAGTACATTCTGTAGCTTATCATTTTAATCATGTTTTCTTTGCTCAGTCAAATGAATGTTTTCATAACAGCAATACTCTCAAAATGGCTAAAATTCTGTTGCTAACTCAAAGGAACTCCTTGAAAGTAAACCTCATAATAACCTATCGTGGACAGAACAGCTTCAGATCAGCAGCGAACTGAGTGAAGAAAGATCCTGGAGAACCTGAGTGGAATGCCAAAACCAGTGCCATGGCTTCCCGTTCCTGACTCTCCACTGGTTAACAAAGATCCCCCATTCACATTTTCAGATTAAAAAAATGTACTCATAAGGAAAAAATTTCACAATTTCCATATTCTTTTAGAGTGTTTAATTTTCATATTTTTTTAAAAAAAATTATTTATTCTTATTTATTTGAGAGCAACAGAGAGAGGGAGAAAGAGAGAGGGAGAAAGAAAGAGAGAGAGAGAGAATGGGCACACCAGGGCCTCCAGCCACTGCAAACGAACTCCAGACGCGTGCGCCCCCTTGTGCATCTGGTTAACTTGGGTCCTGGGGAATCAAGCCTCGAACCCGGGTCCTTAGGCTTCACAGGCAAGCGCTTAACCACTAAGCCATCTCTCCAGCCCTAATTTTCATATTTTATAAGATCCATGTAACTGCTTTTAAAAAGGCAAAGTCTAGGCCAGACATGGTGGTGCACGCCTTTAATCCCAGCGCTTGGGAGGCAGAGATAGGAGGATTGCTGTGAATTTGAGGCCAGCCTGAAGCTACAGATTTCCAGGTCAGCCTGTGCTAGAGTGAGATCCTATTTTGAAAAATAAAAAAATAAATACATTAATTAAAAAGCAAGTCTAATTTCCTTCAGTGGTGCAGAGAGCGGTGGTTACACCTGCTCGGGTAAATAATACCTGCCCATGTTCAGGCAAGTGACACTAACTAAACATCCACCAGCCCTTCGCATGGACACCTGTGCCTTCCAGATAGGAAGTAGACCTAGAAAGACAAGTTTCAAAATGAGACAAATACAGATGAATAAGTCCTTATAATGACGATGCAGGTACTGATTAGCTTAAGGAACATGAAAATTTTATCTTAAAAAAAAAACAGAAAGAATATATATGAGATATGCAGCTGGAATTAAACAGAATTTGGAAAAATGAGTAGTTGCTTAGCTCCCCGCCCCAAGGACTGTATTTAGAAGTTTGAGAATGGGATGGGAATTTCTTCTAGCTTCACAATTAAAAATAAATTATTATCTATTGATTTTTTTTATATAAGATTGTACTCTTAGGAACCCTTACTCCTGCCCCAGTTCTGCTTAGGGGGTTTCTTCAGCGCGGTTGTTGGTATTTACTGGGGGACCCATGTACTTGGGAGAACCAGGATACGTCAATGCATCAGGAATGGAAAGCTGGCTGTCTACCACGAGACGCGTCACTTTCGCCCTATCAGCCCAGGCCCTGTGGTCATTACGGGGGAAGTGGTGACACGGCTCGCCTGAAAACCAGTTACAGGAGGACGGCAACAGACACGGGGGTCACTCAAATCTCATCTAAATAAAGAGAGGTCCAGGACTGGAGAGATGGCCGAGCAGTTAAGACGGTGACCTACAAAGTCTAATGACCCTGGTTTGATTCCCCAGTATATACGAAAAGTCAAATAAACAAAGAGGTGCATATGTCTTAAGTTCGTTTGCAGTGGCTGGAGGCCCTGGTGTGCCTATTCTCTCTGTGTGCCTCTCACTCTCTCTCTCTGTGATTACAAATAAATTAATAAGAATATTTAAAAGAGAGAGAGATCCAGAGGCTACAGAGAAAGCAACAGTAAACTAACTCCACAATTTTTTTTTAATTTCTTTTTATTTATTTATTTGAGAGCAACAGACACAGAGAGAAAGACAGATAGAGGGAGAGAGAGAGAATGGGCGCGCCAGGGCTTCCAGCCTCTGCACACGAACTCCAGACGCGTGCGCCCCCTTGTGCATCTGGCTAACGTGGGACCTGGGGAACCGAGCCTCGAACCGGGGTCCTTAGGCTTCACAGGCAAGCGCTTAACCGCTAAGCCATCTCTCCAGCCCAACTCCACAATTTTATCAGTATAAACCACCATGTAGACATGCCTTTCCAGTCAGCATATTGAAATAACTCTTTTCTTAAACATACACTTCCTTGCATATTGCCACGTTTTTGTTTGTGTATAGGATGTGTAAAACATTGTTCTGTAAAATTTCTACTTTGAGTAAATCTGAATAATATTTTCTGTCCATTTTAAATTAGTATAACAATTTAATCTGTGTGATTTTGGGGATCTAAGACTCCTGGCAGCATACGCACGTGCACACACTGTTGCTTTGAACATTGTTATGAATTTCTCAGAAACTACAGTCTGCCCAGGGCTGCTTGTACCATGTTTTCAGAGTCACGGAACATCTTCCTAAGAGTTTTTACCATGCATTGCTTTAAAAAGAAATACAATGTTTCATTATGATAATGCACACACATGTACGTACAATATATGTATTATACAGTATGCATATGTTGTATAACATATTGTATAATTATATGTATATTACATAGAATACATTTATATTGTATGATATGTTATAAGTTATAATACATACATATATCATATATATGTACACATACATGATGGCTCAGTAGATAAAATGTTTGGCATGCACTCAGGTAAAGGCCAGGTATAGCCCTGCACACTTGTAATCCCAGCACTGGAGAAACAAGGACAGGAGGCTCTCTGGGGTTCAATAGCCAGGTTGCGTCTCTGAATCAGTGAGCTCCAGGTTCAGTTAAACACCTTGTCTCAAGAAGTAAAGTGGGACCTGGAGAGATGGCTTAGTGGTTAAGTGCTTGCCTGTGATGCCTAAGGACCCCAGTTCGAGGCTTGATTCCCCAGGACCCACGTTAGCCAGATGCACAAGGGGGCGTGCCACACCAACTCCAGTGGAGTCTGCGTGACCTGTTCTCCAGGCCGAGGCGAAAGCTTCAAGGAAGAAAGCCTCCTGGAAGGACGTGCATTCTCCAGGCTTGTAGCGCCTTTTGCTGCTCTCTAATAGCTGTCTTCTTCATCACTACTGTTCTGTTCCAGACACATGGCAGCAGCATGATGTTCTTTCACAATTTAGTAAAAATTAGATATGGAACAAGTTTCCATAAAATTGAGTCACCTGATGGTGTGACGCTTCCTCCCAAGACCCCGCTATTGTTTCAAGCCACAGTCAGAATTCCGAGGACCAGAACCAATCGATGAACCATCACCTTATACAGGAGTGTATAGGAATGGAGATACGCTAGTAAACAATGGTGGGAAGCATGTTTCTTGGTAATCTTTAACTTTTGTGGACTGACTTGCTATGTTGAGGCCACCATCGTACTTGTTTACATTTTTATGGCATGGGTCAAGGAAGAAAATATATTAGAGCTATGAAGTCACCCTGTTAGAACTTTTGTTAGAAATACTTGATGCTTGAAGCAGGTTAAAAACCTAACATCATTTGTAACCACTGACTGTCTAACACTGATTTTGGTGAGATATTAACTATTAAATTTGTGATTGTAATCTTTACTCAATGTATTTGTGCCTCTACTGGAACAGGCTATTCATTGAAATTGTACTGCTTAAATATACAAATGCTAAGTTTATGCAGCCAGAATTGTATATAACCTGATGCTCTACTTCAGTAAAACACACTCAGATACATTCACCTTGTGTGTGTGTCTGTTTGTCACTTCGCAGGCTCCTTGCCCACCTCCCAAGGCCCTGCTTTCCTTAGGGCTGGTGGTTCCAGCTTTGCCAGTCCGTGGCAGGGGTGCACACATCTGGAGTTTGTTTGCAGTGGTTGGAGGCTCTGGCATGCCCATTCTCTCTCTCTCCCTTAAATAAATAAATAAAAGTGAACAAAAAATTTAAAATAAAAAGAAGTAAGGTGGAACGGACAGAGGAAGCGCAAGAAGACCCCCACCCTCTGCCGCTCCCGGCTGCCATGCCCCCCTTCCCGAGCTCCTCCCCCGGGAGATCCTTTCTACCTGCCATGGCTGCCTTCCCCAAGATCTGTGAGCTCTCCCAAATCAATGATGAAAAGAAAAGAAGAAAGAAAACTGCAACAAAAAAAAAAAAGTGGAGAGCAAGGGTGGAGAACTAGCCCTAATCTCCAGTTACTGAGTCAGTGCTGTGAACCAATTACCATGTTTGGTACCCATGGTAAGTGTGGTCTCCATCCTCATAGAACTCGCAGTATGGTAGGGAGACAGATGCTTGATGCAACGATGGGCATATCTATATGTGTGTTCACAGTGTGCATGAAGTAAAGGCAGCACATCATGACAGAAGTTTCCAGAAGCGTGGGCTGAATGCAGTCAGGAAAGCAAGCCTGAGGAGTACGGCACTTCAGCGGAGAAGAAGGGGGCTGTGCCAAATAAAAACATCTTTTACTCATCACATCCCGCTACAAAAGGGTTGATTTGCGTCCTTCAACATCACAGAGAAGAAAGCAAAATTACCTCGTTGTAAAAACAGTTGAGGCACAGAAAGGAGAGTGAGGAGAGGCAACCATCTTGTAAGCATGAAGACATCTTCAGTCATTGGCTATCTTCAGGCATGTCTCCTTCCACAGTCAATGCTCAGTACTTGTTACCTGGATCTGCTAAAATTTTCAATAGCACGCAAGCATTTTCCAAAAGCAAGAATGCTGCTTGTGCCTCAGGTATTATGTGAATATATAAAGACTGACACCACTTAATGCTAATGCACTTGTTACACTGCGACCAGGAGGCATAAATTCCCAAATCGCCACACGCTGGGAACCGAGCATTCAGAACACCGAAGTTTATGGGGGACACCTGAACCAAACCACCACATTCTGCCCCTGACTCCCATAAACTGATATCCATACATGATATAAAATATAATGCTTTCGGGCCAACTTTAAAAGTCCCCATAGTTTTTATCAATCCCTGTGATGTTCAAACATCCCCATAGTCCAAGGTCTTTTAACTGAGCCATGATACCAAAAAATCCCCCAAACAGGCCATACTTGCACAGAATAAACACTCACACTGCAAAAAATGACATCGGGCATAGCAAAGAAATATTCAAACAATACAAAATTTAAAACAACCAGGGCAAATATCAAACTCTGTAGTTCCAAGTCCAATAACTCTAGCCAATAACAAATCTCCAAGTCAGATAATTCTAACCAGCAACAAGTCTCTGGAGTTCCAATGCCAGCCCTCCAGCTAGACTACTCACAGTTCTGGAAAACTTCATGCAAGGCTGATAGCTCTCCTTGGCAGCCATCTCATGGTCCCAGCATCTCCATTGGGTCTCCACTGCAACCCACAGTTCATCTCATGGTCCCATGAGGTCTCCATGCAGCCATCCAGCAAACCTGCTTCACACTACCCATGGCCATTTCCAAAACACAAGACCATGTTGCAAATTCAATGACCCTCTTTTTCTTGCATTTCTTATACTCCATAATACTAGGTAGGGTGCCAATTTGTTTATCCAGGGGGGATAAAGCAGACTTTGAAGAACAGGACACTCTTTGAGCATTCAGGCTTCTTCAAAAAAAAGTCTACATTCTTCCTGTTGCCCCACTCTCTAAGGTCGTAATCTCTGATATAATTGCAGCTGAATGGGCAGCAGTTTCAGCCCAAAGATTTCATTTTTTTTCTGTGCCAGATCCCTCTACTCAACACTAGTCGATTACTATGCAAAGAAGACCTGCATAGATTATCATGACACAGGTTTAACAACAAGCCTCTCACAAGTGCTTCTAGCCCAGTCCAGGCAAAGTCCTTTCTCACCCTCATAAGCCAAACCTCACAGTCCTTAGTTCTTACTGCATTTAGATCTTTCAACTCTGACCACAATAATCCATCAAGCTGTACTTACAGCACTGCAAGTTGTCTCTTAGGACAAGATTTCAAATCCTCCCACATTCTTCTTAAAAATCAGCCCTCAAAAGCCAAAGCCACACAGTCATGTGTCTAGCAGCAAATGACCCCACTTCTGGTACCAACTTTTCTGTTGCAGTCAGATTCACATTGCTGGCAGAAATCACCCAACCAAGAGTAGTTTGGGGTAAAGAAAAGGGGGGGTGGTATTTTGGCTTACAGACTCCAGAGGAAGCTCCATGATGGCAAGAAAAATGATGGCATGAGCAGAGGGTGGACATTAACTCCTGGACAACATAAGGTGGACCACAGGAACAGGAGAGTGTGCCAAACACTGGCAAGGGGAACCTGGCTATAACACCCATAAGCCTGCCCCCAACAATACACTGCCTCAAAGAGGCAAAGTATTAATTCCCAACTCTCCATCAGCTGGGGACCTAGCATTCAGAACACCTAAGTGTATGGGGGACACCTGAATCAAACCACCATAGCACCGTAAGAAGAAAACACTGTTGGTCAAGTGTAACAGTTGCCCTCTCATTGCGGGACAAGCCATTGGCGGAAGGAAGGGTTTACTTCTGCTTACAGTTTCCAGAGGAAGTTTCATCATGTCAGGAAAAACCTGGCAAGAGCCGACAGCCGGGAGTCACATCTCCTCATCAGCAGGCTGGAAGGAGAGAAAATGTGCTATGAACTCCCAGTGGGACTGGATGTTAAAATCCCGAGGCCCAACCCCAGTGACACATCTCCTCCAGTAAGGCTCCCTCTCCCAAAAGAAGCAGAGGCCTGGGGGCACTTTACATTCAAGCCACCATAGCAATTTGTCACTGAATGACTATTGCTCACTTAAATGGTGACAATACAGCCGACTGCACACCTGTTGTGCACAAGCACATGCACTATGCTTCTAAACAACTGCCGGTGAGTAAAACAGTGGCGTTGCCACAAACACACAATCCGTACGGAACACTACAACCTTTGCCGCACCTTCTATGACAGTGGGAAATAGGAAGTTTTTGGCTCTGTTCTAATCTTATAGGATCAAAGTCATTCTGCAATGTATGACTGTGTATGTATGTGCATATCTGTGTAGTGAGTGAATGATAAGTCCCTTATAAGACATATACCTATGTATTCATCCACAGGATTCATAACTATTACCTCATTAGATTAGGAGTCTTTTGAGCCAGGTGTGGTGGTGCATGCCTTTAATCCCAGCATTCAGGAGGCAGAGGTAGGAGGATCGCAATGAGTTCTAGGCCACCCTAACACTACATAGTGAATTCCAGGTCAGTCTGAGCTAGAGTGAAACCCTACCTTGAAAAACAAAGATAAATAAATAAATAAAAATAAAAAAGAGTCTTTTACAGGTGTAATGAAATTAAGCAGTTTGAGATAAAGAGATGATCCTGGGTTATTCAGTTGTCCCAGTACCCAATGACAAGTGTCCTCATAAGAGACATACAGTAAAATACAGAGAAGAGGAAGACTGAACATTGAGACAGAGACTGCAGTAATAAAATCACAATTCAGGGCTGGAGAGATGGCTTAGCGGTTAAGCGCTTGCCTGTGAAGCCTAAGGACCCCGGTTCGAGGCTCGGTTCCCCAGGTCCCACGTTAGCCAGATGCACGAGGGGGCGCACGCGTCTGGAGTTCGTTTGCAGAGGCTGGAAGCCCTGGCGCGCCCATTCTCTCTCTCTCCCTCTATCTGTCTTTCTCTCTGTGTCTGTCGCTCTCAAATAAAATAAATAAATAAAAATTTAAAAAAATATGTTTTAAAATCACAATTCATACAACACCGCAGACCATCAGAAGCCCAAAGAAGTAAGTGGCAGAATCCACAGCCCTGCTTTCAAATTCACCTTGAACTTCCGGCCTTTAAGAGACCCAGGCTTACTTTCTAAATTGTTTCGAATAACTTGGTTGCCAGGCATGATGCCTATATCCCAGAACTTGGAAAACTTGGAAAGAGGAAGCAGGTATAACAAAAGTTTAAGGTCAACTTGAACTGTGTAGCAAGACCTTCTCTTAAATAAATAAATAAAATAAATACTAAATAAGCCACTCAATTTATAGTAAAATACTATGAAAGTCTCAAGAATGTGTGTGTGTGTGTATGTATATATATATATACATATATATATATATACATATATATACATATATATATATATATACATATATATATATATCTCCTCTTGTAACTACAACATATTTAAAATTGATGTAACTGTACTCTTTTTTTGTTTCTTTGTGCAATATTAAAAACTTACTAACTTACTACCAAAGATGTCTGTAGCCAATGCTATGATTTCAAAACATTTAATAGGCAGAGATTTGGTCTAACTGCATTAAATCACTTAGTCCTCTTGACAACTCTGTGGATTAGGTGCTCTTATCAAGCTGGTGTTTTCAGAAAATTACACTGAGGTTCGGTTTGATTACCCCAGGTTACAGCTAGTATGTGGTAGAAATGCCATCTGAATGCAGATTTTAAACCAAGATTTCCAGCTATATCCCTATGCCCCATTAGAAAAGATGATTAATGTTTAATTTCCTCAATTACTTTTTACCAGCAATGTGACTTGCCTCTTTTGATAGCCAGTGGTTCACCTGTACACTCTCTCTCTCTCTCTCTCTCTCTCTCTCTCTCTCTCTCTCTCTCTCTCTCTCTCTCTCTTTCTCTGTGTGTGTGTGTGTGTGTGTGTGTGTTTGTGTGTTTCTCTTTCTGTCTCCTTTAACTTCTCACTCTACTATCTTCTTTCCTCTCTCTTTTGAATTCCTGCCAACTGGAGGACCCCAAGTCCCCAGACACTACCCATTTAAAGTATTCAGAGATTTAACCACAGGAAACTGGCAAGTATGACACGCTCTAACTGGCAAGGAGTCCTCTGAGGGCTGAGGGCTGGGTGTTTGGAAGGAGATTTCCTGGAAGAAATGTCACATTCATCACTTTCAGCTTTAGCTTTGGAAACATTGCCTGGAGAATATCACTGAACACCAAGTGACCTTTCAGTGACATTTGATATGAGAATAAATGAAACTATGCATAAGGGTAGGACCTTCCTAAAATGAAGAAGTCAAATAAAACCAGCTATTCTGCTAGAACTACTTAGGAGTTTTCATGACCAACTTAATGGGTTAGAAGCAAAGTGGTTAACTCTTCCAACCACACAATTCACAGCTATGATATTGTATTCGTTATTTGTATTCGTTATTGTAGTGTTGCTGTGATGAAATACCCAAGAAGGTAACACAAAAGGAAAAGGGCTTTATTTTGGCTCACGGTTTCAAAGAGCCCAGTCCATTGCAGTGGGAAGGCAGAACATCACAGGTCGCAGCACAGTAGCCAATGAGCAGAGAAAGACGGAATGCTGGTACGCTGCTGGCTTCTGCTCTTCCTGTTTTGTTCTTCCAGGCTTCATGGCCGGGGGGATGGCGCTACCACATTAATAAGGTTCCTTCCCCTCCACTTGTCTTGCAAAACACCTTTAAAGACATGCATAGAGGAATGCCTTGATCTCCTAGAAGATTCTAAATCTGTTCAAATTGACAATGACACTCCATCCTCCCAAATGTAGTGGTTGCATGTAACAATTGAACACTTATGACTGAAAATGGTTTGAATGAGCTTTAAGTGACTTTTAAATGACCCTTTTCCATAAGTGGGCTGATCTTACATATCCCAGTGGCATCTCCTTGCTTAAGTTTGACTCCTCTGACAGAGTTTTCCATTCTCTACACTCTCCCTCCCTGGGATGTGTCCCCTGAGGATTACCTGCCCAAGACGCTCCTGGTGACACAGATAAGAGGAAGCCATCTCTCCCTACAAGTAAAAGTCCCCTAGCTTCTCATCTGTCAGTCGTAAGCTAGGGGACAGAAAGGATGCTTAGCAAGTAAAAACTCTTGAGTATTATTTGAAATCTTAATTCCATGATAGGTCCTGGTTATAAGCACCGTTGGACATTTTGTCCTTTTTAATGGTAGAAGTTGTGAACAAGCTGCTTGGCAATTTGACATCTGTCAGACCCCTCCCTTGAAGCACGGAGCTACCATTCACGTAGTTCTGTCTTTAATGAAATTGTCTGATTGTCTTCATGGCAGCCTGGGGGCTTTGGAACATTCAGTAGACACTCTAAGGGAACCCCATTCCCGCCACAAAGAACTCTCGCAATCGTGGCCATAGCAGAAGCCGTGGTCTGTGCCTCGATAAGCTTTCCTCCAGCCATCACCATCTCGGACAGCTTGCACCAGCTCAGGAAACTTCCCTGTCACCACAGCCAGATCCAGTAACCTGCAGGTGACCTTGCCTGCAGCCACTCAGGAAGACCAGGCCCACAGCTTCGGGCCTTGTCCTAGTTAGTAGCTCTCGTCAATGAAGCTGGGCAGACGCCCCTAGTGACTCAGCCAAATGCTTAGAGCTGACAGAAAGGAAGCAGGTCTGCCCAGGAGCTGTGACTGGCACACGTGAGAGAGGCCTGCAACCAGGGCATACGTAAGGCTCCTAACTTGCAGAATTAGAACTCATGCACATGCAAAGCTGTGATGGGCAGTACTGAAAGCTGGATGCGTGCATGCCACACCCCTTTTTGGATATCTAAGCAGACTGTTCTCCACTCCTTTTTTTCTTTCTTTCTTTTTTGTTTTTGTTTTTGTTTTTTTCAAGGTAGGGTTTTGCTCTAGCCCAGGCTGACCTGTAATTCACCATGTGGTCTCAGGCTAGTCTCAAACTCACAGAGAGAGAAAGAGACAGAGAGAATGGGCACACCAAAGCCTCTAGCCACTGCAAATGAACTCCAGATGCCTGTGCCACCTTGTGCATCTGGCTTATGTGGGTCCTGGCGAATCGAATCTGGGTCCTTAGGCTTTGCAGGCAAGTGCCTTAACAGCTAAGCCATCTCTCCAGCCCACAGGCCTCATTTCTTAAAGATTCCAAAACTTCCCAAAGTGGTACCAGCTGGGGGCCAGTTTTCAAACACACAAGCCTGTGGGGGCAACTGACATTCCACCCACAGCATCCCACCTACAGTTCCCACAGACCTAAGGCCGTCTCATAATGTCACGTGCAGCTAGCAGAGAGCTCAGTGGGTGAAGTACTAACCTCACAAGCATGAAGACCTGAGCTCAGTCATCCCAGCAAACACAAAGTACACGCATGATAGCATGTGCCTGTCATCCCAGCACTGGGGCGGCAGCAGCAGGAGGATCACTCTAGTTACCTGCCCAACTAGTTCAGGCTAATTAGGAGCTCTAGACCAGTGAGAGATCCTACTTCAAGAAGAAGTGGACAGTCTATCCGAAGAACAGTGCCTAATGTCCTCTGGCCTCCACACCTATATGTACACATGTGCAGGGGCACCCCCTCACACATGTACATGAACCCACATACAAACATGTGTACATACCTCATGCATGCCTCATACACACTCATGGTAAAAAAAAAAACAAAAAACATACTTCTAATTTGATTTCAAAAGTCCCTATCATTTTGACAGTCTCAATACTGTTCACAAGTCCATGGCTGAAGCCGGGCATGGTGGCGCACGCCTTTAATCCCAGCACTCAGGAGGCAGAGGTAGGAGGATCACCATGAGTTCCAGACCACCCTGAGACTACATAGAGAATTGCAGGTCAGCCTGAGCTAGAGTGAGACCCTACCTTGAAAAAACAACAACAAAAAAAAAAGTCTAGGGCTGGAGAGATGGCTTAGCAGTCAAAGCACTTCCTGCAAAGCCAAAGGACCCAAGTTCAACTCCTCAGGACCCATGTAATCCACATTCACAAGGGGGCACATGCATATGGAGTTCGTTTGCAGTGGCTGGAGGCCCTGGTGTGTCTATTCTCTTTCCTTATCTATCTATCTATCTATCTATCTATCTATCTATCTATCTATCTATCTATCTGTCTGTCTCTCTCTACCTGTCTATTTCTGTGTCTCTCTCTTTCTCAAATAAATAAATAAAAATTAAATACTTTTTAAAAGTCCAACATGTAGTCTCTTCTGAAACTCAAGGCAAACTCATAATTCTTAGCCCTTATGACAGAAAACACAAGTTACATACTTCCAACATACAAGAGCACAGAGTAAACACTCCCATTCTGAAAAGTATGAATTCTGAAAAAAGTATGAATGGAAGCCTAACAAGAAAGCATTAGACCAAGGCAAGACGAAAATACTACAGAGAAAACACCAAGCACCGCAGCTCTATGTTAAGATTCTGGGACATGTGGTGACCTCACCGGCTTTGGGGAGCCCTGCCCCCACAGCACTACTGCCTGTGGCACACAGTTTCTCTTTTTGGCTGGCTCCACTAGGGTAACACGGGTCTCCTTGGCAGCTGTCACTAGTTCCTGGCATCTCTGATACCCTGGGGTCTCCGCTGCAATTTGGGCTTCACCTTTGCAGCTTCCAACACGAGCCTCCTTTGCAGGAGATCTGCTTCTGCTGCACATTTCCTGGCTCAACAGCTTTCTAAAACCTCGGCAGAAGCCTCCAGGACCCCATAACTCTCGCAGTTTACATGGCTGCAAACCCAGGACTAGGTGGGTACTGGTATCATGTCATTCTGCCAGTATAGACGTGTCCTGGCTAGTTTTTACCACAGAGGCAGTGGCCTCTAAGGCCCTGGGGAGCTGAGCCGAGAAAACATCTCCCCAGGTGATCCTGTTGAAGGCGGGATCTTGCTGTGGCACACTGTTCAGATACTCACTTTTAGGCTTTGTCCCTTTAAATGAATTTTTTTCAAATGAGTTCATATTGCAACACCCTGGAGATTTCAATAGGTGAGCACCCTTTCTACCATCGGGGTAAACGGTGTGGGGTGACTCTTTAATTGCACTCATTTCTCGTAGTCATTATCCTTTCTTGTAGCCACTTGCCTGGAGCTGCTTTATCTGCAACGTTAATTTGCTTGCCCCAAACTTCACATTGTTTCCCACATTTTGCTCCATCATAAACTAAGCTATAGACAGTAAGGATAACCATGCCACAACCTTCATGCTATACAATCTTAAAAATCTTTCTCATTAGGACTGGAGAGATGGCTTAGTGGCTAAGGCACTTGCCTGCAAAGCCTAATGATTCAGGTTCAATTCTCCAGGTCCCACATAAGCCAGATGTGCAAAGTGGTACATGCATCTGGAGTTCATCTGCAGTGGCTAGAGGTCCTGGCATGCCTATTCTCATTCATTCTCTCTCTCGCTCTCTCTTTCTCTGTCTCATAAATAAATAAAATATAAATAAATCTTTTTAAATCTCCTCATTAAACAAATTACTCTCTTTGAAATTCAGCCTCATTCACATTTTCAGGACATAGGCAGAATATAGCCAGATTTTTGTTTTTTTGCTGGAACATACTGAGAATGACCTTTATTCCTATTCCTTTTTCTCCAGCATCTACTTTCATCCTAATAAGTGGAGAAGGATTGTGAGAACGCTTATTGGCCTTTGTCTTCCTTCAAAGAACTACTCTGCGCATCTAGAAGCCACATCCTGCTCTGGTGTGAACGCAACAATATGATAAAGGACAGAAACTTTCTCACCACGGGAAAGCAGTGAACCCGGCCATATGCACCCCTTCACAGAGCACTTCGTTATTCCATGAACACAATGAACACCCAAGAAGAGAACTCCCCGCACAGCACCCTAATCCTTCCCTGGACTCTATAGCTCCATCCTCTGCTGTGATGAGTAAGTTTCTGTGGGACTTCAGTTTAGCATGATGTTTTGTAGATGTGGCTGTGACTTCATTTTATTCTCTTTTAAAATATTTATAAATATTTAATATCCTCTTGACTGATTGAGATGGGGAGGGAATATGATGGAGAGTTGAGTTTCAAAGAGGAAAGTGGGGGGAGGGAGGGAATTACCATGGGATATTGTTTACAATCATGGAAGCTGTCAAAAAAAATTTTTTTTAATTCTTTTCAAAATATTTAACACTCATTCTATATATATGTGTGTGTGTGTGTGTATGTGTATATATATGTATATATATTTATGTAGATGTATATATAGATGCATAATATATATATGTGTATATATATATATATATATATATATATATATATATATATATATATATAAAATCTAACATTGCTTGTCTTTGAATAAGAGGAAAGGGTATCAAAATATATACCACCTTAAAAATTAACTCTTCAAAAAAATATCATTAGGTCATTACCTATTTTCCAAAAGATCTAGTTTGACTAATATCATTTTCATTATTAAGAAACAGAAACAGTGCTGGACGTGGTGGTGCGTGCCTTTCATCCCAGCACTTGGAAGGCAGAGGTAGGAGGATCGCCATGAGTTCAAGGCCACCGTGAGACTACATAGTGAGTTCCAGGTCAGCCTGGGCTAGAGAGAGACCCTACCTCAAAAACAAAGAAAAAAGAAAGAAAGTAAAAGAAACAGAAACAGGAACACGTTTTCTTATAGTAATAAGAATTTACTAGCTAGATACATGAGAAATTTTCATTTAAAAAACTAGAGAGATGGAGATGGCTTTGCAGTAAAGGCAGTTGCCTAAGAAGCCTAAGGACCCAGTTTCAATTCCCCAGTACTCACATAAGCCAGATGCACAATGCAGTGCATGCATTGGGAGCTCATTTGCAGTACTGGAGGCCCTGGTATGCCCGTTCTCTGTCTCTTTCTCTCTATCTGCCCTTCTCTCTCTCTCTCTCTCTCTCTCTCTCTCTCTCTCTCTCTCTCTCTTTCTCTTTCTCTCTCAAATAATTAACTAAATAAAATATTTACTAAAAAGCAGATGTCAAGACAGATAACATTTCTGGAGAGCTGGAAGCTCTTCGGGAAGCTATCATCACTCCACCAGCCCACTACACAATGCAGACTCTCTCCTTGGCTCCCATTCTGCTCTCTGTAGCCGCTCTACTTTGTACCTCTTTATGTTTCTCCTCATGGTTTCTACCAACCCAGACATTCTCAGGTCTTTGTTTTGTTTTCTGAATATCTTGAATTGTTTTTCTCTATGGATTTTGCTCATTCTTAATCTCAGTCAAATTTCTCAGAAGAGAAAATATTGTTGGTTTATCAATGCTACCACCAACAAAATCAGAGTCCCTCATACAGGATGACCTTGTAGGTCACAAGGCTTTGTCAAGCCCAAGGAGCATCCCTAGTCCCACCTGGAGCAGCTAAATTTTCAGGGTGCTATAGTCCAGTACCTGGAAGTCGAGACACAAAGCAATCTGTTATTTGTTTGCATAGAGGACAAGCATGGATACAACAGGCGCTTGGGAAAGGGTTAGAAACTAGGCTGAGTCCCTTATGGAACTTGCCCCAAGCATCTCTAAATATGTTCATGATAATTTACAAATTATCAATTCTCAAGTATTCCTGTTATCTAGTAGTATCTACTAGTAAATCCTAATTTTGTAGACAGTTCCTTTTGTGATATTATTCCCTTGGGAACTGCTATTTCTTAAGAGTACAAAATACATGGGCAGTTCTCAACCTCATGAATACTGATTCCAGAGTGAGTTGTGTAATAGTGAGGAACAAAGGAAAAAATAAGGTAAAATTTTGCACACATCTTTCTTAAAAGAGCCAGTGAACACATATTCTAAAGTCAATCTCATTTCCTTTATTCTAGTTTAAATTGCTATTTATTTCTTATATGTTGGTAATTCTAAATCCAGTTTCCAGCCTTCTGTATTCTTTATGGACCACTGAAAGTGGGCTGAGAAAACACCTAGAACCGTGCAAACAAGTGAACCAATGCCTACAGTTAGGAACCACTTTTCAACCCCTAATCATAAGTAGAAAACTATTAAAGGCCAGTTAAATGGCCCTGAGATTGTTTTCTGACTAAACATATTGTGTATGTAAAAGGAGGTGACATAATGTTGGTTATTCTGCTAGAAAGTCTCGCAGTTTCTGCAATTCCTGCTGCAGGTTCTGTTCAGTCTGAGGAGGGGTGGTGATAGAAGCAAACCCTATCTATCACCGCCACTGGAGCAAGGGAAACTTGAGTGTGCTATATCTGGCCATTGGCTTAAATAAGTGTTTGTAAAACCCACATGGAACAGAGATCAGAGGCCTTCCACAGTGCCTAAGAGTACTTAGAAGGTCTGACTGGAAGGTGTTTCTGTCAGTATGAAGGGTTAGGTGTCAGACTTTGTTTCCCTAAGAAAAATAACAAAGTGCTAATGAAAACAAGTAATTAGAATGAAAGGATAGAGATGAGTAAGTAGTCTAATAACAAAACTTCTCCCATAAAGCAAGGAATCCAAAGAGTTCCACTTCAACTGGAAAAAAGACTATACACGCGCACACACACACACACACACACACACACACACACACGTGTGTACTGAGGAATTCAAGAAACTTTTGGCATTAAACAAAGTGGAGAAAGAGAACAAAAAGAAAGGAGAAAAAGAAAGGCAAATGGTAATGACAAGCTAATTCTCACACAATGCCTTTGCTTAAATTCACATAAGCAAATTCAAACAAGTACATTTAGTTTAAAGAGTGTCCAGATTGGGATGGTTCCCAGCCACCTGGCAAAAGCAAACTCAAATCCTATCTGGAAGACTTCATTTTCATTCTAGACCTCAAAAGACTTCCCATAATTAGTTCTCCAAGGAATAGAAAGTCATGAACAAAAACCAACATTACAGAATAAAGATTGAAAGTTAGGCTCAAAAAAGATCTCTGCAAAGTAAAGGGAATGACAAAAGAATGATCATATGTGCTTGTGCAGGAAGCTAACAGACTTTTAAAAATGAAAACCATAAATGAAAATAAAAACCAGGAGGGCTGGGAGATGGATTAGCAGTTAAGACACTTGCCTGCAAAGCCAACTTTCCCAGGTTCAATTCCTCAGTATCCACGGAAGCCAGATGCACAAAGTATGCATGCATCTGGGGTTCATTTGCAGTGGCTGGAGGCCCTGGTGTGCCCATTCTCTCTCTCTCTCCCTCTTTCTCTCTCTCCCTCTCTCTCTCTCTCATAAATAAATGAAAAATAGAATATTAAAGGCAATAGATAGGTTTAGTAGTATATAAGACACAGCTGAGGATAACTAGAGAGTTAAGCATATCTGCCTCTCAGCCAGTATCATTACAAATATTGTCTACACTCTATCCTCTGTATTGTTCTGAAACTGTGAATATTTAACTGTTACAATTTTTAAAAATTACAATATCCAAAGAGTCAGAGCTCCAGATGGACAAGGAAAATTTTGGGACATCAGCAACATTTGAAGTGTTCCCATATGTGGTGAAAGACCAAAGTTTAGTTTCAAGAATACCAGTGAATTCCAAATAAAATAAATAAAAACAAATTGGCCGTAGATACAACAGAATGAAGCTCATGAAACACAAAGTATACTCTTAAAGGAAGCATCAGAAAAAGCAAAGAGGGCTGGAGAGATGGCTTAGCCATTAAGGTGTTTGCCTGCAAAGCCGAAGGACCGCCGTTTGATTCCCCAGGACCCATGTAGGCCTGATGCACAAGGTGGTTCATGTGTCTGGAGCTCGTTTGCAGTGGCTGGACGTCCTGGGGCACCCTTTCTCTCTTTCTTTCTCCCTCTCTCCCTCCCTTCCTCCCTTTTCTCTTGCTTTCTCAAATAAATAAATAAATAATTTTTTTTTTTTAAAGCAAAGAGACCATGAGAAGAGCAGGTACAGGATTTAGACTGACAAGTGGCTTTTGAACAGCAGCCCTGGAAGCTAGAATAGAGTGGGATGGTATCTTGATCCAGCTGAGTTTCAGTTATCAATTCCCTGATAGAAAACCACATCAAAACCCACTGGCTTAAAACCTCATTGATCATTTGTGTCTCTCAAGAATCTATGGCTCAGGCAGGAAGCAACAGGGACCCCTCATGTTGGCCTCCTGAGGCATCAGACAAGGCTTTCAAGGGGAGAAAAACCTGCCTACAGCTTGGCCCACACAAGTAAAAAAAAGGGGGGATCTTTGAATGGGAGCCTCTGCATATGGTATGGGGTATGGGTTGGGGGAGGCAGCTTCCAACCACAAATAACAAGTAACAGAAGCAGAAGCATACACCTTAGAGATGGCATAGCCGTCATCATACTTGACTGAGAAAGCAAATCACAAACTCTCTGCAGACTCCAAGCAAGAGGACAGAAATTACCTCCCCATTCCCTACCTCCTCATGCTCCCCAGGAAAAGATGGCAAGTTCTATAAGACTTGACAGGGTGTGCTTTGGATTGAGTGTAAAATTTCCCTCATAGACTCATACGCTTCCATACTTAATTCCTAGTCGATACAGTGTTGAGGAAAGTCAGGGAACCTTTAGAAGGTGGAAAGCTTGCTGGGGGAGTGTCCCTGGGTGCAGGCATGGAGGTTTTAGAATCTAGCCTCTGTGGCATTCATCACACCATCGGCTCCCTCCTTGCTGGTGTGAGTATGTGAGGCTGGCTTCTCTGTTTCTTCCATGCCTTCCCCGCCATGAAGGAATCTTCTCGTAGAACTGTGAGATAAAAATAAACTCTTCCCTCCTTTGTGCTACTTTCTGGTGGAGGATTTATTTTTTTTTTGTCCCAGCAATGATAAGGTAACTTAAACAGCATGAGAGAAACTTTCAGCTGTCTCCAATGCACATGTTCTGCCCACCTTCTCCGGATTCCGTGCTTCATGATCATCACATATGCAAAACACATCCACTCACCATGAAGACCTCAAGTCTCATCCTGCAGCACACAGTTTAGGCTTCGATGTGTGGCACATTGTCTCCTAAGTCAGATTCAGGAGCTGGTGAGAAATGCCGGGTGCAGTCCCTCGGGTGCAGCTCTGTAAGCGCCACCCGTCTCATTCTGCAGACATGACCCTGAGAGAGCAAAGCTTTGCCTCCACGCACATTCTAACATGCAATGGTGTAACTGGCATGGAGTGACCACTGTGGGCATTCCTATGCAAATCCCAGTAAGATCAGGTGGCCCACACAGCACAGGGATTTCTATTCCCCGGTGATGCTGAAGTTTGATGGAGCATATATTGCTACTTGCCTCACTCCTCCTCCTTGAGGTTATCCTCAGTGACTTGGGCTCCTCTTTCTAGTACCTTTCTTTTCCCATTAAAACAAGCCCATAGGCTGGACAGATGGCTTGGTGGCTAAGCGCTTGCCTGTGAAGCCTAAGGACCCAGGTTCAAGGCTCCATTCCCCAGGACCCACGTTAGCCAGATGCACAAGGGGTCGCACACGTCTGGAGTTCATTTACAGAGGCAGGAAGCTCTGGCGCACCCATTCTTTCTCTCTCTCCCTTTTTCTCTCTGGTGCTCTCAAATAAATAAATAAACATACAAAAAAAATTTAAAAAAAAACAAGCCCATGTTTGAAGTGGGTGGTTTTCTCAGTCTGATTCATAGCTACTTCAAAGTTGTTAAAAGTATCTTTTTTTATTTTGTATTAGGATCTGTCATTTTAGGCCAATTCTTGAAGTATTTATTTCATGTAATTCTCTGAAGCACTGTAGGTTTTCCATTAATCATTTAGGCGCTTTCGCTGCAAGACAAATGCCAAACCACAACATTCTTTATGATGAGCCTCCCCTACCTTCTTTGAGGATGCTACTCAACAGTGCCCTTGGGATTCTTAGCACAAAATGTTGTAAAGCAAAACACCAGTGAGATAGGTATGCCTGAAAGATGCTTGCATATCTATCAAAAGCAGACAAAGATTCTAGAAAACATGACTTAGATTGTTAGGAGGTATCAAGAAAAGGACAAAAAAAAAAAAAAAAAGAAAGAAAGGAACAAGATAGCCTTTCAGTTCCTCTCTGGGCTCTATAGCTGAAACCTTCCTTGCTTTGAAAATTGGTGAAGTTCTGGGGAATCTGGGAAAGTTCTAGCTCCTTTGCACTTTACATTTTAAACTGCTGCATCAACAATCCAGCCAGGGGTGGGGGAAAGGAAAATCATGGGGTCACCCTTGTCCAAAGTTTGGACCTCGCCACGTTCAGCACACATTTCGTGGTTTCTTCTTGAGAAGTTAGGGAGATGACGGAAGCACAGAGGAAGACGGGACAGTAAAACTCGCTGCGTGGTCAAGTGCCCACGCAAAACACTGTGACTGCGAAGCCAAGGAACGGAGGGTCTTAACGGGCAGTCAGCAGCCCTTGCCTTACTCGCTTGTGCTCAGTCTGCACTCCTGCTCTCTGGACCATTACTCCTCAGCCTCCCGGGGCCGCTCTTTCTCCAGTCCTGGGCTTCTTTAGCCCCGCCAGCTCCCTGCACCACACTGCATCTGGACTATTCTGTCTTCCCTCAGTCCCTCCTTTCTCTCCAACACACATGGCCTGCTTTCCCAGCCAATTAATGCCTCCTTGTTTTCACCAAATTCTTACCCTGTCACCCACTCAAGGACATAAGTCTAGCAGTGGTTCCTTCTTGTTCCCCACATCTTCACCTTCCCCGTACCAGTTCACTAGTGAAATGCTAGTATGTCTCCCAACGAACAAGTTTTCTCTTATACCTCACTTTCTTCCTCCAGCTTTCCTCCTATTCCCTCCTTCATCTTTGTGTGTGTGTGTGGGGGGGTATTGTAGTATGTGCATACGGTGTATGCACTTGTGTGTGTAGATGTGCGTGCCTTACACACAGATGCAAAGGCCAAGGAAGGACATTGGGGGAACTGTTCTATTGCTTGTCCACATTTTTTCTCTGAGACAAAGTCTCTCACTGAACCTGGAGATTGCTAAGCAGGGGTAGAGATCCAGAGATCCTTTCGTGGCCCCTCTCCTCCACAGCGCAATTACAGACATACAGGGTTTCCAGGTGGGTGCTAGGGTTCAAAGTCAGGTACTCGCACTTGGACTTGACCATCTCCCAAGCTCCCATCCTTCATCTTACCAGAGAAATTAAATATGCTTATTCACATCAACTTCTCCCTTCTACCTTCATTTGAATTAAGTGTGGTCTGGTTTTCTCACACAGCACAGAACTTCTCAGAATCATAGAGAAGTTCCTCACTAAATCAACTCCACAGTTGTCTTTTTGTTTTGTCTTGCTTTGTTTTTGTTTTTTTGAGATTGGGTCTCAATCTATCCCAAGATGACCGGAACTCACTATGTAGTCTCAGGCTGGCTTGAACTCACAGTGATCCTTTGACCTCAGCCTCCCATGCGCTGGGATTAAAGGGTCATCTTGCCCAGGAAAGAGAGACAGATTAAGAATGGCCATGCCAGAGCCTCCAGCTACTGCAAACAAACTCCAGACGCATGTGCCAATCGGTAGATCTAACTTTACATGGGTACTGGGGAGTCAAACTCGTGTTGTTAAACTTTAAGGGCAAGCACTTTAACTGCTGAGCCATCTCTCCATCCCTGATCCCATAATTCTTACTTGTCCATCAGCATTCTTTTATATAGACAATGACTCTACTCTCCAGAGGATCATCTTCACTAGATGTCTGGGTCTCTACCCTCATCTGACTTTCCTGCCACCCCTCGGGCCTCCCCTCAGTCTCTGTTCCTAGCTGACCCCTTCTATGTGACATCAAGGATTTTGATGAACCAGAATGGAGTCCCACTGTCTTTCCTCATTTCTATTTGTGCCTCAGCCCTTATGATCTCTTCCAGTGGTGTAGAATGAAGGATCATCTGTATGCAAAATATTTCAAATTTCTATCTGCTGTCAAAAATTTCTCCTTTGAGGGCCGGGGGGGGGGGGAGGACAAGACTGAACCCAAATTGAACTGGTACCATAGAGTCCTATATCCTGGAAGTCAGGCTAAAGGTAGAACCCTCAAGAGGACCTTAGGAGGAGCACCTGAGTTGAAGGGCCCTGGACAGAGTGAGATGAAACCTAACCCTAAATTTCTCCTGTTTTGCTTTCTTCTTTTTTTCTCTTTTTTCTTTTTTCTTTTCCCTTGGTGCTGGCCTGTAATTCCCTGTACCAGGATGTGGTCTAGATCCACAATGATCAGAGAGACCTACTAGATCTCCCAAAACAAACAACACAAACTTCTGTCAGAGCACTTGATTACCCACCAGAGGTTAATGGTAAGACCCTACTACTGAACACACCAAATTTGTTGGCACAGACCATGGAGAGACCTGGTTGGAATCTGGAGGAGAGCTGTCCCCAGACAATTAGCCCATCTAGTGCTGGAAGGTGCTACATGAGCTTCCAGGGGAAAAGTTGCCAACATCTGTCCAAGCAACTCAAAGTCTAAGCGACTCAGAAACAAACCACCTGACATGATTCTCACACAAGTGCAATAGTGGCACACAGCCATGGTGACTAACCAACTGCTCTTGGATTGGCTAACAGATAAACACAGTAAAAAGGAAATCATATCTGGAACTGGGAAACAAGTCAGAATCCTATCCAGATAATCTTTTGCTTTCCATTGTGAAGCTTCCACTAACCTTAGACTATAAGAGGGTCTAGACCCTTTTAATTCTCTCTAAATTAATAATAGTTATCCCATTTAACCAAGGCTGACTTCACTCTATGTTGGAGAATCTGCTTCCCTTTTTCAGATGAGAACTGGACCTGAGGAGATAAATAACCCAACGCACTCCACCCCTTCCCCAGCTGAAACCACAGAGGAACTGGGAAAATGAGCAAGAGTGCTGCTTTCTTGGTGAATCTGATATCAGCACAAGGGTGAAGGAGACAGACACTGAGCACACTCAGCACCTACCAAACCAGAGATCCAGAGGCTCCTAAGTGCCCATCACTGAAGTAGACTTAAAATTCTCCCAGCATGGCTCAGGGAATTTTGCGGAAGAGGAGGAAGAAAGATTGGTAGAGCCACAAGTTGGGACATTTTGCACAAAGACGCTGCCCCCCAACAATGCACGGCCCACAATCCCCATGGGGCTGACCTGCGTCCCCAACGAGGAAGGCCTCTTCAGATAAGGGGCAGAGGTGAGGGAAAGGATGGTACCAACATGTGATGTTTACATATTAAATAAGTCCATGTCTAATAATATAAATAAATAAATAAAATTCTCCTTTGAATGCAGCTCCATAGATCTGCCTGCTTACCTAAACCACCTTAAACATGCACAAGCACCTGACGCATTACATACTCAAACAGATTTGTAAAAGTCCCCTGAGGTGTGCTCTTCAGCTCCTCACTGCCATCTTGGGAAATGGCAAGTGCCCTCTTCCATTGCTCAAGAGGAGAAAACCATTAGTGTGTGTGCATGTGTGCACGTATGTGTGCGCTGCCTGTAGGACCATAGGGTGATGGTTCCTGCCTTCCTCAGTCACACTCTCACCTTATTTTGTATGAGACAGAGCCTCTCGCTGAAGGCTCACAGACTCAGGTCACACAGCTTCTCCTGTGACCACTTCCCCAGGGCTAGGTGACAGGCACGTGCTGAGACACTCGCCATTTTATGGGGGTACTGGAGATCTAAACTCAAGTCCCTGTGCTTGTGTGGCAAGCTCTTTACTTTCAAAGACTCCTCCTGAAATTACATTCATAATGAGCAAAGATAAATTCATTCCTTTTCTTTCAGAGACAGGGTCTCGAACTTACTATGTAGTCAAAGCTGGCCCTGAACTCCCGATTCTCCTGCATGCACCTACCCAGTGCTAAGATGACTGGCATGTTGTCGCCACGCTCACTTTGCACTGACTCTCTATCATTCTAGTTCAGTGCATGATATATCTCTTTTTTTTAAAACATTTTTTGTTCATTTTTATTTATTTATTTGAGAGCGACAGACATAGGGAGAAAGACAGATAGAGGGAGAGAGAGAGAATGGGCGCGCCAGGGCTTCCAGCCTCTGCAAACGAACTCCAGACGCGTGCGCCCCCTTGTGCATCTGGCTAACATGGGTCCTGGGGAACCGAGCCTTGAACTGGGGTCCTTAGACTTCACAGGCAAGCGCTTAACCGCTAAGCCATCTCTCCAGCCCGATATCTCTCTTTTTTATTATTAGTTATGCACACAGTGTGTATACAGCCATGTTGGTACCATCGTTAGCCTCCTCCCTGTCCTCCCCCCTCCACAGACCCTTCTTGTTGGGGTACATGAGCCATACATTGTGGGGTTAGCCATCAGTTATGGGGAAGAGGCAATGTCTCTGTGCATAATGTCCCAACATGTGGCTCTAACAATCTTTCCGCCCCCTCTTCTGCGAATGTCCCTGAGCCATGCTGGGTTCATTTTAGGATATCTCTTGATTAAATCACAGAGGCAAACCATCATAATTTCTTGCTTCTATCATTGCAGCATAATCAACTTTTCTACTTTCATCTTTGAACCACTACCATCTCAACACTTATTTTTTTAATTTTTTAAATTTATTTTTATTTTATTTGAGAGAGAGAATAATAATGGGCATGCCAGGGCCTCCAGCCACTGAAAATGAACTCCAGACATATGCACCACCTTGTGCATCTGGCTTATGTGGGACCTAGAGAATCAAACCTGCGTCCTTAGGCTTTGCAGGCATGCACCTTAACCACCATATATATATATATATATATATATATATATATATATATATATATATATATACAGGTGGTTTTATATATATATATATATATATATATATATATATAAAACCACCTGTATTTCTAACAAGCGCCTGACTCCTGCCAATGCTACTGCAATGTGACTAGGGTGGAGCCAGCCTCTAGGGCCTTCATCAGCCCTGTCTTATAGAAATGTCATCCAGGCCACATGTGTGCACTTCAGGTCCAACGGCCACAACTTAAAGATAAAGAGGTAATGTCAATTTGAATAGTATATGTCATCAGCCTTCATTGCTTGACCATGTTTTCAATGGAAAAGTGTGAGAGAAGTATCACAGTCTTTTACTTTTGGTTACCAGATTGGACAGTACAGGCCTAGGCTTCTTATTTACTTATTACTTATTCTTTTTTAAAACACTTTATTTACTTATTTGAGTGAGAGAGGGAAAGAGAGACAGAGGGGAAAAAATGGGCATGCCATGGCCTTCAGCCACTGCCAGTGAACTCTAGATGCATGTGCCACCTAGTGCATCTGGCTTACATGGGTACTGGGGAATCAAACCTGGGTCCTTAGGCTTCACAGGCAGGCACCTTAATCGTTAAGCCATTTTACCAGCCCTATTACTTATTGTCAATATATATACATATATATATCCTTCTGGAATGAAAGCTACATAAGAACACACACTTTCAATTTTGCTTACTAAAGTATCAGCCTGTGCAGAGAAGAGCTGGAGAGGTCCTCAAAGTTAACTGAATAAACAGATGAGTGACATTTTTAGTCAATGGAGTCAAGTTATATGCCATGGCCTAGAATCTCCCAGGGGAAGTAGATTCCCATCACCTGCCTTTACTGACTGCCTTCACCTGACTCACTCCTTCCCAATCAACATTTGCTTGAGTCTTTTTTTAATATAAAATTTTGTTTGTTGGGCTGGAGAGATGACCTAAAGGTTAAGGTGTTTGTGTGTGAAGCCAAAGGACCCAGGTTCAATTCCCCAGGACCCACGTAAGCCAGATGCACAAGGTAGCACATGCATTTGGAGTTCATTTGCAGTGGCTGAAGGCCCTGGTACACAATTTTTCTCTCTCTTTCTCTCTCTGTGTATATCTGCCTCTTTCTCTCTCTCTCTCTCCCTCTGAAATAAAGTTAGTAAAAATTTTATTTATCTGAAAAAGGGAAAAAGGACTGGAGAGATGGCTTAGTAGTTAAGACACTTGCCTATGAAGCCTAAGGACCCATGTTCAACTCTTCAGATCCCATGTAAGCTAGACACACAAGATAACAGAGGCACACAAGGTTGCACATGTGCACAAGATGATGACGCATGCATCTGGAGTTTGACTGCAGTGGCTAGAGGTCCTGGCATGCCAATTCTCTCTCTCTCTCTCTCTCTCTATCTCTCTATCTCTCTCTCTCTCTCTCTCTCTCATAAAAATATACCAAAAGAATTGGCAGTAGAGAATAAAACTCATGCCATCAGGCTTTGCAAGCAAGTTCCTTTAACCACTGAACAATCTCTCCAGCCTGAATATAAAGGTTTTGTTGATGTCTATCCATCATCTATAGTGATGGGTTTCATGAAGATATATGCATGCAAGTATATTATGTAACTTGACCATATTTACCCTTTTCCTCCTTTTCTTCTCCTTCCTCCTTCCCCTCTTCCTGCTATTTCTATTCACATTCTTTCCCCAGACTTGCTTCTGCTTTCATACATCTGCATGCATGTAGGTAAAATTTTATTTATCTGTTATTGTAGGATCTGCTCTGCACGGCACTAAGAACTCTGGCCTCAAGCTCTAAGTGCGCCTCCTCAAAGAAGCTGGATGTGAGTCCCCGTCCCCAACTCCTTCCTTCTGCTGGAAGAAGACAAAAGCCACTTGCAAAAGAAACATGTGGCCAAGTTTAACACTCAGCTATTTAATGCTCAGAGAGTCCCTCACGCACTTGACATTCCCCCACTCTCCTTTGCTAGCTACCAGAAGACTCAAAGAAAATAATGTGTTATAAAGAAATGACCAGGGCTGGAGAGATGGCTTAGCGGAGAAGGCGTTTGCCTGCAAAGCCAAAGGACCTCGGTTTGGTTCTCCAGATGCACAAGGGGGCGCATGCGTCTGGAGTTTGTTTGCAGTGGCTGAAGGCCCTGGCCATGCCCATTTTCTCTCTCTCTCTCTCTCTCTCTTTCTCTCAAATAAATAAAAATAAAGTATAAAAATAAAAAGAAATGAGCCAGACTACTTGGAACAAAGATGGGAAGGGGGATGAGGGAAAAGGAGAGTGGAGGGAGGGGATTATGATCATGGTATAGTGCCTATATTTATGGAAGTTGTCAATAAAAAGTTACCAAAAAAAATGACCAAGCTTTCACCCAAAGCTCGTTAGCATGCCCTCAACAGTTAACTGTGAGCTACATGCCAGAGTTCCAAAAGAGCAACAGTGCTTTCTTCACAATTTGCTTTGGTGTTGACAACTGTGAGAAAAGAGAAAAGGCACACAAAACAGACCTTGCGATAACTTCGCAAGGGCCAGACAGTCCCACTTCATCTTAAGGGACAGAAACAAAAAGGCTTTTGTGTAGGATTACTTCTCCAAATTCAGCATTTTTGAAATGGTGCCCTCTCTCATTGCCTACTCTGAAGCATAAACATTTTTAAACACCTCTTTGAGTCTCAAGAGGTGAGCCACGGCGTCTGGGTACAAATGCTGTGCGTCTAGCATTAAATGCTACATCAGCTATTGGTGGTGATCCCTGGGGTCTTTTCGTACAATATAGCTGTCTGAAGAGGAAATGGGTTTTCTTTCTTAACATAGCAAATTGTGTAGCTCTGAAATCCTGAGTTCTGGATCAGATTTGTTTGGATTGTACATGCCTCAGCTTCTCCAGAGAAAGTTCCCTCTCAGTTGTGAAGTGATGGCTTCAATTAGACTCCGCCACACCAGTCAAAGCCTGCAATTGTGTTTTGGTGGACCGTCGTTGTTTTATTCTGCCACGTTGGACATAAATTCTTTCCTGTCCATGGCTCTGCTCCAACTCTCTTCATTAAAGCCATCCACAAAGGTAAAAAGTGTCCTTTGTACAGAAGAGCCATTGATGCTTTCTGAATGGAATGGAGCCCATCTCCCTCTTTCTACCTATGGAGACCCTTCTCTCAAAATGCAAAGGAAACTCCATCTATTGTTGCAGAGTGCTAGAAGAAGCCAGAAAACCCTAGTAAAAAGCAGAATGAGGGGAATGACTCTTTATGATGGTACCTTTAAGAAAGTCCAGAACCAGGGAAAAGCCCGAATGCGTTTATAATATTTTTATTTACTTTAGTTTATTTTTAATCAGCACATAAAACTGCACACGTTATGTGGTAGAGTATGATATTTTAATGCGTGTATTCATTATGTAATGATCAAACAAGGGTATTTTATATATCTAATGCCTGAAATATTTGACATTGCTTTGACATGAGGACATTCAATTTCTTCTCTTCTACATGTTTTAAGGTATGTAATACATCACTGGTTAGAGTCTCCCTACTATAAAATTGAACATCAGCATTCAGTCCTCCTCGCCAGAATTCTGCACATGACCAGTGCCTTCACCCTCCCCTCCTCTCGCCTCACATCACCCTCTGCTGACCTAAGCACTCTCTACTCCGTTAAGGTTAATTGTTCTAGATTCCACATGCAGTTAAGACCACTCACTACTTGGCTCTCTGCGCTTGGATTAATTTCACTTAGCATCATGATCTCCAGTTCTACTCATGTCATTACACATGACAGGATTCCATTTATAAGGCTAAATATACATGCACACCACATTTTCTTCAACCTTCCCTGTTGATTGAACTTCAGGAATACAATAAAAGGGAATAAAAAGCTGCTATCAGTAGAAAGTGCTCCAAGGCTGGAGGGATGGCTTAGTGGTTAAATGCTTGCTTGTGAGGGCTAAGGATGCTGGTTCAAGGCTTGATTCCCCAGGACCCACGTAGGCCAGATGCACAAGGTGGGCCATGCATCTGGAGTTCATTTGCAGTGGCTGGAGACCCTGGTGTGCCCATTCTCTTTCTCTCTCTCTCTCTCTCTCTCTCTCTCTCTCTCTCTCTCTCTTTCTCCCTCTTTGTCACTCTCAAATAAATAAAAATAAACAAAAAAACGTTAAAAAGAAAGTGCTCCAGATAAAGTTATATTTCAGTCTCAGAAACCTCTCCTGTCCTCATTTTCTCACTTCAAAAATCATCTCTTGCATTCTGTCCAAGTTTTTGATCAAATGCCTATTCGCAATGACATCTATGCAATCATTTAGATCTTCTGATTTAAAATGACAAAGATGGCTCCGCAATGCAAGTCACCTGCTTACAAAGCCTGCCAGTGCAGGTTCAATTCCCCAGTACCCACCTGAAACCAGTTGCACAAAGTGGTGCACGCACCCAGAGTTCATCTGTAGGAGCAAGAGCCCCTGCTGCGCTTTCCTCTGCCCTGTCCTCTCTCATCAAGCTAGTCTGTGTCCTGAAAGAACAAATGCTCTACCTAAGCTCACTCCCCTCCTTCCCCGACAAGTTCTGGGTCAACTAAAGCCCTTGCCCATCTAAGAAGCCATTCCATTCCTGTTCCCCCCTGGGAACACCACATTTCTTTTGCATCCCTTGATAGTTTTTGGAGATAGAATTTCACTCTAGCCAGGCTAACCTTGACATCCCTCTTTTATTTATCACCTGTTTTTCCCCTTTGTGCAAATACCCTCTTCATTTATCGCTAACCAATCACCTCTTTTGAGTGCACCGCCTGTTTTGTGCAGAACTCTAAAAGAAGCATTTACGTGGGAGGAAGGCGCTCCCAGGCATGAGCGCAGAGTGCAGTGTTAGCACTGGACACTCTGGTCCACAGAGAAGCATGCCCTGGCCTGAGACCCGGGCTTCAGCCTGAGGACAGGACGCGCTGCGCAGCCTTTGACTTGGGTCTTGTTGGTTTAATTATATAATCTCCTAAATCATTTGACTTAATGTCAAAAATGAAAATATGTCTATTTCAGCGTTTGAATTTTAAGCAAGTCAAGACTTCACTAGAATCCGTCTGCTTCTGATCCGACTTGAATTGGATTCCAGAATAGGTATTCAAACAGAACTGTGAGTCAAGACTGTGGTAACTATTCTTTGCCACAGAGATGTACATTAGCATTGCATATACTTGCATTTCCTATACTTTACCTCTTACTTTTCCTTTTATACTTGCCTTATAATTTATAATCAGGTTTTCCCTATTGCCTTTCCTTACCTCAAGTTTCTATTGATTACTTATATTATGATATTCAATTACTATGAACAAGATTGACTCTAAGCCTATTTTTTAAACTTTTGACAGGGGCTAACATAACAAAATAAACATTATACACAGCATACCACACATGCAGAGTAATGCCTTTGATTAACTACAACAAACGTCGTACTGAATAATAATTTTACTGCATAGAGTACATCTTAATGTTTTATACCTGTGCTACTCATAAAATATGCTCATTACTATCCATTAAAATGACTATATGTGGCCTTCGAGCCATTGTGACATTTAGTTTGAAAATTGTAGCTTGAAACTCCCCAGTCTGAGCTCCCTGCACAGTGTATGGGCTGGAGTGGTGTCTGAAGTGAGGAGGCCAGACCCCTGTTTCTGGACTCCTCCCACCTCCCTGGCCTGGTTCCCTGAGCTGGTCTGTGTGCCGGAGGGTGAGGCACGAAGTAGACCAGATTCCTGCTCCCTTGTTCCTCCAAGTCCCCTGGTCCTGTTAGGTCCCATTGTGTCTTGCTTGGGGAGGCCTTGTCCCTGTGTGAGCTGTGGGATGAGGCCTTTTTCTCTGGTATCCTGACTGGCCACTGGGTACCAACATCCCTGTTCATCTGAGTCCAAGGTTGAATGGTTCCTCCTCAATAAAATAAAGAGTCTTCCTAAAATGGGTAGACAAGGGCTGGAGAGATGGCTTAGTGGTTAAGGTGCTTGCCTACAAAGTCAAAGGACCTTGGTTCAATTCCCTAGGAACCACATAAGCCAGATGCAGAAAGCGGTGCCTGTGTTTGGAATTCATTTGCAGTGGCTCGAGGCCCTGGCATGCCCATTCTCTCTCATAAATTAAATTTAAAAAATGGGAAGACAACAAAACAAAAAAAAAAAAAAAAGCCAACAAAAGTCAGAAACTGAGAGATCTCCACCAAGGATGCCTAGTCTTACAATGGAAGCCTCCAATGAAATCATAGAGGAATCACAAGAAATTCATTCCCAGAATGAATACACAACAGCCGATAAGACCCTGATCAAAAAAAATTGCTGAACTAGAAGCAAAATATCAAAGAACCAACAATTGTATCAATGAAATTGGACAGAATTGTCTCCTAGAGCATTAAGCTTTTGACAATAGGCTTACTTTGATTAAATAAAATGTTAGAACCCTCCAAAGATATATGAATAAGATGAAGATAAGTCAAGAAATGTAAGACCTCAACAACCGGTTGATTAAGCTTAATGAAGACTTGATCAAATGCAGGAAAGAACTACAGGAAGCATCAAGAAAATCAGAACTCAAGTTGAAATCATACCTCAAAAGAGAGATGGACACAACTCAGTAGAAAGACCGTGAGCACCTTAAGTAGAAGTAAATACAGATTGCAAGACTCCTGAGCTAGCCAAGTTAGAGTCAAATCAAGTTACATCTCAAACTTTCTAAATTGTACGTCAAGAAGATTCTATAAGTATTTCATGTAGTATTATTTACTCATAAATAATTTTCTGTGGACTGCAATAATACTTTCACCATTCACTAAAATAATTATCATTATGAGTTTCAGCCTACATTTCAAAACACATTTCAATATGGATGTATTCTAAAATTTGCCCACAGCACTGAAGACGATGTGGATGCACTCAGCCACTTTACGAAAATGGCTTCTTCTGCACAATGACCCTATCGCGTGTGACAAGCCATGATTCTCTACCTGTGATAACAAACGGCTTGCTTGATCTCCAAGAGTCCAAGTCTCTTATTTCTACTACTAACACATTCTGGAAAGGTATGCTGGCTACTGCTGTGGTTTGTCACTATCCTAGCTCCCCCTTCTGGCCACATGCAGAACTGCACCAGCAGAGTGGCCTTGAGACTCCAAATCTGTGGACCAACCCATGCCTCACTTCCTTCTTCCATCATGGTGGCTTGCAAGGGCAGCCAATGTACAGAGTAAGGGGAACAGCCACATGGTAGTGGCACCCCAGAGTCTTAAAAAAACCAGGACCTACGCTTCTATTGCTTTAAGCCACTGAGCTATGAAGGTTGCTTTTATACCTTGGCACAAACTGACTCACATGCAGAAGTTACAGGAAAACATTTTATATTAAACTATAGGGTATTGGGCTGGAGAGATGACTTAGTGGTTAAGGCACTTTTCTGCAAAGCCAAAGGGCCCAGGCTCAACACCCAGTACCCACGTAAATTGGGTGCACAAGGTGGTACATGTGTCTGGAGGTTGTTTACAGTGGCTAGAGGCCCTGGTGCACCCATTATCTCTCCATCTGCCTCCCCCTTCTCTCTCTCTCTCAAACAAATAAATAAATAAAACATCTTAAAGAAAAAAATGTGTAGCTTATCCTCTCTACAGATCTTCAAAAAAAAATTCTCTATCTTCTGAATTGTGCAGGGTCAATAAGAATTTAATCCAACATGACACTTTGCCCATCCCATAGAATATAAGAGAAGACATATGACATCTGAAGCTCAATTTAAACTAAAAATAAAATGTGTTTTAGAACCCTCATGTAGTGGCCATCAATCAAGGCATTCTAGCCTTTAAAACATCAAGCCATGCACACATGCGCACTCTCTAGCAGTCCAGTGAGGATTAGACCATCTTAGCTCCCTTTGAGCAGAGTAAGTGTTTCTGGACTCTTCTGCTGATCAACCAATAGGGTCCAGGCAGAGCTCATAACACTATTTTCTGATCACGCTCCCCAGGACTCTTGGGAGTGCTTCAGACTGAACATATGCAGGCTATGTCACTTCCAGAGAGGGTTTTCTCCATGCATTCTTTCAGTGATTCTCCTCAAAACTAAGAATCTTCTTGCAAACAATGTTTACAGAGCCAAAATGACTATCACCACATTAACCGTTTCGTCTAACGAAGTGATCTCATCTTAACATTAGTGATCTCATCTTAACATATGCTCAGGTTAGCTACATAGCATGAGTGCTGGAAAAGCCCTTCCCATCAATTCCAAACTAATCTGAAGATGGTTCTAGAAAATATGATCCACTTAGAGGTCTGAAGCAGGAGGGTTAGCAAGTTTAATGCCAAAATACATAGCATATTTAAGGCCAGTCTGATCTACAAAGCAAGACCTTATTTTTTAATGCAATAAATTCTACAGTCCACCTACCAGAATTAATCTCACCACCTCATAATTATATCTCTGAGGAGAAATATAAACTCATGATCTAAGAATTAAGTGGTACCTGGATTCTGTGGAAGAGGAATACTTGAATACATTCCTGCTTCAATAAAGAAAGGCATGGATAATTTGACAGTGCAAAACTTGTCTAGACAAGAGATGCATGTCTTGGACATCACCTCTTCTTACAAAAGGGTCATAATTGTGTTTCAATTGCCACAGAAAGACAGGGCTCTTCCATTTGGAGAGGGAGGGGCAATGAATGATCCCCTTATAAAAGAGAAGCAGGGGCTCTGGGGAGATACGTCAGGGGTTTAGAGCACTCACTGTGAAAGCATGAGGGCCTGAGACCACCAGGGTTCAATGCCCCGACACCCACATAAATAGCTGGGGATAGCCACACACATCTGTAACCCGTCTTAAAGTGGGGCAGGGGTGGAGACTGGAAAATTGCTTGGGTTTGATGAACAAAGAAGGAAAAGAAAAGAGAGGAGAGGAGAGGAAAGGAGGAGGGGAGGGAAAGGGAGGGGAGGGGACAGGAGGGGAGGGGAGGGAAGGGGAAGAGAAGAGAAGAGAAGAAAACAAGAGAAAAGCAAAGAAGAGAAAAGACAGTGAAAATGGTAGCTCTGGGTTGCGTGACAGACTCTACCTCCGGGACACAGACGGACGAGCAAACAGAGGACATTCGATGCTGTCCCCTGGCGACTGCATACACACAAACTTAACGATCTGCACACACACACCAAATGAAAGACAAGCAAATTATCCAGATTACATATCAGCCGCTTTTACCAAGGCCTGCAGAGCAGGTACGGGGATGTTTCAAGCTACACATACGCAACTTTGAGGCGCTCACCCCGTGCTGGAAAACCTGGCGGAATGGAGGGGAGAAAGGCTTCTCTGGGGCCCTTCTGAAGGTCTTGGCTCCCACAAAACCTCAAGTGCTGCCATTGGCCCAACCGCTTTCCCCCTTGAGTTCTAAGCTCAAGTGTATTTTAAGGAAACTCAATCTGTATGTTTTTGAGTCATGGACACTGAATCCATTAGGGTTTTTGTTTGGTAAGAGCTTTCTAAATCCCAAGATGACTTATGAGACTTTTTATAGCCTGTTTACTTTGAAGAAAGTAGTCACGTTTTGTTGAAAGTAAACAAGACTTAAAAGCAAGAAACTTTGAAGCTTAGAGAAAACTAGAGTTCAAGAAAGTTTATGCGTGCCCAACCTATGTGAAACTCATTAGTTGGCTTCTCCAATTTATCCAAAGCAGAAATAATAACACCTTGAGCAAATAAATAGTTATTTTTATGAGCCCAGCCCACAGTCCTTGAGAATAGCAGACTTATTTCACTTGAGGCAATAGTCAGTCAATGAAATGGCCTATTCCTTTTCTTAATGGAAACATTTTCAAAAGTGAGTGTGGCTGATTTTGAGTTATGATGTGTGACTCTGTTTCAGTTCACGGGTGTGTAAACTCTGAAGTGCTCTTGGCAAAATTGCCATCGATTCACATGCTGTCAATCAAGAATTTATGATATGGGGTGAAATTTATTTGCGACTATCCAAAAGCGCTTGGAAACAAATGGGTGCAATAAACAAATGTTGGGTAGAGACCTTTGGTAATTCACTGTCTCGTCCATTTATTTAGAGCTATGTACTAAGATTCCCTTCTCACACAAACCATATATGTCTTTACAAGTATCTTTGCTAAAGAAAGTCACTAAGGGCTAAGGAGATGGCCCAACAGTTAAACGCACTTGCCAGCAAGCCTCCTGGTCAACCACATGAAGCCAAACACAGGTGGTGCATGTGTCTGTGATGTTAACGGACCATGGCGACAGGAGGTGGCGCCAGCAGCAGCTCTAAGCAACAAGAGAGACCCTGTCTTAAAAGAAGAACAGAAACACCTGAGGTTATCCTCTGACTCACATGCCCATACACACACATGTACATACATCATACATATATATTCACACGTATCACTAAAATACCATAGTTGTTGAAATTTAAAATATTTCTATCTAGTGCACTTGATAGTAACAAACTTCGATTGATTTTTATTAATCTATTTAATTTACTTTATTAATCATGTTGGTCAGTCTCTCATTTGCCTAAATCAGTGATGCAATTCTATATTTAAGTGGCCCAACAGCCTGCACTAGAAAACTCTTAGATTTAATAAACACTTTCAGCACAGTTGAAGGATACAAAATCAACACACAAAAATCAGTAGCCTTCATATACTCCAGTAATAAACTTGCTGAGAAAGAAATTAGGAAGCATATCCCATTCATAATAGCACCACCCCCAAAATAAAGTACTTTGGAATAAAGCTCACCAGGGATGGGAAAGATCTCCACAAAGGGAAGTTTATGACACAGATAAAAGAAATAAAAGAAGATACAAGACATTGGAAAGACTGTCCATGCCCCTGGATTGACAGTCAATATTGTGGGAATGGCCACATTACAAAAGTAATATGCAGATTCAGTGAAATTCTCATTAAACTTCTAATGACATGAACTAGAAAAATACAATCCATAATTCATGTAGAAACACAAAAGACCACACGTAGCCAAAGCAAGCCTAAGTAGAAAGAACACGGCTGAAGGTTTCACAATTCCTGATCTAAAATTATCCTATGGACCCACGGTGACAATGAAAGCACAGCACTGGCAGAAAACATAACCAATAAACCAGTGGAAAAAACAAAGGACCCAGAAATAAACCCACACGGCTACAGTCAGCTCATTTTTTGCAAAAGCATTCATCCAGAACAAACACTGGAAAAAAAAAAAAAAGACAGCCTGAGGCTAGAGAGATGGCTTAGCAGTTAAGACACTTGCCTGCAAAACCAAAGGACCCAGGTTTGACTCCCCAGGACCCAAGTAAGCCATATGCAAAGGTTGTGCATGTGTCTAGAGGCCCTGGTGCACCCATTCTCTCTACCTGCCTCTCTCTCTCTCTCTCTCTCTCTCTCTCTCTCTCTCTCTCTCTCTCTCTCTCTTTGTGTGTGTGTGTGTGTGTGTGTGTGTCTCATAAATATATAAATTAAAAAACTTTAAAGACAGCCTGTTCAACCAATGGTGCTGGCAAAACTAGATGTCCATCTGTAGAAATATATATTTCCTAGGGTCAGAAATGTCTTAATTTATAAAAGATTATCAGGCATGATGGCTCACGCCTTTAATCCCAGCACTCAGGAAGCAGAGGTGGGAGGATTGCCATGAGTTCGAGGTCACCCTGAGACTCCACAGTGAATTCCCGGTCAGCCTGGGCTAGAGTGAGACCCTACCTTGAAAAACCAAAAAAAAGAGAAAAAAAAAAAAGAAAGATTATCAGGGCTGGAGAGATGGCTTAGTTGTTAAGCGCTTGCATGTGAAGCCTAAGGACCCCAGTTCAAGGCTCGATTCTCCAGGACCCATGTTAGCCAGATGCACAAGGAGGTGCACGCATCTGAAGTTCCTTTGCAGTGGCTGGAAGCCCTGGTGCAGCCATTCTCTCTCTCTCTCTCTCTCTCTCTCTCTCTCTCTCTCTCTCTCTCTCTATCTGCCTCTTCCTCTGTCTGTTGCTGTCAAATAAATAAATAAAAATAAAGAAAATAAAGAAAGATTATCATACTCAGAGCTCTGCCACTGTGTGATTCAACCACATTAATTCCAACATATTCTGGTTCTTTATTCCTTGACAAACATTCTAGAAATCACTTCAATCACAACCTTTCCCCATGGTGTTTTGAAAATATATTAATAGCACTTAACTTGTTAAATGAAATGTTCTGATATAAATCGGCAAATGGCTAAAATAAATAATTAAGTCACTTATCATGGGAAAGACACCTAGTAGATACCAGGGAATTACTAATGTCAACAAAAGACTTAGATTATTGTGTGTATGTGCGTGTGTGTGTGCGTGTGTGTGTGTGTGTGTGTGTGTGTAGTGAAAATGTAGGCAGCAAGTAGCAACACAAGCCGAGGGGGAAAGCTTTAAGAAAGGCACTAAGAGGGCTGGAGAAATGGCTTAGCGGTTAAGGTGTTTGCCTGCAAAGCCAAAGGACCCAGGTTCGATTTCCCAGGACCCATGGAAGCCAAATGCACAAGGGGCACATGCATCTGGAGTTCTTTTGTAATGGCTGGAAGCGCCGGTGTGCTCCTTCTCTCTTCTCCCTCTCTCTCTCTCTCTTTCTTTCTTGTCTCTCTGCTTAAAAATAAATAATTATGGGGCTGGAGAGATGGCTTAGCGGTTAAGCGCTTGCCTGTGAAGCCTAAGGACCCCGGTTCGAGGCTCGGTTCCCCAGGTCCCACGTTAGCCAGATGCACAAGGGGGCGCACGCGTCTGGAGTTCGTTTGCAGAGGCTGGAAGCCCTGGCGCGCCCATTCTCTCTCTCCCCCTCTATCTGTCTTTCTCTCTGTGTCTGTCGCTCTCAAATAAATAAACAAAAAATTTAAAAAAAAATAAAAATAAAAATAAATAAATAAATAATTATTTTAAAAATAAATCAGTAAGCCAGGCGTGGTGGCGCACACCTTTAATCCCAGCATTCAGGAGGCAGAGGTGGGAGAATCGCCATGAGTTTGAGGCCACCCTGAGACTACAGAGTGAATTCCAGGTCAGCCTGGGCTAGAGTAAGACCCTACCTCAAAAAACCAAAATCAATCAATCAACCAATAGAATTTTTTTTAAAAAAAAGAAAGAAATGCGCTAGGACGGGTTGGGAAAGAGCCGAGGGAAGAACACTGTGGAAAGGCGTTAATGGTAAACTGCTGGGTCCTGAAGCAGGAGCCCCCCGCCTGTGGGAGGGGTGGTGGAGGGCGGACACCAGGAGCCATTCTAAACCCCACCCTCTCGCTCTGAATAAAAATCAAATACATAAATGGACCAAAAACCTTAATAGAAGACTCAAAAATCTGAAATAGGCTCCAATTAACCAGGAAATAAAAATAAGAATAGATAAATGGAATTACATAAAATTAAAAAGCTTCCACAAAGCAAAGGAAAAAGTCGAGCGAAGGACACCTACAGAATGGGAGGTGACAATTGCTAAGTGTCCATCTGGTGGAGGGCTAATACACAGAATAGACAAAGAACCAAAAATAAAAACTCTCTAAAACTGAATAACAGAAAAGCAAACAGTCTGCTTCATAAGTGGACTAATGACATGAACAGATAGTTGTGAAAAGATGAAATATAAATGACTGATAAACATGTTCAACAACCCTTAGCAATTGGGAAAATGTAAAATTAAAATTCATTTAGATTCCACTTCACCCCATTCAGAATGGCTATCATCAACAACAACAACAAAAAAAAAAAAAAGAAAGACCACAAATGCTGAAGAGGATTCAAGGAAAAGGGAATCTTTATAAAATGCTTGTGGGAATTAAATCAGTGTAGCCACTATAAAAATTAACGTGGAAAAAATAAATTAATTAATTAAATAAAATAAATAAAAATCAACATGGAGATTCCTCAAAAAAAAAATTGAGAACAGAATTACCATATGACCTACTACACCAGCCCTGAGTGTATTCCCCAAGGACGCTAAGTCAATACACCCAGAGGTGCTTGCTCATCTCAGTGTACTGAAGCACTATTCTCAATAATCATTATGTCATCAACCTACGCGTCATCAACGGAGGAATGACTGAAGAAAATGCACAATTACGTAGAACAATAGAAGTTGATTCAGCCACGCTGAAGAATGAACCTGGAGATGGTAAAATTTAACAAAAAGATTCAGGCGCAAAAAGACAAGTATTGCATTTTTTTTCTCATTTGTGCATCCTCAATTTACACAGATACATAAAGCCATTTGTGCATAGACGCGATGAAAGCAGAAGAAAGAAGGGATAAAGGTGACTGCAGAGAAAGAGAGGGAGAAGGGGGAATGTATGGTCAAAGATCCTGATCTACCTCTATGAAAATGCAGACAAAACTCTTTACTTTATTATGTATCGGGAATATGTGCCAATAAAAACAGCATCGCTGTGGGCTGAGTTTGACCATTTTATCAGCAATGTGTTCTAAATAACTAGGCTAATAACACAGAAATCCACAGTACTTTCCCTGTGCATGACCAATGAATTATATCACAGAAATACAGAATTTTTGGTGTGTGGAGCATTCGGTGTTTATAGAATTCCACAGCTATATGCGAGACCTCGGCGCTATTCAAAGGCAGTAAGTCAGATCCTCTGCAGTGTCAGCAGATGACAATGAGACAGCCCTTGTTTGGAAGATCCCCTCTAAGCACACACCGGTCAGGATTGCTCCGAAATACTGAGTGGGGAATGTGTGTGGTTTTCATGGAAGAACTAGACCTTGACATGATGCAAAGCCTTGTTTCTGCCAGACATTTTATGTTGATGGGAGTCTTTGTCATCCCTTTTCATCAGCTGGATGGCGCATATATTTTCGATTTCATCCCATGTCTGCTTCAAAGATATTTTTGTACAAAAATGAAACAATATGTTACATACATGATTAGAATTCTTCATAAGAAAATATTCCTTTTTTTCTTATTCCCTCTCTCTTCTGTTTATCTTCCTCTGTTCTTTTCTTTCTTAATCTCCCTTGACGGGAAGATGAACTACAATCTTGTTATGTCCTAGCCAGCAGGTCTGGCCTCTTTAGAAGACTGTCTTCTCCGCTCTTGTCCTCTGAGGGCAGCTGCTGGAAGTGGATGTGAGGTCAGCAAGACGGACGGGAAGTCCCAGCCTCAGCACCAACAGAAACACTGAAACGGAACATGACGTGCAGACCAAACCCTTCGTTGGACCCCGGGAAGAAGCTGGAGTCTGAGAATATTCTCGCTGAAGTTGCTAGAAGAGCTCGGCATGAGACCCCCATTCAGCTCAGTGCTCAGAGAAGTCACTTCTGCCCGTGGTTTCTCCTTAGGAACAAAGAGACAGTGAAGCGCGAATCCCGCGTGCCTGGCCCTTGGGGATACTGCATTGGGGGATCCACTGGTGCTGTGGCACCCACAGCTTTGAGAGAACTAACTTGGATGCCTAAGGACTGCTGAGAACAAAGAGAAAAAGTGGCAAGTTTACTGTAACCCACAAGCGTGACATATAGCTGGGAGGGAGGGAGAGGTCTGGAGCACGCGGTGGACAACCTGACCTTTCAGGGTACAGTCCTAAGGAGAAGAGGGGGCGGCTGTCTGTGTGCATTACAGTTCTAATAATTGATCCACGACCACTCATCCTCAAAAGGAAGTCAGGGGGCTGGGGCATGCCTAGCCACAGAGAAAGAGTTAGGAGCTCCCAAAATCTGTAGCCAGGTGGATGAGAGAAGGAACAGGGGCTGTTCGCTGAATGAGCAGACATCACAACATAAGTAGAAGGAACGTGAAAATTCATGGAAATATGATAACAGCAGAGAAACAAAACAAATCTCCAGTGATCAACCTAAGAAATGGCGATATAGCTGGGCCTGGCAGCTCATGCCTGTAATTGTGGTCAGAAAGCTCCAGCAAGTAGGATCAGAAGTTCAAGGCCAGCCTAGACTATAACGACACCATGGAAAGAAGCAGAGACAGACAGAATGAGAGAGAGAGAGTAAGAGGAAACTCCATGGATTGCCCAAATTAACTGGAACGAATTCAAAATAATAATCTTAAAGATACTCAAAGTGATGCAAGAATAAAAGCAAAAAGACAACTAAAAATAATCATGAAGATGGCCCATGAGGGCTGGAGGGACGACATAGCCGTTAAGGCACTTGCTTGCAAAGCCAAAGGACCCAGGTTTGATTCCACAGGACCCACAAAAACCAGATACACAAGCGGGCGCACACATCTGGTCTCTGTTTGCAGAGGCTGGAGGCCCTGGTGTGCCCATTCTCTCTCTCTCTCTCTCTCCCCTTGCCTACTTCTGTATATATATAATAAAAATAAAATATTTTTTAAAAAATGGCACATGAACAAAATGAGAATACTAACACAAAATGGAGAATACTAAAGGAATATTTCTGAAAACATTCCAAATCTAAGGGAAGAAATGGATCTGCAAATTTATGATGCCCAAAAGCTCTCGCATAGAATGAACCCAAAGAAAACCTCCACCTAGACATGTTATAATTAACTAACAAAGAGAAAGGGATGTCCGGGTGTGTTTCTTGCATGTGTGGGGGCCACTGGTTGACATCAACTTTCTTGGTCGATAGCGCCCCAGCTTATACGTTGAAGCAGGATCTCCCGGTAACTGATCTGAGCTAATCTAAGCAGCCAGCTCGCCCCAGGGGTCTCATCTCTACCTCCTGAATACAGAAATGACCAGCAGGCCCCCAGGTCTCCCCAGCATGCACAGGGGTGCCGAGTCTGCCCTCAGCCCTTCACACTTGTGCAAGCGCTTTACCCACTGAGCAATCTCCCCTGCCCCGAGAAAGAAATTCGTGAAAAGCAGCAAGAGAAAAGCAACTTGAAAAGCATAAGGGTTCTTGCACAGCATAAGCTTCCAGGACCCACATAAGCCAGATGCACAAGGGGGCACACTCATCTGGGGTTCATTTGCAGTGGCTGGAGGCCCTGGCATGTCCATTCTCTCTCTCTATCTCCCCATTTCTGCATCTCTTGCTCTCCCTCAAACAAATTAAAAAATAATAACATATTTTAAAATTTTTGAATTTAATTCCAATTTAAAGGTCAGTTTTTTATTGGCGATGGCTTGAATGCAAAATGTTCCTCATAGCTTCATTTAGCTGTGATTAGGCCTCATACTTCAACCCCAGCTCATGGTGCTATTTAGGAAGTTTCTGTAACTGTGGGAGGTGGAGTCTTGTGGGAAGAGGTGTGTTACTAGGGGTGGGCTTTGGGGTGTCATAGCCCAGCCCCATTTGACGCTTAGCGCATTGTCTCTTCAACACCCTTGCTGATGTGACTGCGTGACCCAAGCTTCCTGCTCAGACCCACGATGCTTTCCGCACTATGATGGACATTCCTCCTCGACTGTGAGCTGGGATTAAACCCTGTCCTTCCGTGAACTGCTTCTGGGAGGCTGTTTTGTCCCATCAACAAGAAGGTAACTGCTTTGTCACTCTCACTAGACACATTCCAGGTGCTCCATAATAACACTCAGCTAATCACTAGCTCACGGGCTGCCATAGTCAGCTTCAGGTCCGCTGGGACGAACGTCCAGACCAGATACAGTTGTGGAGGAAGGGATTTATTGGAACTTACAGATCCAGGGGAAGTTCCATAATGGCAGAAGAAGCCGGCCCCCTTTCGCAGGACCAAGCAGAGAGAAAGAGAAACCACAAGCCAAATCCCACAGCACATTTCAGGAATTCCAAGCACTTTGCATATCTTTAGATTGGAATTTCAAAACCACCACCACACCTTAGGGATGGACTCTAAGATCTGCCCAGTGACACCTCCTCCAGACAGGTGGCAGCAGATCCAAACTACAAATGAAGAAAGTACTGAATATACTGGGGGCCATCTATTTAAACTAGCACCCTGGCCAAGAAGAACGATCAAGGGTTTCTAGCATGCTCTTCTGCAGGTATAAATCTTAGCACGGCATTGTACCATCTGAAGTGCAAAGAAGCTGGGGTAATTATCCACCAATCCTTTATTGGAAACATTGCCCTTTAGCCCTGAGAGGGCTGAGAGGCCTGCAGACAGAGACTCACATGGAGAGAGTGTGTGTACACCCAGCAGGTGACCTCAGGGGTGCCCTCAGGTATGAGGTACCTGCTACAGTTGCAAGTGAAACAAAAGTCCTGAGAGATGCCAAGAAGTTATAAGAAAAAAAAGGCAGGGAGCAAGCCACCATCTCTGAAAGGAGTTGCAGGCAAAACACAAAACACTCGTGGTCAAAATAACAAGGACTGATCCCAACACCAGAGAAAGATGCTTGGCAAACCTCTACATTACATAATTTTCCTGCCAGGAAACCCAAACCCATAGCCACACATCCCAGCCCGTTGCTCTTGGAAAGTTGAGCTCACTTCGACCTAGCCCCAAGCCATGGTTTATGACTTTTTCTTTAAAGAGCATTGAAAAATTGGACGGTAGTCACAGGGCAGGACTCCCAGCTTAGAGAAGGCAGCAGATTAACTGGAATGGGTGTCAATCTTTCTGCAAAAGAACACAATCCTTCTAGCCAAGCCTGTCTCAAAGCCTAGAGAAAGATTAAACCTCTGCCAAGCTGTCTGCCAGACTTCTTGATAGACAAATAATTTTAACAGGAAGTAAAGCCCTCTCCTTTCCATCATTAGAAATAGGCCAGCGCTGTGGCTTGAATGCATCCTCTGAATTTCAAGTGTCTGAAGCTTAAAGCCCATGCAGCAGTGTTGGGATGTGAGATTTAAGAGGTGATGGGGGGGGGGGGATTGGAGAGATGGCTTAGCAGTTAAGAGTTTGCCAGCAAAGCCAAAGGATCCAAGTTCGATTCCCCAGGACCCACGTAAGCCAGATGCACAAAGGGGCACGTGCATCTGGAGTTCTTTGCAGTGGATGGAGGCTCTGGCACGCCCAATCTACCCGCCCCCCAAGCACCGCCTTTTTCTCTCTCTCAAATAAATAAATAAAATATATTTTAAAAAAATAAAAACATATTTAAAAAGGAGGTGATGAGGTCAGAAAGGCTCTGCCTTCTGGAATGCCGTAGCACCATGATCAGGGGAAGGTTATCACCCGAGCAGGTTCCTTGAACAGGGTTAATTTCGGTGGCCATCAGTCAGCTTCACAGTGCTGGGATGAACCTCCAGACCGGACCCAGTTACGGGGTGTGGGGGTTTACTTGAAACTTACCCCTCCAGGGGAAGTTCCACGGTGGAGAAAGGAACTGGCCCCTTAACCAAATCCACGCAGAGAGAAAGAGCAGCAGCAGAAGCAAACGTTCCAGGAAACGCAGGCCAGCTCAAGCCCAGCTCACCCTGGCCCCACCGAGACCCCAGGGTCGCCTCCTCCAGCCAGGCAGCCCGCAAGCTCACAAACGCCCGTTCAAACTCCCGCAGCGGCCTTCCCTCTCCCCGCTCCAGCGGACCGCCTTGTCCCTCTGTTTTCTACCACGGTGACCCAGCAAGAGGACCACTGGAGTTTGGACTCTCCAGCTTCTAGAACCCTAAGAAATGCATTTGTATTTCCTGTAAGTCATTCAATCTCGGGTATTCTGTTCTAGCAGCTAAGCAATGGATGGAGAACGTGGGGATTTAACCATTTGTGGGGAAGGAAACTCCCAGTTGTGTAGAATTCTCTCAGGAGTGTTCCTGGGGTTTAGGTTAAGAGAAGAAGGGGACCACTCTCCCCTAGGAGTGAGAAGAAGGTGTGGGCGATGGCAGATACGCCTTAGGTCACAGAGCGAGGCTACGTTCCTAGCCATCAGCTGAGTGGATGTCGGTCACCCCTGGGTGAAATAGGAAAAGCCACCTTTCTTCTACCCTCTAACAATTCCCAGCTGCTAGCTAACCATCAGGAAAGTATCAGCCACACCCAACGGGAGGGGAATTCAACTCTCAAGTTGATGAAAATCAAAGAAACACCCCAAAACCACCAAAGCCAGAAGAGGCCAGGAAGAGATGACAACTGAATGCCAATGAGGTCTGCTAAAGAGACAGTAGTGGGAAAATAGAAAAATCCAACAAATATAATAGAGCTTCACTGTAATAACGAACGTGCCGACGTCGAGTCCTTAGTTGTGATAAATATACCAGTCATCTCAAATGTAAACAAACAAAAAAAAAATAACAGAAACGGGAGGTAGGAGGATCACTGTGAGTTCGAGGCCACCCTGAGACTACATAGTTAATTCCAGGTCAGCCCGGACCAGAGTGAGACCCTACCTCAAAAAACCAAAAGAAAAAAGCTTAAAGGAGTTTTAAATGTTGTACCGAAAGGAGTTAACACAGTGAAATATGTTTTCTTGACAAATACCAACCCGGATAGCTACATTCGGATGAGGGACAGAGAAATTAACCAGGCCCTGGGTGCCTGAGCCAAACAGGATGGTGGAAAGTCCGGCAGTAACAGATGGCAGGCAGAAATGAAGTCCAGCCCAGGGCTTTCCAGATAAGTCAGACAAAATTAAAGGAAACAAAAATGTTGAAATGTATATGTTCTTAATATGTAAGTAGTGAACACTGGCTGACAGACAAAATGACAAATTGTAGTTTTATTTTGCCTCAGCCAACCAAGATCCCATTGCAGGGAATTTTTTTTTAATTATTTTAACTCAGTCTCATTAAACACACACACACACATATGCCTTATTTTTATAACAAATAACTGAATGCTTAGCAATTCCAAGACTCCACAACTTCAACAAAGTTTCTATAAATGGAAAAACTGCTCCAAACCCACTAACAATGTAACTGAAAATATGGAAAAGTTTACCAAGTTTACAAAAAGAAATCCCTGAATCATATAAACTAAACAAATAAAGGACCCAAACTGCTGACTTTGCATCAGAAGGAGAGGAGGGTGAAGGCTAAGACATGGTAAGAGAAGCAATTAAGGAAAGCTGGAAAGATCGGCATGCAAGGTGAAAACTAAGCTGAAACCAAGATTTTTACTCACGCTGGTGTGATGCATCAAATACAACCCTCGCTGCCTTCAAATGGATCCCATCTGGCCTGGCTAGCATGAGGGGCTCACCGCCTCTTCTGTTCATTCATTTCCATCCACTTCCTCTCTCACTATTTCATTGTCCACAGCCTCACATACAGGGTAACAAAGGCTGTGATGTTTCCTGGCCTCAGAGTGGACTCCTAGGTACATATCGTTGGGGCCACGTATTCTAATTTCTTGACCTTCCACCCCGACTTTAAATGCCTAAGCATCACTTGATGGTCTGGTTACCACTCGATGTTGGCATGACTAGCAAGATCCCGTGTACAGCCAATGTTCGTGTCCCAAGGACTGAGCCTACTGCAAGACTGTCTCTCTGGAAAGACAGGTCAGTGGATGAGGTGTTTGCCGAGTGACAAATGCGGACCTGCATTCGGGTCCCAGCCTCCACATAAAAGCCCGAAGCTGTGGCCGGCTTCTGTCATTCCAGGGTGCCTGAGCAAGGAGGAAAGTGGAGACAGGAGCATTTCTCAGCAGCCTGTGAATGGAGTGAGGAGCCGGGAGAGACCCCGCCTTTCTTGAGGAGGAAGGCGAGGATCAACCCAGAATTGTCCTCTGGCTTCCCAGATGCGCCTTGCTCATGTGACAGCACACACAAGTGAGTAAATAAATATAAATAGATAACTAAATGAGCAAGAATCTGGGCATCCCCGAGAGGCCAAGCGACGATGGCGCTGTTAGGCAGTAGAGCCCGTTCTCCTTTCTCTAGACTATGTGACAGAAGACACAGTCCCCAGCTTTGCAAGAGACCTGGTTCTAACTCGCTCAAGTTCAGGAAGGTGTTCGGAGAACCTGAGCATGAGGGACAAGAGGATTGCAGTCTAAAAACCTGTCTTCCAATGGAGATCTGGTTATGCAGCTACTGACCTGAACCTCCAGGGTTTACACGGTGGAGGATCCCTACCACAAAACAAAGAGTCAACAATCTGGAAGCCACCAGACGGAATCACCATGACTGCACAACTCTCCCGGCCAAGTTAAGCTTCCATTCCCTTCTGTCCTCTCCTCCCAGACTCCAAACAGCCCCAGTGAGGGAGGAATGGGGCGGCATGGCTTCTTTCATAAAGAACTAGCTGGTGACAATGACAACACGCCTCTGCCCTCCACCCTACTCCCCACCACTCATGGTTCTGACTTGGAGGAGGGCCTGAGCCAGAGGAGAGGAGGAACTCAAGTGTGGAATTGAATATGTAGGATTGGACAACTTTTCAACTGAAGGGGCCTTCTTTCTGGCTAGAAGATATCAGATCTGCTGCCCAACTTCATCCACAGTTCAGAAAGAGCTTTTCCACAGATTCAGGTTAAAGAAAAGTGCTGAAACTGAATCACGTTGCCTGCTGCTTCTCCGCAGTCTACAGATTCTGAGTTACGCCTTCACCAGGAAGAATTTCACAACCACGTGTGCGTGCACATGGAGATTGTCATCCTGAGTCATAATAAGTAAGTAGCTTTGGTGCAAACATAAACATGACATTAAAAGGGGTAAGCCTGGGGCTGGAGGGATGGCTTAGCAGTTAAGGCATTTGCCTGCGAAGCCTAAGGACCCAGGTTCAATTACTCAGGACCCACATTAGCCAGATGCACAAGGGGGATGCACGCATCTGGAGTTCATTTGCAATGACTGGAGGCCTTGGCACACCAATTTTTTTTCTTTCTTTCTCTCTCTCTCTCTCTCTCTCTCTCTCTCTCTCTCTCTCTATCTCTATCTCTATCTCTTTCTCTGTCAAATAAATAAAAATAAATATTTTTTAAAGGGAGTAATCCCTGTCTTGGGTGCTAGCTCAGTGGTAGGGTGTTTGCCTAGAATAAACACTGCTCTGAGTCCAGTCCCCAGCATCAAAAAATAAAAGAAACAATATTTAACAACCTATGGATATAGATCTGCCTTATAAAGTCTTGGACTCTAACAAACTATAAGGCTTATCTTGTCAAACCTGTACATTTTATGGAGGGAACTGGGAACTTCTCTAGTTAAATGAATTAACTGAAGATACAATGGCACTAATGGCAGATCGAAGCCTTCAAACCACGTACCAAGATGCTGAGGCAGGGTGCATCATAGTAAGCCATGAGAACATGCACATAATTTAATGACCATATACCTAAGAGAGTCAACGTGGGGGCTGGAGAGATGGCTCAGTGGTTAAGATGCTTGCCTACAAAGCCTAACAACCTGAGTTTGATTCCTCGGTACCCACATAAAGCCAGGTACACAAAATGATGCATGAATCTGGAGTTTGTTTGCCATGGCTGGAGGCCCTGGCACCCATATTTTCTCTTTCTGTCTCTCTTCTATCTCTATGCTTGCAAATGAATAATTTTTAAAAAAAAATGAGTCAACACATATATTTGTAGCCCCAAAAATCATCTAAATAAGAAATTGTCTAGGCAAAGAGGTGAGAAAAAAAATCACTGAGATATAAGCAATATCAAGTTAATATAAATTGGCTTTAAAATAGCAATACGTTACGACATCTTTAAAAAGTTACAAGTCTCCTACTTCCAGATTCTAAACCTAAGTATAGGGTTGCGGGTGTGGACAACTGACATGTACTCAGAGCCATATAATCAAACTCAACTGATCAAAACCATGTCATCACGGCATAAAGACAGAAATACAGCCTGTGGAAAGAATAGACCAAAGATCAAATTCCTCAAGTATATGGTTAATTGCTTTCTGACAAGGGTCCCAAGACTTCACGATAGTGAAAGGACAGCCATTCGATAAGTGGCTCTGGAGGGCTAGAGGGACATTTTAGTGGTTAAGGCATTTGCCTGTAAAGCCAAAGGACCCAGGTTTGATTCCCCAGGACCCACATAAGCCAGATGCACAAGGGGGCACATGTGTCTGGAGTTCATTTGCAGTGGCTAAAGGCCCTGGTCACCCATTCTCTCTCTCTCTCTCTCTCTCTCTCTCTCTCTCTCTCTCTCTCTCTCTCTCTCCCTCCCTCCCTCCCTCCCTCTTTCTCTCTGTCAAATAAATTTTTAAAAATTATTTAAAAACAAACAAGTGGCTCTGGGGAAGCTGAATGTCCACATGCAAAAGAAAGAAGGTGAACCGTTACTTCACATCAAAAATTCACGGTGTGGGGCAGGTGGGCCCTGGCTCCCAGGTTCCCCTGTGGCTCATGTGGGGCCGAATCTGTTCAGTCTCCCAGGTGGAGGAGAACACTGGGAAGAGCAAGGGCACGTGGGTGCATCAAGCAGGGAGAGCTGACACGGCCACCTCATCTGCCCAGGCCGGAAGTCATGGCAGAGGAAGTGGTGGCACAAACGCTGCTCTCACAGGCAGCCTAAAAGCCACTTCAAGGGAGCTGGCAACAGACACAGTGGTCACTCAAGCTTCAGAGCAGAGATCCAGAGGCCACAGAGAAAGCGGCACTAAATCAGATCCCGAGCTTGCCCGCCATGGCTCAGGGAGTGTGGGGAGGAGGCAGAAAGGAGGGAGGAGTTCAGGCTGGGTTGGAGCAGCCTGCGATCTGTCTCCCCTGCCCCAGAGACTGACTGAGGCCTCTTGGTCCCCACAATGAATCCTGGTAACCCTTAACCAGGAAGACCTTCAGCAGAATTAGGGTGGGGGAAGGAATCCAAGAGTATAATCCTTTTATTTAAAAAAAAATCAATAATTTAAAAAATAACTAAACCTATTTTTTATTTTTTTAACTTGATTTATGAGCAACAGAGAGAGAGAATGGGCGCTCCAGGGCCTCCAGCCACCGCAAATGAACTCCAGACGCGTGCGCCCCCTTGTGCATCTGGCTAACGTGGGTCCTGGGGAATCGAGCCTCGAACCGGGGTCCTTAGGCTTCACAGGCACGCTTAACTGCTAAGCCATCTCTCCAGCCCTAAACCTATTTTTAAAAAACTTCTTAGAATAAAATTTTGAAAGCTTCATGACATGGCGATGATTATGGGATATAACACACAAACCTTAGGCAGGAAAAGCAAAAATAGACTCATGGGACCTCAGAACGCTCACAGATATTTGCACAGCAAAGGGAGCAATCAGCAGGTGGGCAGAACGCGTGTGGGTCGTGTGTCTGATAAGAGGTTAATGCGCAGAATTTGTAGCACGCTCCTATAGTTCAACAGCAAAAACAACGAACGAGTTCAAAAATGAGCAAAGAACTTGAATCCACATTTTTTTTAAAGAGGATGAACTAATGGTAAATAAGCTCAGAGGGAAAAAAAAGTGTCCAGCAATACCTATCATAAGGAAATACAAATCAAAACCGGGAGTTACTATCTCATAGCATCTAGTAGAATGAATGGAATCCATATCACATAGTGTCCATTATAGTGGACACTGTAAAAAAAAAAAAAAAAACACAGAAGCTGGGCGTGGTGGCGCACGCCTTTAATCCCAGCACTCGCACTTGGGAGGTGGAGGTAGGAGGATCACCATGAGTTCAAGGCCACCCTGAAACTACATAGTGAATTCCAGGTCAGCCTGGGCTAGAGTGAGACCCTACTTGGAAACACCAAAAAAGGAAGAAAAGAAGAAGAAGCACTAGCAAGAATGTATAGAAGGAGAGCTGGAGAGATGGCTTAGTGGTTAAGGTGTTTGCCTGCAAAGCCAAAGGACCCTGGTTCGATTCTCCAGGACCGACGTAAGCCAGGTGCACAAGGGGGTGCATGCATCTAGAGTTTATTTGCAGTGGCTGGACACCCTGGTGTGCTCTCTCTCTCTCTCTCAAATAAATCATGGTCTAAGCTACTCTACAGCAAACAACCTGACATGATGCTCACACAAGTACAATAGTGGCACACAGCCATGGTGGGAAACCAACTGCTCTTGATTTGGCTAACTGATCCACTCAGTGGAACGAACCCATAGCTGGAGCTGGGAAACAAGTCAGAATCATATCCCAAAATGAGCCTGCTCTCCATTATCAAGCTCCCACCAATCGTGGGATACAAGAGGGCCTACACCTATTACATTCTCATTTTCTCTCTCTCTCTCTCTCTCTCTCTCTCTCAAAAAGGGGGGGGTGGTTATACCATTTATCTGATGCTAACTTTATCTGCTTCTCTTTTTCAGATAGACACATATCCTAAGGAGAGAACCACCCCATCATACCTCAAAAGGGCCTCAGCTTAAACTAAGAATAATTGGGAAACAAGCAAGAGTGCTGCTTTCTTGGTGAACCTGGTACCAGCACAAGGGTGAAGGAGATCGACACAAAGAACAATCAGCTCCTACCAAACCAGAGACACAGAGGCTCCCATGATCTCATCATTGAAGCAGACCTAAAGTGAACCCAACATGACTCAGGGAAATTTGCGGAAGAGGAGGCAGAAAGAATGTCAGAGCCACACATTGGGTCATTATGCACAGAGACATTGCCTCCTACTCATTCATAACGGATGGCTACCCCCACAATGCACGACCCAGTTTCCACAAGGAGGGTCCCTGCAGAGGGGGGTGGTCAGGGAGGAGACTAACAATGGTACCAACTTGACTATATTCACTGAGTACAAAAGTAATTTTTTTTAAAAGTAAAAAATAATAAATAAATGAAATTTTAAAAAGAATGTCTAGAGGAGAGACCTTGTTGGAAAGAAGTCCAATTAGGGTGGATGAGGTGGGAGACAGACAAAGGAGCTGGGAGGGGATTATGAACAAATTACAATATCTTCATGTAAGAAAGTTGTCGATAAATGTTTAATAATACTGGGATCCTTGTAAATTGTTTGTGAAAATGTAAAATTGTATACTTATTATGGAAAAGAGTATGGATAGCTCTCAAAAATATTAAAAATAAAATTAGAGGCTAGAGAGATGGCTTAGTTAAGGTTAAGGCGCTTACCAACAAAGCCAAAGGACCCAGGTTCAGTTCCCTAGTGCCCAGGTAAAGCCAGATGCATGAGATGGCACAGGCATCTGAGTTTGTTTGCAGTGGCTGGATGCCCTGGTGTGCCCACTCTTTCTCTATCTGCCTCTGCCTCTCTCTGTCTCTCCCTCCCTCTCCCAAATAGATAAATAAATAAATAAAATACTTAAAATTTGGCATATGATCTGGCAAATGCAGCTCTAGATAGATACACAAAGCCAGTCCTCCGACAATCAGTCTCCTCTCAATGATTCAGTTAACAAAGAGATCGGATCCATCTGACACGGGCTGCATGAGCCTTCCAGTGGACACTTCATACGTTAACCATAAGTGAAACTGAAACTGAAAAATAATGTCAAAGGGCTGGAGGGATAGCTTAGCGGTTAAGGCGTTTGCCTGCAAAGCCAAAGGACACAGGTTCAATTCCCCAGGACCCACATTAGCCAGATGCACAAAAGAACACATGAAGCTGGAGACCCTGGCATGCCCATTCTCTCTCTCTCTCAAATAAATTAATTAATTAAAAAAAAACATAACGTTAAAGTGTAGGGCATGGTGGCACACACCTTTAATCCCAGCACTCGGGAGGCAGAGGTACAAGGATCACAGTGAATTCAAGGCCACCCTGAGACTACATAGTGAATTCCAGGTCAGCGTGAGCTAGAGTGAGAGCCTACCTCAAAAAAACCTATATATATGTGTGTGTGTGTGTGTGTGTGTGTGTGTGTGTTAAAGTGAACTGAAAATGAAATCAGCAAAGTTTTCCTTTCTCATCCCTTCTCTCCAAAGCCCGTACATGCGCAGTTTCAGGCAGAAAAGGAAAGCAGGTCCTAAAGCACACGGATGTTTGGACCTCTGGTCATTGACGAGCTGTGACAGTCTCCACTAAAGACTCTCAGGACTGGAGCGCACTCACTGCAATGTCTCCCCGACAGCCAGAGGAGGTGTGGGTGGCCTGGGGCCAACACCTGGCCACCCACGCTTTGCATAACTACTTTTACCACCGAGCTGGAGTCACTGAACTTTCCTCACTGTAGGGAAACGGATTCTGCCCCCACTGTGATTGGTTCACTTCTGCACTTTAAGGGGCCCTGACTGGGCCATAGGATAACATCTAGACTAACAGTTTCCATTCTTGGTGGTCGTGGTGGACAGGTTCTCCAAGAAAACACAAAGGCAAACATGTTCATCCCATTTTTTCCTGATCTGGCCTCATTTTGTCAAGTCTGTGAGACCGAAAAGTAAGGAAGCTTTTGTGGAGACCTGTGTGCATCTCAGGGGTGACTTGGTGGAGACACAGGGTCGCCGGTCAGACTGCTGACGTCTGCAGTCACGTTACGCTGGAGCTGACGTCGTGTTTCCGTGGAAAGTTGACCTTGGGCCTGGGAGATGGCTCAGTGACTAAAGCTGGTTTCTGACAAAGCCTGCCGACTGGGCTCTAGTCTCCAGCATCCACATGAAGTCCCAGATGAAAGGCGATGCCTGTGGGCAAGAGAGATGGCTCACTGGTTAAAGCCACTTGCTTGCAAAGCTTGACGGTCCAGGTTCAATTCCGCAGCGCCCACACAAAGCCAGATGTACAAAATGGTGCATGGATCTGGAGTTCATATGTAGTGGCAAGAGGCCTTGGAGTGCCAATTCCCTGTCTCTGTCTCTCTGTCTCTCTGTCTGTGTGTGTGTGTGTGTGTGTGTCCTCTCTCTCTCTCTCTCTCTCTCTCTCTCTCTCTCTCTCTCTCTCTCTCTCTCTCTCTCTCTTCTTGTGGAAAGTGGTGCATGTGTCTGGAGTTTCTTTGCAGCCACAAGAGACCTTGGTGTGTATATAAACATATACATGTGCAAAGAAATATAAATTTAAAAATATTTACAAAAGGGCTGGAGAGATGGCTTAGCGGTTAAGCGCTTGCCTGTGAAGTCTAAGGACCCCAGTTCGAGGCTCGGTTCCCCAGGTCCCACGTTAACCAGATGCACAAGGGGGCGCACGTGTCTGGAGTTCGTTTGCAGAGGCTGGAAGCCCTGGAGCGCCCATTCTCTCTCTCCCTCTATCTGTCTTTCTCTCTGTGTCGCTCTCAAATAAATAAATAAATAAAAATTAAAAAAAAATATTTACAAAAAATTGCTGACCCTTCAGCTACTATTATTTTAGAAGGTAAAAGTTTGCCAGGTGGGTTTTCACCATCACTCGTCACTTGATCGGCAGAAGTCCTTACTCACTGAGCCATTCTCTAGCCCCTGGTCACAGTTTTAAGGATTTTGCATCTCAGTAAATATCTCTAACTTATATTATCAGGAAAACGTCAGTACTTGCGTTCATAGGTCTGTACACATATCCCTTAATCCAGGGGAATTTCAACTCACCAGGAGTCTGAGACAGCACAGAACCCAGAGGCTGCTGTGGTGAGAAAAGAATTGGATAGTTCTTTCCAGAATCTGAAACCCAGGGGAAATTAATTTGCAATTAACATGAGGGTACCAAAAGTGAGGCATACCTTTGAGCCCCCTAATACTACATCTAAAGAGACAAAGCCTTGATCACAGATTCTCAAAGATGTTCATCACCACACTTTATAATTCAATCAACTTGATCATCTGCCAAATTAAAGTATGAGAGATAAAATATCCCAGTAATAATTTTTTCAAGAAAATATTTCAGAATACTCCTCCAGACACAAAATGGCCTAGTTATCCATGACCTCACAGTGCCTGACACTATCTACACAAGAAGCAAAATAAAAGAGAGTGATTGAGAGAAGGAACAGATGTGATGGAGAGTCCAGTTGCAAAGGGGAAAGCTGGGGGGGGGGAGGGTAAAGAATTACTATGGTTTATTGCCTATAATTATGGAAGTTGTAAATAAAAAAAGTAAAGTAAAATATTTTTCTAAAGAAAAGAACCTGAAAACACCAAAATTCTCAGTAGCAGTTAACTCAGAAGGGATATTTAGACTCATTGGTAACTATTGCCACATTTTCATTTTGTTTATTTTGGCATGTACGTGTGTGGTTTTGTGTGTGTGTGTATGCTCCTGTATGTGCCTGTGTGTGCAGATGCACGTGCCCTGCGTGTGCACAGACCAGAGGGGAATATCAGGTGACCTCCCCTGCTATAGTGGTTTGAGTCAGGTGTCCCCCCATAAACTTAGGTGTTCTGAATGCGAGGTTCCCAGCTGATGGAGATTTGGGAATTAACGCCTCCTGGAGGCAGTGTGTTGTTGGGGCGGGCTTATGGGCGTGAGAGCCAGTGTTTGGCACACCCTCCTGTTGCTGTGGTCCACCTTATGTTGGCCAGGGGGTGATGTCCACCCTCTGTCCATGCTGTCGTTTTCCCTGCCATCATGGAGCTTCCCCTCGAGCCTATAAGCCAAAATAAACCTCTTTTTCCCAGAAGCTGCTCTTGGTTGGGTGATTTCTACCAGCAATGCGAACCAGACTGCAACACCTGCCCTATCACGTTCCATGTTGTGTCCTTGAGATGAAGTCTCTCCCGGAATCTCGGGCAGCTGTTTATTCAGTCAGACTGGCTGACCAGCAAGCCCACCGATTCTCCTGTCTCTGTCCTCAACATGACAGGAGCTACAAATGTGCGGACCACACCCAGCTTTACAGATGGGTGCTGGGGATTAAACTCAGGCCACAGCAGGCCCTCTTAGGGCCCCATGTTGGGACAGCAGACGTCCTTACCCACTGAGCCACCCTCTAGCTCCTGGTCATACTCCTTGTTAGTATTTTCCATCTTGATGAACAACTTTAACTCCTATATCAGAAAAGACATTTTTTTATTTGTTATGTACACAGTGTGTATTAGCCTCCTCCCTGTCCTCACCCCTCCATAGGGAGCCTCCTCATTGGTGAATATCGGTCATGCATTGTGGGGATCAGCCATCAGTGATGGGGAAGAGGCAATGTCTTTGTGCATGATGGGCCAACTTGTGGCTCTAGCAATCTTTCCGCCCCCTCTTCCACAAATTTCCCTGAGCCATGTTGTGTTCATTTTAGGTCTACTTCAGTGATGAGGTCTTGGGAACCTCTGTGTTTGGTAGGAGTTCAGTGTTCTCTGTGTCTGTCTCCTTCACCCTTGTGCTGATACCAGGTTCACCAAGAAAGCAGCATCCACCTGAAAAGGGGGGGAAATGACCAACATCTGCCCAAGCAACTCGTGATCCTTAGCAGCAAACAACCTGATGTGATGCTCACACGAGTGTGATAGTGATGCACAGCCATGGTGGGAAACCAACCGCTCTCGATTTCGCTAACAGATCCGCTCAGTGGAACAGGACCCATAGCTGGAGCTGGGAAACAAGTCATAACCACATCCAAACATGAGTGTAAGCTGGGCGTGGTGGTGCAGGCCTTTAATGCCAGAACCGGGGAGGCAGAAGTAGGAGGATCGCCATGAGTTTGAGGCAAGCCTGAGGCTCCATAGTGAATTCCAGGCCAGCTGGGACTAGAGTGAGACCCTACCTCAAAAAAAAAAAACTGAGCCCATTCTCCACTATCAATGTCCCACCAGTTGTGGGCCTACGCCTATTGAATCCTCTCTAAAATAATACTGGTACTGACTTCACTCTCCATTGGAGAAAGGACATTTTTTAAGTCCTGGGAAAGGAGAGGTAGTGAACTTGGCGGCCAGTGTAATTACGCCCTAGGATAAGAACCCATGGTAATAACTACTTTTTGGCGATTCAGTGCACCCCCTAAAGAGCAGGAACTAAATCATGTCTAGAAAACTATTACTACTGAGACATTGTCCCTGCCTGTGCCAAAAATGTCCTTGGATTGGTGTGGGAGTTTGATTAACTTGTACCCCATAAACTTAGATGCTCTGAATGCTAGGTTCCCAGCTGATGGAGATTTGGGAATTAACACCTCCTGGAGGCAATGTATTGTTGGGGGCGGGCTTATGGGTGTTATAGCCAGTGTCCCCGTTCCAGTGTTTGGCACACCCTCCTGTTGCTATGATCCACCTTACGTTGGTCAGGGGGTGATGTCCACCCTGTTCTCATGCCATCATTTTCCCGGCCATGGTGGAGCTTCCCCTGAGCCTATAAGCCAAAATAAACTCTTTTTTCCACAAGCTGCCCTTGGTTGGGTGATTTCTACCAGAAATGTGAACTGGACGGCAACAATTGGTTACAACCCAAAATATTTCTAGCGAGTAATTTTTCCCACTGTGTGCACCCATTGTCCATGGCACTGTTACGTAAGGATGTTCTCAGACAGGTATGTAACAGGCATTCAGCGCATCGCCCACGCTCTCCTCTCCTCACCTTTCTCAGCCTTCCTTTGCACTAGACAGTCTTGCTCCTTTTTTCATGTCACATACATACGCAACTGTGTGATTCTATATAAAATCTAGGAATCACAAATGAACAAAGGCATATATATGTCTTTCTGAAACTCAACTTACTACCTCCAGTTGCAATCATTTTCCCGCAAACAACATAATTTCATTCTTACTTGTGGCTAAAAAAAAAAAAAAAAAAAAAAAAAAAAAAAATCCCATAGCACATGCTCAGTACATTTTCTCTACCTATTCCACTGTTGATGGACATCTAAGTTGGTTCCTTAACTTACCGATTGTTGTTAGTGCTGCAGCAGACACCACACACGGTTCATCACGATCCCCTGACCCTGAGCGTCCCAAACGCAGTGCTCCGTATATCAAGCACTTGGGAAGCGAGTGTGAGACCTGAGTTACCCCTGTACAAAGACAGACGTTGTAGTGTGAGCATCTGTAATGCAAAACTCTGCAGTGGGAAGGGACAGAGAGAGAGACCAGGGAATTAACCAGATGCCTATGGGCCAGTTAACCTGGTGGAAGCATCAGTGAACAAGAGACCCTGCCTCAGACAAAGTGGAAGGCAGAGACTGACGCCCAAACTTGTCCCCTGACCTCCACGCGCTCACCGTGGCACGCACACACCCTCACACATACATATTAACACACATATACACACACATACCTACATCAAAAGGAGAGAGAGAAAGAAGTATAATAGATAAGCTAATGGTTTGATCAGAGGGGGATAAAACCATTTTTGCTACAGTTTTGTGAACCAGGGATAAGAAGAGAAAGGAGTTGTAATAAAAATCAGGCTTCCTAACTTCCCAGACAATGAATTACAGAGTATAAATGCCACATCTAGGTGACAACGTGTTATAATCTTCAGTGTTCGTTTAAAAGTGTCACAAATCCAGCCAGTTAGTTCAGTGCAGCCCGTGAGATTACCACAGCACAGACAGATGCATTCAGGCAAGAAGGGCACTCCAAAGGAAGTCCCCTTCACATGAAGATAATGTCAAAGCAAACATGGTTTTTTGAGTCCACTTTGAGGTGTGAAACCATTTCCCAGTGGCATTTAAAATTCTATAGACAGCAGCTGAGATCAGGGGAGCAAAGAGTATTGTATTAAGATCCTATATTTGAAGTCAAGAGTTTGACTTCGCTTCACCCAATTAGACACTGCAACTACTAAGGGAATGGAAGTGGGGCCTTTTAAACTTTGGGTACTGTGTTTGCACATTTTTGTAAAGAAACAACCGACCTCCCGGTGCTATTTTGAGCGCTCAGAACTTAGGCACTCAATGAAAACCTATACAAGCGTAATCGTGCTGGGTGAAGTACATGTTTTCTAAAACTGCTAAACCCATCACAGGAGAGACTAGCCTACCATTCCAGCTCCCTTACTCCGCCTTAGTGTGGAAGCCGCCTATTGGAATGCTCCTAAGGCCCTGTGCTTGAACCTGCTTCAAGCGCAGACTGCCCGTACAAGGCCCATTCCTTCTGGAAGAACAGCCCAGAAACGTCCAAGCAAAGGGAACCATCTACATCCGGTGACCTGAAAATTAGGACCGAAAGACACATGGACAAGCTTGAGTCACACGTGACAGCTCACATGCCTCACTCAGGGAAAGCTACTGTAACTTGTGAGAAATCATCAACCGGAGAAATATAAACACTCGCTATACAAACAAACTCAATTTAAAAGCCTCTTAATGAACCTTTAATGAGTTGCATGTGGGCTGTAAATGCCCTGTAGACTGGGCTGCCGCAACATATTTGCTCTGGGAAGGAAGAAGAAAAAATTAAACATGCATCAGCTCCCTTCATCTGAAGACTTATTAGCATGATGCAACTGAAACAACTTATTTTGGAATTATTTTCAGTGGAGGAGAAGGAATGCATCTGCCATTGATAAAGGAATGAGCAAACTGATTAGGGCAGAGGACAGACGAGCTATGGTATGTAATCGTTGAAAAGTGATAATTTGTGAAATAAGAATTTAGAATTTTCTTATTTACTACACATGGCAGCATAATCAAACTGAGTCCTTTTCTTTCCTCGCAGTTAACAACCGCGAGTTTTCTCTCCCAAACCCTGTATTTATCACCCAAGATTTTAAAGTATACACACGCATGCATGCGCGCGCGCACACACACACACACACCCCAACACGAATAGGCATGCCACTGCAAATGAAGTCCGAATGCATGCGCCACTTTGTGCATCTGGCTTTATGTGGGTACTGGGGAATCAAACCCGGGCCAATAAGCTTTGCAAGCAAGCACCTTTAAGTGCTGAACCATCTTTCCAGCCATCCTAGGTTTTCTTTTAGAATTAACATAGCACTATAGTTTAGATTTGGAGGTTCCCAGTGGCCTATGTTAGAAGTGCAGTCCCTGGATTGGCAGTATTGGAAGCAGGTGGAATCTTTAAGAAATGAGGCCCAGCGGGTTACTGTCACTGACAGCATGCTTCTGCAGGAGATGGTGTGTCCACTGTCCCTTTTTCTTGCTCTTTTATGCATCCTGTGACGTGAACAGATCTGCTTCCCCACACTCTCTGTCCAGTACATGCTGCAATGTCTAAACCAATGAGGCCACCTGACTGTGGACTAATGCCTCCAAAATTGTGAGCCAGCGTAAGCCTTTTCTTATTATCTCAGGCATTAGTTATAATAATAGAGTGCTGAATAACACAGAACTTTTAAAAATTGCATTGTGGGGAAATGCATATTTGATGAAATGTGTCATGCTGTAAATCTTTCATGACTCATGTTTCAATTTGGGAGGAAAGTTTGACTTTTATAAACGAACAACCAATGGGATCCAGACTGGAGGGGCTGTCGTTCAATAGCTCCACCACCAGCAGAGTTAGAATCCCTGGGTTCAGGTCACTGCTCTGCCAGTTGACTGCCTGTATTTAACCTCTCTGTTACTCATATTACTCATCCTTAAAGGGAACTCAGTTAAAAAAAAAAAAAAAGAGCTGGAGAGATGGCTTAGTAGTTAAGGCGCGTGCTTGCGAAGCTAAGAACCTATATTTGACTCCCTAGATCCCACACAGGCCAGATGCACAAGGAGGCACAGGCACGCAAGGTCGCACATGTACACTAGGTGGCGCACACATCTGGAGTTTGATTACTGTGGCCCAAAGCCCTGGTGTGCCGGCTCTGCCTCTCTGCCCCCGTGAGAAAAGAAGGCCAGGGCTGGAGAGATGGCTTAGCGGTTAAGCGCTTGCCTGTGAAGCCTAAGGACCCCGGTTCGAGGCTCGGTTCCCCAGGTCCCACGTTAGCCAGATGCACAAGGGGGCGCACGCGTCTGGAGTTCGTTTGCAGTGGCTGGAGGCCCTGGTGCACCCATTCTCTCTCTCTCCCTCTCTCCCTCTCTCTCTCTCTCTCTCTCTCTCTCCCTCCCTCTTTCTCTGTCACTCTAAAATAAATAAATAAGTAAATAAGCACCTATCTCCACTACTGTAGCCATGACAACATACCCCAGTTTGCCAAGAGCTGGCCACACTCCCTCCCTAGCTTATAGCCAGGGCTTAACATGGAGTCATAATTGTGGTTAATATTATTAAAACTCCTTAAGTATTTTGTTGCAATACAATTAAAAATATTTCTACAAGCTCTTACAAAACCATCAGCCTAAGTTAAAAGAGTAACAGAAGCCCTAAGGGGGAAAAAAAATTTTGAGAAAAATCTAATTCATTAATAATTTTTCAGCAAACATGGCAAAAGCTGGTCTACTTCCACCCCATACCTTCACACAGCACAGTGGTTGTGTGGATGTAAAATGTCATAGTCTCAAATGTTTGTAGTTAATCCTCCGGCTTTGTCCCCAGGAGGCGGAGCCTTTGGGAGGCAGAGCCTTGCTGGAGGAGGTGTGTTGCCCAGAGCTGACCTTAAGTGTTTTTAGTCCAGCCCCACTGGGTGTTCAGAGCTAGTTCACTGAAACTGCTTCTTCCTGCTTCTGGGACAAGATGTGGTGTCCTATTTGCTTGCTCTGCCATGCTTTTCCCACGAGGAGGAACCATTCCCTTGATGCCACCAGCAAAAAGAAACCCTTTCTTCCCATAAACTGCCTCTGGTCTGTTGTTTCCCAACAAAGGTAACTATGTGCTCCCCTGCAAACAACCTGTAGGTCTTCAGGGCTCACTATTTTCAAAGAAGAAACAGGAAGAAAAACCCTTTTAAAACAAGATGCGAGCTGTGGAAATAGCTTAGTGGTTAAGGCGCTTGCCTGTGAAGCCTAAGGACCCAGGTTTGAACCCCCAGGACCCATGTAAGCCAAATGCACAAGAGGGCACATGCTTCTGGTGTTCATTTGCAGTGGCTGGAGGCCCTGGCAAACCCATTCTCTCTTTCTATCTGCCTCTCTCTCTCTTCTCTCTCTCGCTTATCTCTCAATCTCTCTCAAGTAAATAAAATATTAAAAAACAAGATGCTTTCATGTAAATATTTGTACGTTATAGAGAAAAAAAATGAGCATCCAAGCAAAGGGGAGAAGACATGGAACCATTCTGTCACAGGTAACGATGGCAGTATGTAAACAGGAAGGGAGCAGGCTGAGATGCACCATCCGTCTTGGCTCACCGTTTGCTGTGTATGGCGCTATTGAACGTCTGTCTTTCTGTGTTCTTCTGTAAAGTACTGCCAACATTAAGTTAAACTTCATTCTGCCCTTGACCTTGACCTTGAGTGAGGAAAGGGACTCAATCAGGAAACACTGTGTCTTGTCTTTTGCTCATGGCATTCTTCTCCCCTTTGGTCAAACTATCCCAGTGTGAGGAAAGCAAATGAACTTTCCTCACTGACCAGATGGAAAAGCATTACAATAAGGTGTTGATATCACTCAGGGAAGAGGGGCAAGGCAATTCATGTAGTAATGCATTATCTAATACTCACGCAATCACAGGTACGCTAGCCAGCCTAGAGCATTGGCTGAGAAGATAACGGGCGATGTGAGATCTATGATTCCCAGTCAGCATCTGGCTCTTCCTGATCCCTCAAAGTTATTGTCACATGACATTCGTCCCTCAGTACCCATGAGTATTGAGTTTAAGACCCTCCCCAACGGGAACCCAAATCCACAGATGCTCACAGACCTTCCATAGCCTACACAAGTCCTCCTTTGTTCTTGAAATCAACTCTAGGTTACTTCTCACAAATAGCAGAGAGCAAATGTGATGAAAAAAGCTGATACCCTGCACTATTGCGCTACGTTCTTAGGGAATGGTGACAAGAAAAAAGATGTACACACGTTCCACACCATGGAACCGTTAGAAGCTTATATATATATGGTATACGTCAACAATCACAACAGTTTTGAAATTTATTTATTTATTTATTTATTTGAGAGAGAGAGAAAGGCAGATAGAGAGACAGAATGGGTGTACCAGGCCTCTAACCACTGCGAACAAACTACAGATGCATAAGCCACTTTGTGCATCTGGCATTATGTGGGTACTGGGGAACCAAACTTGGGTGGTTAGGCTTTGCAAGCAAGTGCCTTAAGTGCTGAACTATCTCTCCCAACCCCTTTTTCATATGCTTTTGAGTGCAGTTGGTTGATTCTGTAGATGTGAAATCCGTATATATAGAGGCCAACTGCCCTAACCCAAGAAAAGTGATGAACGTGCTTATTTTATTATTTCTGTAAAGAAGAGTTCCATGCCATGATAGTCCCCTGAATTATTACATAAAAAGGTGGAGAGGAGGGCTGGAGCAATGCCTCATCAGTTAAGATGCTTGCCTGCAAAGCCTAACCACCTGGGTTTGAGTCCCCAGTACCCACATAAAGCCAGATGCACAGTGACACGTGTCTGGAGTCCATTTGCAATGGCTGGAGGCCTTGGTCCATTCTTTCTCACTCTTCTCTCTCTCTTTCTCTCTCTCTCTCTCTCTCTCTCTCTCTCTCTCTCTCTCTCTCTCTCTCCCCCCCCCCCTCCCTTCCCTCCCTTCTCTCTGTCTCTCTCTGCTTACAAATAAAATAACTAAATAAAAATTTAAAAGAAAGATGGATAGGAAAATTGAGGAGGGTCTCTTCATTATTGTCCCTTTTAGGATTCATGGAGAATATAAGGAAGAAAAAAAAAAAAAAACACAGATACTGGGCAGCTCATGACCTTGGACTTTACCCAGACTTCTGGATATCGCTTGACTTTGTTTTTGTTTCCCTAACAGGTGCTGAGCTTGGAATGACTGACAACCTCTTCCACAGCAAATGACCTGAGAGCAAATGCTGCTCTCAGCCACTTGAGGCAAAGGGCCTGGTGACAGTCACCGAAAAAGACGGCAATTTTAAAATAATTTTATTGGGCTCTTTAATGTATGAACATGTTGAAAATTGGCCATATTTCATCTAGTTGGCTGCTTTTTCCTCTCCCCAGCACCTCGTCTACTGCAGGCCCTCCTTAGTGGGGCTATCTATCAGGGTGGGGTCATGAATACATCATTCAGTCCTTGTTGAGGGGACAGTGCCTCATAGTACACTTTCCCACCCAGTGGCTTTTATGTTGTAAATGCTGATATGCCATCATCAATATTATAATGGTATCAGTTTTCTAAATTAGGTATATTTAGTAAACTGAGGCATCACATTAATATCATCTTTCCATATTCTTTTTGTTTGTTTGTTTGTTTTGTTTTTCGAGGTAGGGTCTCATTCTAGCCCAGGCTGACCTGGAATTCACTATGGAGTCTCACAGTGGCCTCGAACTCATGGCAATCCTCCTACCTCTGCCTCCCGGGTGCTGGGATTAAAGGCGTGTGCCACCACACCCGGCATTCCATATTCTTATCAAGAACTTTTGTCATGGGCTAGAGAGATGGCTTAGTGGTGAAGGCGCTTGCCTGCTAAACCTGAGGTTTGATTCCTCAGTACCTACATAAGCCAGATGCAAAAAGTGGCACATGCATCTGCCGTTCATTTGCAGTGGTTGGAGGCCCTGGCATGCCCATTCTCTATCTCCTCTCTCATCTCTTTCTCTCTCCCCCCCCTCCTTGCCTCTTACTCTCTCTCAAATAAATAAAATATAAAAAGAACTTTTGTCATGAAAATTTCTTATCTTGAGAGATGCTGTTGTAGTTACCGTCTTATTGCTTGGACAAAATGCCTGACCAGAAGGAGCTGAGGGAAGAAAAGGGTTCATCTTGGCTCACGGTCTTGAGGGAAGCTTCACCACACCAGGGAGAGGGTGGCAGAGCAAAGGCTGGGGCATCAGGTCTTGCCATAGCAGGTGAAAAATAGCAGCAAGTGAACTGAACTACTACTGGCACTGGAAACTGGCCTATGATACCCCTAAGCCATGCCCATGAAAGCAAAACTTGGCCAAATAAAACTAGCTGAGAGGTGCTGGGTAATTAATAAGCCACACACAGCACATTTATATTCTATATTAAGAATAGAAAGTTCCTTAACTAAAGGAGATGGCATTTTCTTCTGTTTTTTTTTTCTTTTTAAATATCACATTTTATTTAGATTTTACAAAGGAGTGTGGAAAGGGGAAGGTTGAGAGGTATGGGGAAATAAAGTGGGGAGAAGAGAGGAATATCATGTGGAGCCCAAAAGCCCATGTGGGCTACGTGTAGCTCAGGAGTCTATGTGACCAGATAGATCTGGGGGAAAAGCATGGAAAGAAAAGAGAAAAGAAAGATCAAGAAACTCCTGCCGTGTGGGGAGCTGGAGGAGACAAAGAAGCCATGTGGAGAGTAAGGGCCCGGGGCAGTTGGGTTGTGTAAGGACCAGGAGAGCATGAGCTGGCTGAGATTTTCTTTCCGAACTGCTCATCGAAGCCGCATTGTGTCTGACGGAGCCTGAATCTGGTTCTGTGTGTCTTGTAAAGCAGTTGAGACATCAGTCAAGTTATCAGAAACATATGCATGACATTTAGCTTTGATACCATATGTTATGTAATAGTCTTCCAGAGTGTACCTTTTAAGATTTGTCCTGGGGGTGGCCAGGGCCAAAGGTTGCTTCCATAGAGCCACTGGGTGTCATTAAAAGTTGTACAAATATTCAGGATGTCCTGGCACAAATTAGAAGAGATTCACCATTGTTCCTAGTGTAAGGACATCTTTTTTTTTTTTTTTTAAATTTTTATTTATTTATTTGAGAGCGACAGACACAGAGAGAAAGACAGAGAGAGGGAGAGAGAGAGAATGGGCACGCCAGGGCTTCCAGCCTCTGCAAACGAACTCCAGATGCGTGCGCCCCCTTGTGCATCTGGCTAACGTGGGACCTGGGGAACCGAGCCTCGAACCGGGGTCCTTAGGCTTCATAGGCAAGCGCTTAACCGCTAAGCCATCCCTCCAGCCCAGGACATCTTTTTAATTGAGTCATCTATATATATATTTCAGGTTTGAAAACAATTCTTTTGACACCTATGGTGGTTGTATTATAGAATTAGAGCTATTAGGGCGGGGGACAACACGTCTTAAGGCCTTGTTTGTTTCCCCTTCTGGAAAGCTCTTGTAGTATTATTTAATAGGCCATTCATATATTTGAGGTGTGTTTTTATCTTTGGCTATATATTTGTTTTCTGAATGTTTAAGACCAAGCAGATAGCCAAACTTTAACCAGTATTAATTTTGGAGGTTACTAATCGCTCTCCAAAGGAGACTTTAGGGGTCCAGGAGTAGCCCCATAGCTTACTGGTGTCTTCTGTCTATCAGGAGGAGTCAGGGCCATGCTGGCCAAGTAGTTTTCCCTTCATTGGGAAGTCAGGAGGACTGATTGCTCCTCAGTTGTGACTCTCCAATTTCAGACTGTACATTGATCGTTATGTTGTTGGGTCTCCATATCCTGTCTGACCAGGAAAGCGGGCAACTTAGCAGGGGCCAGTGGGGATGGCGTCTCATTCTATTCTGACCTCCAGGTCTTTCTGAAAACACTAACATTCTGAGCTACACCATCGAAGGTCTTTCCTTTGGATTTTAAAAAACAGTGGAACTTGCGGTGAACAAAGCCCTGTCACGGGAATACTATGGTGACTTGAATAAAAAAAATGTCTCCCATAGGCCCTTGTGTTTGAACACGATCCCCAGTCAGTACCGCTGTTTGGAAAGGTGTGGGACCTTTACGAGGTGAAGCCTTGCTGGAGGAATTCCATCACCGGACAGAAAGGACCTCGAGGTCCACAGCCCAACCCCAGTGCTCTTGTCTCTCTGCTTCCTGGGCTGCATTGCGATCTCAGCCCCCCACTCCTGACTACCTCCCCACCATAAGGCCACTTCCCTTGAAAGTGTAAGCCGAACTAAACCGTTGCCCCTGCATAAGCTGCTTCTGGTCACGTATTTTGTCCCAACAGCCAGAAAGCAACTGATTACAACTAGATGTGGCTGTCCTGCTACGATGATGAAGCTTCCAGAAAACAGACCCATCAACACAAATGCCGTGTGTCTAGGCAGGAGAGACTTTCCCTAATAGCTGAGGGAAGCAGCAGTTTTGCCCACATGAGCAATACAGGGAGGGTGGTAAGGGAACGCCGGGCACTGCCGGGCACAGGCAGGCTGGAGCCTTCAGGAGAGGGGCCTGAGCTGCCAGGCATGGCTAAGGACCGGCAGACTCCAGGAGGCCTCTCCCTCTCCAAGCCTGGCACACCTGAACTTAGGCTCTGCCCATAGCCCTGTGACCTTTGGCCAGTTGCCTAGGAAGCTCCTTATCTTCCTTCACAGGGTCCTGAGACCCTAGATCATGTGACCCCCACCATTGCCTACCTGCTGGAATGAACCCTGTAAGTCCAATCCCCTTAGGACCCTCCCCCCACCCTCAGATGCTTATAAACCCATTTCACTGACAATAAACCCAGAGAGGTGATCAACGGTCTCCAGGAAGTGTTTCTCTCATCACGCTTTCACCCATCCCGGTTGCCTGGGCGCCTTTGGGGGTCCGTGGCGGGCCCCGGAGGACACAGGAACCCACAAGGGAATAGTGGCCAAATGTGACGTGAAGGCACATGAATAACCGACGAGCGTCTCTGTGGGGACTGGGCGTTTTCTTACAGATCCTTCTGCACGTTCTCCTGCATTTAAGCTGAACCCCACTTCCTCAGTCACTGCCATGCCTTCTCTCGTGCCCTGCCCTGCCCCAAGGTGGTGCCCTGGCCTCAGAGCCTGCCCCGTGTGAGCTCTAGCTCGGCTGCTTCGAGAGCTGAATGTGACCTGCAGCCAGTCGCCCAAATCTCTCTGCTTCCATCTAAGAGCGGGGGACAGTCACGTTTGTTCCATCGAATTGAGAAAATGAAAGAGTCACTGCGACAATGTGTGTAATGGGCGGCGCCTCACCGTGGCTGGCTGGTCAAACACGAGCCATATCAGTCATCCACCACCGACGGCTTCTAGAATTTGAAGACCAAAGACCAAAACCCTTACCTGCCATCTTTACCTCAGCCCAAAACTCACTGTCTGTGTTGACTATTCTTGTTTTTTAATATTTTTTGTTCATTTTTTATTTATTTATTTGAGAGCGACAGACACAGAGAGAAAGACAGATAGAGGGAGAGAGAGAGAATGGGCGCGCCAGGGCTTCCAGCCTCTGCAAACGAACTCCAGACGCGTGCGCCCCCTTGTGCATCTGGCTAACGTGGGACCTGGGGAACTGAGCCTCGAACCAGGGTCCTTAGGCTTCACAGGCAAGCGCTTAACCGCTAAGCCATCTCTCCAGTCCCTGTGTTGACTATTCTTCAAGCCCAACCACCAGGTAACTTTTTGTGCATCGGGACACCTGACATTAATCAAAACTGGCCAGAAAGCTTCCAATCTATTGTTTAGCCTCTTCTGATGAAATACACCTTCCTCAAAGTACATTTCAAAATTCAGCGTGCCCTTCATGGCCTGAAATGATAAGTGATATATAGAAATATACTCCTGATGCCAGTTGGGGGAAAAATAACTATCTCATCCAGTGTATTTTTCTGGGCCTTTATGACTCCATTACAGGCATAGTCACACTCTCTCTTCTATCCCGAGTTGTGGGTGAGAGGCAACGCATGCATGGACACGGGGCACCTTTGGTGGAGAACACTCCACTGCTCCTGTCCTGAGTGGGAATGGCCCGAGGATGAAGAACACATAAGACAACCCATGGCATTGCTGCATGGCGCGTGAAACCGTAGACGTGATAAGAAGAGACAGAGACCACAAGTTAACAGGCAGTGTGGGGCTCGGGTGGCCCCTGACTCACACATTTAAAGAAACTTCCAGGCAGTTTCAAATTGCCCTACTTTCTTTTTTTTTTTTTTAATTTTGTTTTATGTTTATTTATTTATTTGAAAACAACAAAGAGAAAGAGGCAGAGAGAGAGAATGGGTGAGCCAGGGCCTCCAGCCACTGCAAACAAACTCCAGATGCATGTGCCCCCTTGTGCATCTGGCTAACGTGGGACCTGGGGAATCGAGCCTCGAACCGGGGTCCTTAGGCTTCACAGGCAAGCGCTTAACCGCTAAGCCACCTCTCCAGCCCTGCCCTACTTTCTAACACTGGACTCGCCTCAGCTGACAGCTTTAGCATTGAATTTCCACTGAAACAAAACCAATTCCACCCAGTATTTACACAGACTTATTTTATGCTTTCTAGACCATTAAAAAAAAATCTGTTTTCTCAATCTGCTGTCATTAAATCTTTTTTGAGCGCATAGCCGTCACCAGCTGTTGCTTGGTGTTGGAATCTTTAAATCTTGCACAACACTGGAGCCACTTTAAAGGCAAAATGGGGCATCCTGGCCAGTCTCTATCCTAATGAGCTCTGGTGGCACGGTTTGCTAGTGTACCGCTAAGAACTGAGGTTGGGCGCCGTGGTAACTGCGTGCCACCAGGGAGGACACGACCACCTTCATGCATTTCTTAACTACCTCAACCCTTTCCTGATTTGAGACTTTAAAACAATTGGGAAAGATAGGATATGTGACAAAAACTTTACTTCTAGACATTATTATCTTTGGTGCTAAAGCATCTTCCAAATTTATGAAAATATTGATTAAAAATCAGTGCACGTCGGTGTGTTCGTTGAGACAGAGTTTCTCACTGATTCTTGCCTGCTGATTCCATGAGCCTCAGTGACTCTCCGGTGTGGATGCTGAGGAACCACATTCAGGCAGCCTCAGCCGCCCCCCGCCCCGCCCGCTTTAAACCTTCATACTGGTGCAGAGAGTCCAATTACCTACAGCCCCATAATTCATGATCTTCAAATAGCAAAACATGCCCTGACCTTCTGAGTACGTCACTATCATACTTTGAATTCATAGGCAGCCAGTTCAGGCATGAGCCTTTCCGTACACACCACTACGTTCTTACGTGGTAGGAAACCATTTTGCCAGGTGACCTGATAAATGGGCCAGGGGCTAGGAACTCAGTGTTGCAGTCAGGTTCGCATTGCTGGTAGAAATCACCCAACCAAGAGCAGCTTGTGGGAAAAAGAGGTTTATTTTGGCTTACAGGCTCAAGGGGAAGCTCCACGAAGGCAGGAGAAAACAAAAGCATGAGCAGAGGGTGGACATCACCCCCTGGCCAACATAAGGTGGACAATAGCAACAGAAGAGTGTGCCAAACACTGCCAAGGGGAAACCAGCTATAAAATACCCCCATGCCAATAATACTCTGCCTCCAGGAGGCTTTAATTTCCAATTGCCATCAGCTGGGGAGACTAGCATTCAGAACACCTAAGTTTATGGTGTACACCTGAATCAGACCACCACACTCGGTCTTTGTGTTTACCAAGTGAAAACCAAGAGAAAGACAAACATTTGCATTTCATTTAGGATAATCCAAAGATTATACCATCCTAAGAAAATAATCCATTTATCATATGTCTCAAATGTGGGTCTATTTGGAGGAGAATTTGTCAGGAGGCTGAGAGGAAGAGAGCCACAGGATACTTCTTTAGCCATCAAGCTTGCCACGCATATGCGGAGAGGACCCCTCCCCAAGAGCCCACGTGGGACACAAGGCAAAGGTACATTACTGGGGCCTGGAGACAACCCTTGTCAGAGGATCCCATAGCAACCTTCTAGCCTCTCCTTCAGCTAGACATTTAGAACGATCCAAGCCTCTGTCTGAAGTTCATCCAAAGATAACTGTAGAACCATCAACTTACATTTCCATTAAACTCCTCTGGAATTTCCGAAGTCTTCACTGGACTTTGGACTAAAATGACTGTGGCTTCTCTTGTTAAAGGGGACAGAGAACCTACATTTCCTTTCAGAGTTTATGAAAGTTGAGCATTAGAGGTGGTGCCAGATAACAATTAGAACCTATATGATGGTTCTAAATGAGGAGCTTTTTAATTTTTTAATTATTTACTTAATTTAACTTATTGATTTGAGAGAGAGAAAGGGGCAGATAGAGGGATAATGGGCATGCCAGGGCCTCCAGCTGTTGCAGATGAACTCCAGACATGTGTGCCACACTGTGCATCTAGCTTATGTGGGTCCCGGGGAATTGAACCTGGGTACTTTGGCTTTGCAAGCAAATGCCTTAACAGCTAAGCCATCTCTCCAGCCCGAACATTTTTATTTCGATGGCCTATAAAGTCATAACAGAAATACCTACAAATCCACGATTCTGTGGAAATATATAGATATAGATAGGCAAGAAGAATACTCATTGTTAATAATGTTTAGTATTTATGCCATGAGTAGAGAATACCTTGAAGAAATAAATTTAGTGGGTCGTGAATAACAGGGAGGATTTTCAAGTGTGTTCACCTGTGACCAAAAAACTAAAAGACAGCTAGTGGAAAGTGACAGGTTGGTGATGGACCAGTCCACGGAGGACTGCTTCAGTCGCAGCTTGTGCTCTAGGCAAGGAGTTACACGAGAGGTAACTCAGGTTCCCTTTTTCCCGACATGTCTTGCAAGGTTTCATTTCATTTCAAACCTCTTGGATGACGTGTCAGATCAACCATCCTTCTGCCCTTGCCACCGTCTCGGTCAGCGGTTCAGCCGCTTTCAGATCTTCCCAGCCAACCAACGTTCCGAAACACTGCCATCTTGTGGTCGTGCCCAGAAATGGCATGAGCACCGCGCAGATTCAAACACCGGCCGTTCCACCGGCCATCACAAGAAAGAGGGCCGGAGATGGGAGATTGGTGTTTTCTAAACGGTGACTGGTCAAAGCAGCTCTCCCAACAAGTGGGATTCACTTCGAGCAGAATTCACAGCGCCCAGTGCGCGCAGCTCACCGCCCCTCTCCGACAGACAGGACAGAATGAATGAAAAAATAGCCGTGTGCAGAGGACAGCCACACCTGGTGAACGATGTGATGTCGGCTGATCTGTTGAGAGGAGCTCTGCACGTGCACCTTCAGAAAGAGGTGCTGTCTAAGATGTCATGCTCCCCAATTTTCATTTGGAAAGTTTTCAAACTTTCAATAAGGCTGAATACATAATACCAAGAGACACCTGCATTTGCTTCCCTGACACTCATCAGCTATGAATACGGTGTCGTGAGCCTCTGCTGATCTACTTCAACCGACGTCTTCCCTCGAGAACAAAACCCTGCTATGAAATAGTTTAGCATTTATATCCCAAGAATAGGAACATTCTTCTCCAGAACCATGTGAGTGGTTCCACGCTTAAGAAAACTGACATGAACTCCGTGCCATTGTGTAGTAGAAGTTGAGAATCTCTAATCTGAAAATCCAAAATGCTCCAATATCTAAGGCATGCTGATCACGAGCACATGCTGCAAGTAGAAAATGCCGTACCATGACCCATGCAAGACATTTAAAGTATTGTATAACGTGGGCTGGAGAGATGGCTTAGCGGTTAAGGCGTTTGCCTGCAAAACCTAAGGACCCAGGTTCGATTCCCCAGGACCCATGTTAGCCAGATGCCCAAGGGGGCACACGCATCTGAAGTTCATTTGCTGGAAGCCCTGGTGTGCCCATTCTCTTTGTCTCTCTCTTCCTCTTCCTCTACCAAATAAATAAATAAAAATAAAAAATAAAATATTTTTAAAATACTGTATAATGTCACCTTTAGTATGCAGGTATACAGGAAGCACAGGTGATGTTTTCTGTTTACACCTGAAATCTATCCTCAAGATAATTTTAATAAGTACACACAAATACTGCAAAATAACTTTAAAAGTCTGGCTCCACCATGTCTTGCCTTCTCTGCCGTGATTTGGAACTTAAGACACATTAACCCTTTTCTTCCCATAAGCTTCCGCTAGTTGAGTATGTTGTCCTAGCAACGAGAAAGTGACCGATACAAGCACACCCAGGCCTTGCACGCACATTCCTGTTAAAGGTCTTCACTGAAATGGGAACCTAGTAGACTGTATTATTCTATTTAACACAACCTGGACTACAGAACCTACTTATGTTGAGAACCCTAAATTCTACTCTATTCCCAACATCCCAGCTTCCCAGGCCTCCGTTTACTATGCAGCAAACATCTGGTATCCAGATCGCAGGGAGAGGCCGTGCTGGCCCCAAGGGTGCCCAGCTGAGCCAGGGGAAGTGGCACCTGTGTGTCTAATGGTGTGATCCCGGCCAAGAGTCGTCCTCTTCCAGCCTTAGGACTCAGCCAGTTCCTTTCTAATGTTTCACTGCCAGACAATTATACCCTGACCATTGCTGGCTTCCTCTTTTCCATGGAAATAAATTCCACAGTGGCACTAAACCATCCCCGTGCCAAGAGAATGAGCTCCTGCAAACTAGTCAAGAGAGACAGGAGAGGATGAGCTCTGATTCTCAAGTCAATACATTGAAGTTCGAGTTTCTTAGTGGAGGCTTGTGGGAATTTTTCTTATTTCTTAGTCTGTTTTCTCATCTACAAATGAGAGCAATATATGCCTTGTAGGATGCGTATGAAGCTTAGTGAGAGCATATGTATGAAGTGCGTTATTTTTCAGGCCCTCTCGGATCTCTCGACATACTTGCTAAAGTGATTTCAATGCCTACCAGCCGTTTCAAAGACAATTCAGGTGGCCGGAAGTTTCATGGATTAGTAAGTCACAGCTTGGAAAGCAAATGTTGAAGCAGACTTAACACTTTAAAATGTGAAGAAATTCTTCATAGATGTTAAAAAGTGTTGCTTCTCGGTTTTAAGGGCCCTGATAAAAGGCTGGCGGATGCCTTGTTCCAGGGTGTGTGGTGGACCTTTGCCAAGGAAGAGGAAGCTAGGAGGCTGGTTCCGCCTCACAGGATAAGGGACTACTTGGACGGTGGTCGCTGGATTTCCTGACTATTCCTTGCTGAACGTTTGGCTTCAGTTGATAGAAACACAAAGCCCCATGTCTTGGCCTAATGACAGATTCATACTCCCTCCCTGCCCCATCTTTGTGCACCCCTCGTCTCTCTTTCTCCTCCCACCTCACCCTTACCTTTTCCTTGTCCTCTCCCCTCTCCTTCCCCCATTTCAACTCTTCCAGAGGTGAAATTTTTTTGTTCGTTTTTATTTATTTATTTGAGAATGACACAGAGAGAGAGAGAGGCAGATGGAGAGAGAGAAAATGGGCGCGCCAGGGCCTCCAGCCACTGCAAACGAACTCCAGATGCATGAGCCCCCTTGTGCATCTGGCTAACGTGGGACCTGGGGAACCAAGCCTCGAACCGGGGTCCTTAGGCTTCACAGGCACGCACTTAACCCCTAAGCCATCTCTCCAGCCCCCAGAGGTGAATTTGACCCAGCTAACAGGCTGTCCTTGAGCTTGAACTATCAAGAGAACACACATGAGGGAGAACAGATAGATACAACACCCACTGCCCCCGAAACCCTTGGCAAAGATCAAAGTGACCCAGCCCCAGCGTGCCCCTCTTGAAACATGGGCCCGCAGCTTCATGACGAGTCATCACCACCGACTGGTGACAGTGAACACGTGGCTGACGTCACTTCCCCAGCTTTAGGTCACTCTGCTTCTGGCCGTTGTTGGCCCTGGACCTCTCTCAGAACTGTGACCTGGTGGGGTTTCCCTCTCACCACTGCCGGACCATCCACACAAGGAGATAACCAGAGAAAGTCAAGTTTGCCAGGAAGCAACACGGCTGGTGTTTGCAGCAGGTGGCAGAGTCTACCCAAGCAGATCCTGTTCTGTCTCTAAGACATGTCCATCCGCTCCTCACGTGCGTCATTCAGGACTGTACATCGGGCTGTCCTGGGTACACAGGCCTCACTCCTGCAACTCCATGGCTTCATTGGGCAAAGGTTCCCACGGCATTTGACTATAAGAAGCTACCTGACATATTTCACATACTATTTTAGTATTATGAAAATCCCACTCTTGTCTCTTGTCCTTTTGGCTCTAATTACCATGCTGAGATGTACTGGACAGTTTCCATCTTCATCTGCTTCCAGATCTATCCAACTGGTGCCTCACTCACTTCCTTGCTGGAAATTTATCTAAATTATAAGATGTGGAGAACTTTTCATGATTTCTTTCCATAACAGCTGTTTCCCAAAATACCCAAGCATTCATTTTAAACATCCTCAGAAACATCCAAATGTCATCACCTTTGGCTTTTTAAAGAGAGGTGTCGTTGGCGTGTTTCCCCTACATTTAGAAATAATAAACATCAGCACACCAGCCACATGGAGAGGGGAGAGGCATGGCAAATGATGCTTGCTTTTCTTTTTACAAAAGGTG